>NC_089581.1:127029591-127358575 GCF_019320115.1 Miscanthus floridulus | reverse complement strand
TTGCCAGATCATCATAGTGCTCTATACGATGACATTGTGTTGGAAGACGAGGCTGCATCCACACCATCATCTCCAAGGAGGTCTCCAACGCCGTAGCCGCCACCTCCAAGGAGGTCTCCAACGCCTCCCCCGCCCCCGCCTACCAAGAAGCCTAGCAAGAGGCCAGCCCCTCAAATGAAGAACCAGTCCCCGCCTGCAAAGAAAGCCACCGTGAAACCAAGGGCTATTTCCAAAATAATATCTAAAGAGAAGGAAGAAGGAACTGATGCATATAAAAAAGACATGTCTAGATTCTATGACAAACTTAAAATGAATCAAGAAGCAAGGAGAAACCTGGAGAAACTGTACTTCTTCGTAGCTCTAGATATTCTAAGAAAAAAGGTGACTTCTTACCAGCAACAACAGCGGGAATCTCATAAGCCGTCCAAATCAACGTTATCAGACTATGACCGCACTCTCACCAAGTCAATTGAGGCAGCACCGAAAAAGAAGTGGGCAGGGAAAGGAGTTGCCCAACTCAGACAACAAGCGCACCAATCAATCCCCCCGCTAGTTGTTGGTAATGAATATGGTTCGAATTTAGGATTAATGCATTAGGCAAACATACCTCCGGATGTCGATTTGGATCACCTTGGTGAATTTCTTGATGAGACTGGTCTCGACCTTTACCAGATGTTTGGTGATGGAAACATTGAGAGTGCGGCGGAGGTTGATATTTGGAAGAAAAAATTTGTACTAGGCCAGAGTCTATACAACCCTCAAGCCTTATCTGATCTAGGGACGCAAATGTACCTGCTAAACAAGTGGTACATGCAGGCGTCTACCAGTGGAGACTTCTACGTTGGTGTTAGAATTAGAGACGAACATTGGTTCCGTGGCGATGATGTTATGTATGTTGACTTTGCATAATTTCATCAACTATGCCACCTGACCTCTCTAGACAAAGTTATCATTAGCTGCTATTGCCTGTAAGTAATAATTCTTTCGATCTATTATTAAACTCATCATATGTGTGTATATGCATATAAATTATCCTAACAAGTACTATATATATGTAGATTTACAATGACAGAGCTCAGAAAGGAAGGCTGCAATGAAATTGGTTTTGTTGATCCCCATATAGTATTCAAAGACCCAATTACTCCAAAGACTAATTGGAAGTCTGAGTCAGAGAGTAACCTCATGAACTTCTTAGTGAACCAACGCCACAAGAAGGATATACTCTTTCCCTATAACTTCAAGTGAGTGTTAATCATGTCGATCATATCCTTAATGGCTCATATGTTGATTCTAGTTAATTAATGAGTGTTATGCGTTATATCCTATAAACACATGCAGCAATCACTGGATATTGATGGACATCGATCTGGTGAAAAGTCACATGATAATCTATGACTCGATGAGAAAACCACAACAAGACTACCAAGATATGATAGATATTATCCAGAGGTAATTTCGGGATCTCTAGCAACTATATATACACACAAACATGATGATTAACTATATCTGATGATGTGGCAAATTTTTTATTGGGCAGTGTTTGGAAAACTTTTATTGAGAAGCAACACATGGAAAAATGCAAAGCGCCACTGAATGTAATCCCTTTGAAAGTAAGTCCCCTGAATCGCATCATCTTTATTAATTAAACATATAGCTTTCACCGGATCACCAGATTGGATGACAAATCTTTTTCTCGTAAAGTGGTGTCTGAGGTAGAAACAGGGGAACAACTACTGTGGTTACTATATTTGTAAGTTTATCAAGGTGCTCTCCCAAAAAACTCCTACAGAGAGACTCAAAGTACGTTAAAAATACACTATATATTCATTTAATTATTATTATTGATTGTGTTACTATGTCTTTATATATATATATATGTACATATATTAATTTATTTTCCTTTAATTCAAACCTGTAGACTCGATGGTTGGAGGAAAAGGTCATACGGCAAGACCAAATCAAAGCAATTCAAGAGTCTATAGCCGGATTTTTTTAATGAGCAGGTCATCGATTCTAAGGGCGAGTTCTACTTCGACCCAACACTGCCATTGAAGCCAAGCTAGAGGATGAGAGGAAACTTGTTATGTCACAACAACTGTAATGCAATCTTTTGTAATATATGCACATGAAAAAATATAATGTAAAATACACATATGCATGCATGCATGTAAATATATATATGATGCATGCATGCATATATATATATATATATATATATATATATATATATATATATATATATATATATATATATATATATTTCTATGCTTGAATTGTGTGATTTAATACGTTCATTGTGCTTGAACCGAAACATACTATATGCGCGTATAAATGTATAATTAGCAGCATACAATACGACTTCGAAAACCTATTTTGAAAAGAAAACAAAAAAATGAAAAGAAAAGAAAAGAAAAAAGAAAAAAACCTTTAGTCCCGGTTCGTATTACCAACCGGGACTAAAGGTGCCGGCCATCGTGGCATGTCAGGAGGCACCTTTAGTTCTGGTTGGTGTTACCCACCGGGACTAAAGGTCCTCCTTTAGTCCCGGTTCCTGACCCGGGACTAAAGGACCCCCCCTTTAGTCCCGGATGCTTGCTCCCGGGTGGGGAACCGGGACTAGAGGGGGTTCTCCACCGGGAGTAAAGCTCGGTTCTCTACCAGTGATCATTGATGGACAGTTCCTGCAAATTCTCAAACTGCATTCTAGACAAGTGATCGGCAACATAATTTTCTACTCCCTTTTTATCTTTTATTTGTAAGTTAAATTCTTGGAGTAATAAAATCCATCTTATAAGTCTAGGTTTAGCATCTTTCTTAGTGAGCAGATATTTTAAAGTGGCATGATCAGTGTAAACAATCATCTTAGCTCCTACTAAGTAAGATCTAAACTTACCAATACCAAAAACAATAGCCAGGAGTTTTTTTTCAGTTGTTGCATAATTAAGTTGAGGTCCTATCAGAGTTTTGCTAGTTGCATGATGCTTTTTATCTTTAGTTTGACCCAAAACTACCCCCACAGCATAATCACTAGCATCACACATAATTTCAAACGGTAGCAAGTAATCAGCGGGTTGAATGATTGGTGCATAGATGAGTGCTTTCTTAAGAATATTAAAATATTTTAAGCATGCATCATCAAATTAAAAGGGAACATCCTTAGCCAAAAGATTTATAAGTGGTCTAGCAATATGTGAAAAATCCTTTATGAAGTGGCGATAAAACCCCGCATGACCAAGAAAACTGCGGATCCCTCTGATATTTATGGGAGGAGGTAACTGTTTAATTACTTCAATTTTAGCTCTATCTACCTCAATCCCCCTTTCAGACACCAAGTGTCCAAGCACTATGCCTTCTCTAACCATGAAATGACATTTTTCCCAATTAAGGACTAAGTGCTTTTCTTTATATCTTTGCAAAACTTTGTCTAAATTTTCAAGACAATCATCAAAAGTTTTTCCTTAAACAGAAAATTCATCCATTAAAACTTCCATGATTTCTTCAATCATATTAGAAAATATAGACATCATGCATCTTTAGAAAGAAGCTAGAGCGTTACATAGTCCAAAAGACATTCTACGGTATGCATATGTTCCATATAGACATGTAAAGGTGATTTTGCTTGGGTCGTCTGGATGGATTGGTAACTGGTGATAACCTGAATATCCATCAAGGAAACAGAAGAAAGAGTGATTCGCCAGTCACTCCAATATTTCATCAATGAAGGGCAATAGAAAGTGATCTTTCTTTGTTGCCTTGTTAAGTTTTCGGTAGTCAATACACATCCGCCATCTAGTGATGGTTCTTTGGGGGATTAATTCATTCTTTTTTATTTTTAACAACAATCATACCTTCCTTTTTAGGCACAACTTGAACAGGGCTTACCCACTCACTATGTGGCATAGGATAGATGATCCCAGCATGCAGGAGTTTTAAGACTTCTTTCTTAACAACCTCTCTCATCGCATTGTTAAGCCTATGTTGGGGCTCCCTAGAAGGTATTGAATTAGGATCTGTAGGGATGCGATGGGTGCAAAAAAGCAGGGCTAATTCCCTTAAGGTCTTGGAGTGAGTAGCCAAAAGAAGAGCGATGCTTTTCTAAGATAGTTAGCAGGCGTAGGGATTCTTCCTAAGAGAGTTTATCACTTATGATCATAGGAGAATCCTGATCATTATTGAGAAAAGCATATCTAAGACTAGAAGGTAGAGTTTAAGCTCAATGGTGGGCTTAGGTGGTTTCAGCAAATCATCTAGAGGTTCAGACTCCATAGGATTTTCTTCTTCCTCCTCGATAAAGAACTGGGCATCATCTTTAAGGTTGAGTTCGATCAAGTCATCAAGAGATGCAACCTTAACCTTCTGCATTGGGTCTTCTTCAGGAATTAGCTCAGTCTCAGCATTTAGAGAATGAGTAATGGGTATAGAAAGCTTAAAGTTTTTCCCAAGTCTTATATTCCACTTCCTCATTTGTCCTTCTTGGATAAGTTTTTCGATTGGTTATCCTATCAACAGGTCGAACTCCATAATATCAAAGATATAGAAGCTCAAATGAACTTTGGTTCCTTTCACCTAGATAGGGAGGACATACAGAATTCCCAAACTCGAGAGAATATGTCCTAAAAGACTTTTCAACAACTTTGTTGTTGGGGTTAATGGCATGTGTTTCAATAAATCATGAGCAAAAGATGCAGACCTAATATTAACACCCACAACCGGATTGTAAAGAGCATCGAAAGGAGTTTTATTAATTTGGCAACGAATGGATATAGAAGGTGAATCTAAGTGAATCACATCAGAGGAAAGCTCTGATTCTTCTAACCATGCATTGTTTATAATAGATACTAGCTCTTTCGTAGTCTTTTTAAGGAAAGCTTTCTTAGACGGGTCTAAAGGTTCCTCATGCAATGATGATTTCCTAGACTTTTGGGGTCTCCTCATGATATGATAATTCGAGGTATTTCTATATTCATCAAAAAGTCCATCCTCGAATTCAAGCATAAAATCTAAAATTGGAGCTTCCTCCTTTTCTGGTGGTTCAGGATTTGGGACAGCTAAAGTTGGTGATGGGTCTAGTAAGGATTTGGGTTTAGCTATCTAAGATTCCTCCTCTAGTGGCTTCTTTTCTACTTCTTTAGGGGTGTTCTCTAAGATTTTGGTAAGAATGCTTCTCCCCGAATTGGTGGAGACATGCAAGAATGAACCTCCTGAAGCCGTATTAAGATGCCTCGAGGTTTTCCTTTCAAGACCCATATAGAAGTGCTAAAGAAGAATGGGGTCTTGAATGGCAAGGTCAGGGCCAGTATTAATGAGAGCACTAAAGCATTCCCAAGCCATGCCAAGAGATTTTTTTTCTTTTTGTTTAAAAGATAGAACCTTAGAACCAAGACTGACTACCCTAGAGATGGGAAAGAATTGCAAGCAAAAGCTAAAACACAAGGCTTCCTAATCTCCTTGTCTATTTCCTATGGTGAGATTGTACAAACGTTTACCTTTTCCCATCAAAGAGAAAGGAAAAAGCTTCCATCATAAGGTTTTGTCTGACATGCCTGGTATGCGTAGGAATGCATAGGTTTGCTCAAACTCATTTAGGTGAGAATAGGGGTTTTCATCATCTTCGCCTAAAAAGGGTTGATCCTAAACCATGTTAATTAAATGTGGACCCAGCTCATAGCCAGGTGTTAGGATAGGCTTTAAAGATTCTTGTGGCTGTAGGCGTGCGCTCGTAGGTGCACCATATTAGTAGATAGGAGTGGATGCCAGATCCATGGTAAAAAGAAAAGATAAAAGATAAAAGAATAATGATACAAGGATAAGCTAGGTTCGAAGTTAACTCAGCAATCATTTCCTCGGTAACGGTGCTAGAAATGCTTGTTCATATAAATTAATGCACACAGAATAATCTGTAAGAGCACGGATATTATACCGATGTAGCACTTCACCGAGAGTACCCAATTTTATATCGAACTCGAGGAAACGTGTGTGAGAATAACCAAATCTAACTTAACCCAACTTCACAATCAAGGCTAGATAATAGGAGCGTAGAGGAGATCGCAGAGGTCTTCTAGTTCTAACTTCGGTAAGCTTTGTCTTCTATTATTTAATTCTAGGGATATTACTAGAGAAAATACAGACAGAGTATGTTTCCTATAGCAACAAGGTCCTACTAGATCTACTAACATGAGGTGGACTACAAAGGATTCAACGAGGCTATAAGAGTCACCCTCGCGAGCTACCACCGATCCGAAAAGTAGGGCACATCCACGAGTAACCAAGTCTAAGCACCAGCTTACACTACGAATACTACTTTAATCCAAGAGCTACAAGGATTAAAGTACTTAAAGAGAGTCGCAAACCTGAAGAACAATATGAACAAGATGCTTACTTAAATTAGAAGTCGATTACCAGAGAAATCTCAAAAGCAAGCGCAAGAAGAACTTGATTCCGCCAGGGTACAAGCCATAGAGAGAGCATCGATAGGCCAGAACTCCTTTGAAACTCTTCTCTCTCACTCTATCTCTCTATTTCTAATACAAGACTAGATCCTATTGAGGACTAATCTTCTCTTGATTGCTAGCTCTGGTCCTGATGGAGATATAGATTAGGGTTTCTGGCCCTTAGGCTCTTAGGATCAAATGCATGGATGCCCTGGAGGGAGGTGTAGGCAGGTATATATAGGTCAGAACGTCAATCCTGAGCCCTCAGATCAAACCAACTTGAATAAACGACAGAGATGCAATCCTTAAGGCGGTGAAGAACCGACATAACAACAGGAGGCTGATATGTGGGGCCCATAGCCCGGCCGCCCAACAGGTGGGGCCGACTAGCCCCACATGTTAGGGGCACAGGCTCCAATTTGGTGGAGAGGCTCCTAGAGTCTTCCCATGTTGTTTACACGGTGGAATTCCGTAATTTTCTTTCATGAATAGGTCCTCCTTGATGGTTTTCTGATTAAATCCTGCTGGAAACACAGATTCACCAAAACTCATAAAATTTGTCAGTTAAAACCCCTAAGTCTATGTTGGTGATCCATTTTAGCTATTTATACAAGTTATATTGGCGGTTTATGATGAATATTAACTACCGTCAATAAACTCCCCCACACTTAGGATTTTACTCATCCTCGATAAAAGGATGGATTACTCAAAACATAACCTTAGGACAAGTTATCGACATAAAACTATTCCCAGTCATGCATGCACTATAGGATTCAAAGTGTCTACCATGAAATTTTGGGCGGTTGAAGAATGGAACAGCTTTAAAACAGATCACCATCTTCCTTCAGTTAAGTCAATTGGAGAAACATTTAAGATTTTTAAAAACAAAACATAGCTTACCTTCTCCTTTTGTAGTACTCACAAATCACTCTGTATATATGGTATTTTTGGATCCTCACCAAGGCAATGATGACTTTGCCTTCTTTTTACCTACTTCTAAAAAGCTTATGTGGAGCTCAGGCAGGGATAGATATGAGAACATACTTGCATTGCATATATTGTAAAGTCAAAACAAGGATCTAAGGAGAAAAATGTCATACTCTTAGATCAAGATGTGCATGTGTGTGGACATATATGTGGTGGCTAACCTAATTCTACTATACTCCTTGAAATATATCTCTCTTGATTAAAACTTGAAAAACACTTTGTAAGAAAAAACATAGGCTATCTTATTCATCTCTTTTTTTCTCTTTTTTTGTCAGGCCGGCCTCAGTATCCATTGTTTTGGATACTCGGACACCTGTCCATTTTTTTAATACTTTTTCTTTTTCTGAATAACTCTTGCATAGCCCATGTCTCTTTCTGCAATTGAAACTTTTCAAGAGAGACATTTACAAGAACTTGGAGCATTTATCCTAACAATTATATTTTTGTGTCTATTCCTAATATAGGAGTATAACATTTTTGGGTGGATGGAAATCATGTTTGTGCGTACTCCCAGTGTAGGAGCAGCATATATATGTGGAGTGTACGTGATCTTGATCTTGAGAGCATGATAAGTTTCTCAATAAGGATCACAAGGTTTGACCAAACTCAATACAATGACAAGTAGTATATGTAGAATGTTTTCCTAGTCTACATATTATGTTTGGCTTTGGTAGGACATTGCTTTACCACAAAGGAGAGGTGTAGCTATTCATTTTACATTTTGAAATAAAATTCTTCAATAACGAGACAAGGGCACGGGCTCCGCTTCGGTGGAGAGCCTCTTGGAGTCTTCTAGAGTCTTCCGACGTTGTTTACGCGGTGGAATTCCGTAATTTCCTTTGACGAATAGGTCCTCCTTGGTGGTTTTTTATTAAATCCTGCTGAAAACACAGATTCACTTAAACTCGTGGAATTTGTCAGTTAAAACCCCTAAGTCTGTGTTGGTGATTCATTTTAGCCATTTATACAAGTTATATTGACGGTTTATAATGAATGTTAACTACCATCAACAGTCACCGTACGAGGGTCTGGGCCGGCAGACGCCTCCGCAGGCGGGGGCAGCTGGGACCCATGTCGGTTTCCTGCGTGTGGGCACGACAATCATTGGGCAAAATAGAGCGAGCGTGATCGTAGGGCGAGAAGCAACGTGGGGTCCATGTGGTGGGCACTCGAAAACATGCGGGTGTGGGCTCTCTTACGTGCGCGGCAATGTCCGGACGCTAGCACCCAAACAGACGATCAGACACTAGGAAGTCCGTTTTTATTTATGTTACTGTCTTCTGTTGCCCGGGGCTCGCTCTCGTCCACATGAGACGTGCGCTCATTGGGGCTAGCGTCTTAATTTGTTACTGTCAAGGACGGCAAGCAAACTAAGCATATGCTTATAGGCAACGACATCGACGTGCCAACAATTTCCTATAATGAAATGGCGTTGACGTTTTGTATGGGTTACTTGTTAACTTGGCCACTGTTGATAGATTCAGTGCGTTAGGAGGCTTGTCCACACAGGGACGTCCCCAAAGCTTAACTGTGGACAATTAACTCATCCTATAATCTAGGAGTGCTTATATTTTATTATACGACCAACAAAAGAAAAACTATATATGACTGCTTTCCTTGACGTTACTCATCTTCAAAAGGAGAATAGACATATGGGTGCGTTCAGCTGATCTGCCGACAATATACACAAGTTATAAGACGCTTCAAAGTGCCAAATCTCTACATCTAAAAAGACTCAACCGGTGATACCAAACTTAATCCTACTCACGTATCTGCGTCTGATACGAATCATCCTCTGCTTGAAGATCACGCGTCCGCGTCCTACCGGCTTCCAATATGAAGACCGGATTCATATATTCGCGTCCGATACAAAGTTCTCAGAAGTCAGAACTCACATGTCTGCATCCGATTACTTTTAGTCTAAAAAATTATGGTCCCGGTGCAATGCACGGGCATATATCTAGTAAAAAGAAAAAACACAAGCCGTTTAGTTGGAGGATTGGCATGGGATGGAACAGTCCTATCCTAGATTTGCTAGTGTTTGGTTAGAGAGCGGAGAGGTTGAATCATCCCTCTGAAAGCTGTGTTTCAGTTTCGTAGGGAATAGAGGGTGCCTTCCACAAACGGATTGGAGAAGATGTGAGAGATTTCGACTTTATAAGATTTAATTTAATCTCAATCTCTTCCAATCTCCTTCAATCCCACTCTAGCTAATTTATACCAAACCAAACTAGTCTTGAGGCTTCATTTTTTTTTTTTTTGAGAAACGTCTTGAGGCTTCATTTGTATATAAAAATGGGGAACGACAGGGATTCAAGCCCAATTCCGGCCTCCCAGGGAGTTAAACCCACATGGCATTTTGGCAGTTCTGCCCACTAAACAAAGGCTCTATTGGCAAGGAAGGCCCATGGCGGGAGCAACACTTCTTTCTTTCTCTTTTTATTGTCATCCTATTTTCTTTGTGTTGCAATAGATATATTCTTTATGTCATTATTAATTATTGTCTAGCCTAAAGTACCATTATCAATTTCTAATGCATAGAAGATGTATTCACCTCTCGAATATGCCAAGTGAAACATTTTTGCAACCTCGATGTAAATATTTTTATTTTCTTTTGTATTTTTTCCCTTTGTATAGTTATCTACTTTTATTTTCTCAAGTATATTATGAGAATAAAAAGATAATATTCCCTAGAAGGAAAAAGAAAAAATTCTAAATTGCAACCTCAAAGTATTTCTTTTGTCCAGATAACGCCCTAAACTAATGTCTGGTTTGGTTTACTCCCCTTAACTATTTTAGTTGGTTCAATTTATCCCATAACAAGATTTGTATTTTTTATTTGTCTACGTATAATTCTAATTTTACTTTCAAAATTTGCGAGGTGATAGTGGATTGTAAATTATTTTTTTAAATATATTATAAAATTTATATAATTATTTTTAATATAGTTTTGGGTATTTCTTATGTTAATTTTTTATTATATGTCCTAACCTATCAATATAGTTTTTAAACATAAAGTATGATGCTAGCTATCCCCTCCCAGAATTTGAAATTAAAAACTGAAAGCATCTAGGCCCTTAGTTGGGTTTTGGTGATTAATGACAATACGTGATTACTGTGACTAACGTGTGTTTTGCAGAGGCAATTAAGTTAGGTCACGGTAATGGAGATCGATTGGGCTATCATGATGGTCATGCCCCTACGATGGAAATCATTTCGGTTTTCAAAGGATGGAAGACAAGGTTAACGACAGACTAGTTCTAAGTGTCGTTTGGTGTTGAGGAGACACTTAGAGTAGTTTAAGACTTTGTTTTTCCTTTAGCCATACTATTAAGAGGGGTATGGACGGGTAGCTTGACCTAGGTGAGTCTAGTGGGTTAGGTGTGGTGCACACTTGCTAAATCTAGCACTAGGTAGCTCCTAAAAAGCCCTTAGATCCATTGGGGCAAACTACATTCACGTATGATCGAGAGTTAGAAGTGAATGGAGGGTCAAATGCTGACCGGACGTTGGTTCCGGAGTGACCGGACGCTGCTGGCGCAGAGTCTGATCAGTTCATTTGATCAAGGTGAAATCGTCTGATGCGACCGGACGTTGAGAGGTGAAGTGACCGGACGCTGGGTCCCAGCGTCCGGTCGACTCCAGTAAGGTTCCAGAGAGGAAAAATCATGACTGGACACGTTTGGTCAGTGCTGACCGGACGTTGTCTAGCGTTCAGTCACAACTTAAACACCGGAGATCGGCGAGAACTGACCGAAGCGTCCAGTCAACATGACCAGAGCATCCAGTCACCCCGTAGAGGCTCAAAACGGTTCGTTTTTTAGCCATGGTTATAAATACTTCCTCCATTCATGTGTGGGGGTACTTTTGCTCATTCCAACAACTGAGAAACACCTTTGAGAGTGCCAAGAATAGCAAGGTCCTAGTGAGGTGATTAAGATTTGAGAATCCCAAAGAGAGCCCTCATTAGTGAAAGCAAGAGTAGTAAAGTGTGCATCCACCCTTCTCATTAGGCTTGTCGTGGTCAAGTGAGAGTTCGTGCTTATTACTCTTGGTGATCGCCATCACCTAGACGACTTGGTGGTGATTGGGAGCTTGGTGATCATCCGGCAGAGCTTGTGGATGACCCAACTCAAGTTGTGAGCGGTTGTGGGTGATTTACCGCGATGGAGTGTCAAAGAATCAACCCATAGAGAGCACTTGATCCTTGCGCGGATCAAGGGGGGGCTACACCCTTGCGTGGGTGCTCCAACGAGGACTAGTGGGGAGTGGCAACTCTCCGATACCTCGGTAAAACATCACCGTGTTCCTCCTCCTCTCTTTACTTTGAGCAATTCAATTCTTGTCATTTACATTCATAGAATTGCCATACTAGAGTAGGATTGGAACATAGGTTGCTAAACTTTTGTGCAGTAGATCAATAGAAACACTTTCTAGGCACAAGGGGTTAATTAGGCTAACTATAGTACTTAATTATTGCAAAGAAATTTAGAATTAGCCCAATTCACCCCCCTCCCTCTTGGGCATCTTGATCCTTTTAATTGGTATTAGAGCCGTGTGCTCACGTATTTAGGCTTAACCGCCTAGAGAAAGATGTCTCATGGGGATGGACCTCCTCCTATCTTTGAGGGGATAATTTTCCTTATTGAAGAATCCGCATGGAGGCGTATTTAGAAGCTCTAGACATTGGAATACTTAGAGCCGCCTCACAAGGCTTCCCAAAACCTTGAGATGCTACACACCTACAAGGCGATGAGGTGAATTATGAAAAATGGAATGCAAAGACTCAAAACACCATCTTTAGAGGCCTTTACAAAGATGTGTTTAATCAAGTGAGGAACCACAAGGATGCCCATGCACTATGGTCGGACATTTGTGCGCTCCATGAGAGAAGAAAGAGTGAGAGTGAGGAACGCTATCATCTTATCATGAAAAAGCTTAACTCTTTTGAGATGCTTCCTAAAGAATGTGCTAATGAGATGTACTCACATTTGAATGTTCTTGTAAAGAAAGTCAATGGGCTTGGACTCACTCAAATGCAACCATCTGATGTTGTAAGAAAAATCTTGAGTGTACTTCCCATTGATAAATATGGGCATATTATGACCATGCTTCATCAAGGTGATCTTTCCACCGCTATACCAACACAAATCTTAGGAAAGATCAATGCTCATGAGATGTACATGCACATCACACCACAAGATGGCTCATCCTCTACTAAGAAGAAAGAAAAAACTTAGCATTCAAAGCTAGCCAAGAGAAGAGCAAAGCAAGGCTTGAGTATGAGAGCTCAAGTGATGATGAAATTGATGATGCAAGTCTTGCTCTCATGGTGAGAAGAACCACCAAAATGCTAAAGAAGCTCAATAAGAGTGGCATCAAGTTTGATGGCAAGAAGAAGAAATTCTTCACTAGCTCTAGAAGGAAGCCAATCTCCAAGATGGATTGCTACAATTGTGGAGAACTTGGTCATCTAGCACACCAATGCACCAAGCCCAAGAAAGACAAGTTCAAGAACAAGTACAAGGGCAAAAAAGATGACTCAAGCAATGAAGAAGATGATGAGAAGAAGAAAAACAAGCCATACAAGAAGAGAGATGGTAAAAAGGACTTCCACAAGAAGAAAAAAAGTGGAAAGGCATACATCATCGGTGATTGGCTCACGGACATTGATTCATCTAGTGGTTCATCCAGTGATGATAGTGACAACGAGAAGGTGGCCGCCATTGTCATTGACTCTTCATCATCTTCACCGCCACAGCCATCATCATCCTCTACACACCTATGCCTTATGGCCAAGGGTGATCGTAAGGTATCAAATGATGATAGTAGTGGTGATGAACATGCTAGCAATGATGATAGCGATAGTGATGATGATGAATATGAATCACCTTCTTATGATGATCTTGTTAAATTGCTAAATCAATACACTAAGATCATTAGAAAGAGTAGAGCTAAGAATGAAAAACTAGAAGCTAAGAATGATTCTCTTTTAGCTAAATGTGATGTAGCCGAAAAGACTAGTGTTGAGCTTAAAGAAGCAAATGATGCTATATCATCCAAACTCAAGGAGCTCAAATCCTCTAAGAAAGAGCTTAAAGATAAACATGATAAGCTTGAGAGGATACACAATGAGCTCATCACTAGCCACAACATGCTAAAAGAAGAATATACTACTCTTAAAATTAATTATGATAATCTTGTCATTGCTCAAGAATATTTATCCAATGAGCCACATGATGCTACTAACAATGTTGTTAAGATTGATATAGCTACATCATGTGATGATTTGATCATTGAGAGCATTGAGAAAAAGTTCTAGTAGCAAGGGCAAGCAAGTGGTTGAGACCGAAGATTATGATGAGTTTGTCAAGCTCAAGAATGACAATGAAAAGCTCAAGAAAGATCTTAAAAAGATTAAAAGCCACAACACTATTGTGCTAGAAACTCTTGATCATGATAGTGATTTGATTCTTGAGAATGAGAAGCTCAAAGAAGAAAATAAGAAGCTCAAGGAAAGAGAAAAATAATGATGCTCTTAAGGAAGAGAACAAGAAGCTCAAGTTGGAGAAAGAGCATCTTAAGATTGGATTGAGCAAGTTCACAAGAGGCAAGCATCTTCAAAGTGAGCTACTAATGAATACCATCATGAAGATGGATAGAAGTGGCATTGGGTACTTGGCAAACCAAGAGAAGAAGGCTCAAGCTCAACAACAACACAAGTCAAAACCAAAGCCAAAGAGATATTTTGAGTGTGGACAAGAAGGCCACTTTGCTCATGAGTGTCAAACTCCACCACCACAACCCTTGCCCAAGCATGCTAGACCTTTTGCCTTCAATGCTCATTACATGCTTAGAAAAGATTCTAGTAGGAAGATGAAAGTCATGTTCTTAGGACCTCCCAGCAAGAATAGGCCTAAGAAAATTTAGGTAGCAAAGTCACTTGTTGAGAAAGTGAAGGGCCCTCAACAAGTTTGGGTTCCTAAAGCTTGATCTCTTGTGTGTAGGTGAACTACAAGACCGATGGAAGTCATTAGGTTATTGATAGTGGTTGCACACAACATATGACCGGTGATCCTCGTATGTTCATCTCACTAGATGAAGAAGTAGATGAACAAGAAAGAATCACATTTGGAGATAATTCAAAGGGCAAGGTTAAAGGATTAGCCAAAGTGGCAATATCAAATGATCATTCTATCTCAAATGTACTATATGTTGCTTCATTGAGTTTCAACTTGCTATCCGTTAGACAATTGTGTGATCTTGGCTTCCAATGCTTGTTCACCAAGAAGGAAGTTGTTGTATCTAAAAAGGATGATGATCAAGTGATATTCAAAGGATTTAGATACAACAACCTATATCTAGTAGACTTCACCTCCGAAGATGCTAATTTGAAGACTTACCTATTTACCAAAACAACACTTGGGTGGATATGACATAGAAGACTTGCTCATGTTGGGATGAGCTCACGCAAGAAGCTAATAAAGAATGATTTGGTGAGAGGGTTGAAGGATGTGAAGTTTGAGAAAGACAAGCTTTGTAGTGCATTTCAAGCCGACAAGCAAGTTGCAAATACTCATCCAACCAAAGCTTTCATGTCAACCACAAGAGTGCTAGAACTCCTTCACATGGACTTATTGGGACCAACAACATATAAGAGTTTGGGAGAAAATCTTTATTGTCTTGTGATTGTTGATGACTATTCAAGATATACATGGGTATTCTTCCTTCATGATAAATCCGAAGTTGCATCATGCTTCAAGAAGTTTGCCAAGAGAGCACAAAATGAATTTGAAGTGAAGCTCAAGAAGATTAGAAGTGACAACAGTAAAGAATTTGACAACACAAACATAGAAGCCTATTGTGATGAAGTTGGCATCACGCATGAGGTCTTCGCAACATATACTCCTCAACAAAATAGTGTAGTTGAGAGGAAGAATCGGACATTGATCATTCTTCCAAGAACAATGCTTGATGAGTATAACACTCCTAAAGCTCTATGGGCGGAAGCTATCAATACCGAATGCTATGCATCCAACCGCCTATTCCTTTAAAAGTTTCTTGGCAAGACACCTTATGAGTTGCTCAATGGGAAGAAGCCGGACGTCTCCTTCTTTAGGGTGTTTGGTTGCAAATGCTACATCTACAAGAAGCGGCAACACCTAGGGAAGTTCCAAAGACATTGTGATATTGGTTTTCTTGTTGGTTACTCATCAAAGTCCAAAGCATATAGAGTATTTAATCATACCACAGGCTTGGTTGAAGAAACATATGATGTTGAATTTAATGAATCTAACGGCTTCCAAGGAGCACATGAGAATCTTGATGATGTAGGTGATGAACCACTGAGGAAGGCTATGAAGAACATTTCGGTTGGAGACATCAAGCCTAATGAGGATGAAGATGATGTACAAGTGATCAATCCTCCTTCTTCATCAAGTGTGCCACAAGATGGTGAAAAAGATGAGAGAGTAGAAAATGAAGATACTCATATCTCCCATGAGCAAATGGTGGTACAAGCACAAGATGTTAATGCTCCACAACCTCCCCCTTAAGTGGTTGATAGAAGAAATTCACCTCTACTTCAAGCTCATCCACAAGATCTTATCATAGGGAGTCTATCAAAGGGAGTAATGACTCGTTCTCAAAAGCTTGCTTTATTTATTGAACATCACTCTTTTGTCTCTTGTTTTGAGCCTACTAAGGTAGAATAAGCTCTTCAAGATCCAGATTAGATAAATGCCATGCATGAAGAGTTGAACAACTTCACCCGCAATGAAGTTTGGACTCTTGAAGAGCGACCAAAAGGTGCAAGAGTCATTGGAACAAAGTAGATGTTCTGCAACAAGCAAGATGATCAAGGCATTGTTGTAAGGAACAAGGTAACACTAGTTGCAAAGGGGTTCTCTCAAGTTGAAGGTTTGGATTTTGGAGAGACCTTTGCACCGGTTGCAAGACTAGAAGCCATCCGTATCCTCCTTGCATATGCATCACATCATGAAATGAAACTATATCAAATGGATGTGAAAAGTGCATTTTTAAATGGCTTTATTAATGAACTAGTCTATGTTGATCAACCTCCTGGGTTTGTAGACCCTAGATATCCTAATCATGTTTATAGGTTGTCCAAGGCGTTATATGGGTTTAAGCAATCCCCAAGAGCTTAGTATGAGCGTCTTCAGGACTTCCTCATTGAGAAGGACTTCACCATTGGAAAGGTTGACACCACACTATTCACCAAGAAGCTTGATGGGCATATCTTCATTTGTCAAATGTATGTTGATGATATCATCTTTGGATCATCAAATGAAGATTCTTGCAAAGAGTTTGGTGAATTGATGTCAAAGGAGTTCAAGATGTCAATGATTGGAAAGCTTATATTCTTTCTTGGGTTTCAAGTCAAACAAATGAGAGAAGAGATTTTCATCTCTCAAGAGAAATATACAAAAGATCTTCTTAAGAGATTCAAGATGGATGAATGTAAGCTAATCAAGACACCAGTGCCAACTAATGGACATCTCTACCTAGATGAGGGAGGTAACATGGTTGATCAAACTCTCTACCACTCTATGATTGATAGCTTGTTATATTTAACCGCATCTAGGCCCGACATCATGTTTAGTGTGTGTATGTGTGCTAGATTTCAAGCTAATCCTAAGGAAACTCATTTGATTGTTATTAAAAGAATCCTTAGGTATCTTAAGCACACATCAAGCATTGGCCTTTAGTATCCCAAAGGAGCTATATTTCAATTAGTTGGCTATTCCGATTTGGATTATGTCGGTTGCAAAGTTGATAGAAAGAGCACATCCGGAGGGTGCCATTTGCTTGGTAGATCACTTGTGCCTTGGTCCTCCAAGAAACAAAATAGTGTGGTTTTGTCCACCGCCAAAGCGGAATACATTGCCACGGGTGCTTGTTGTGCACAAATTCTTTATATAAAACAAACTTTGCTAGACTATGGAGTAGTTCTAGAAAAAGTACATCTTTTGTGCGACAATGAAAGTGCGGTAAAACTTGCAAATAATCCAGTTCAACACTCTCGCACCAAGAACATAGATATCCGCCATCACTTTCTTAGAGATCATGTTGCAAAGAATGATATTTCATTAGAAGGTGTTAGGACCGAGGATCAATTGGCGGATATCTTCACTAAACCGCTAGATGAGGCGACTTTTATCGATTGCGGAATGAGCTCAATGTTCTTGATTTTAGCAACTTCACTAAAAATGAGCTTGTGTTGTCCTTTGCATTGCATTATAATATGCAACATGTTTACTTTATGGTAATGCACTTAGGGCTTGTCTAACATGGTTAAGATAACCGTCGTAAAGCGTGTGAAGAAGCTTAACCTTGGATCAAACTTGACAAGCAACTAGATTTACTTTCAAGTATTGCATTGCATATGCATAAATGTTGTTTTGTCGTTTATCTTCATTTGCCCTCTTATTGCCTATTTTCTTAAAAAGAATTATAGCCTAAGGCAAAATATTTTAAAAAATTTGAGGGTTTGAGAGAGGTCACTCACATCAGTCCCAATTGGTATTTATTTGGATCTTATTGAAGTTGGGACTTGATTGGGAACAGGCAGCACGAAGGACTTTGAAGATTTGCTAGAAAAAGAGTGATCGGACGCTGCACCGGACTATGAAGTCCAATGTCCAGTCAGTTCACAGGAGGTGAACCTGCTGCGATGGAGTGACCGGACTCTGCTATTCAGTGTCCAGTCAGATGGTGGTTCAGCATCCGGTCAATCGAAGATGAAGGAGACAGGTTGCACTGAACTCTGGCTGCGTCTGGTCGGGGTTCACCGGATGCATCCAATCGTGATTCTAGGGGTTTTGGACCTCTCTGGAATTGACCGGACTCTGGGTGGCAGCGTCCGGTCGTTGCCACCGGAGCGTCTGGTCAGTTGAAATCATGCGGTTTCTAGATTCTTTTCTCCGTTTCCTTTTCCATCACGTGTGGACATATAACCCCGTATGCGCCATGACCTAATCCCGCATCCAGCATCGCGCCGACATCACCGCTGTGCCCTAGCCGCGCGCCACCATATCTGCGCCGCCGCGCCCGCACCATCCACGCTCCAGCGTCAGTACGCCGCTGCCACGCCCTGCCCCCGCCTTCCCACGCCAGCACTGCCACGCCGTGTTTTCCCGTGCCCACGCGCCGCCCGCAGAAATCCGCATCGCCGCTCGCCCTGCGCGCCTCGCTCCCGCGCCGCCGTGCCAAGAAGAGCTAAGAAACACTTTTGAGAGTGCCAAGAAGAGCAAGATCCAAGGATGGCAACGGGGCGGTTTCGGGTTGGATATCTACGAGTTTCGGGTCTTGCGGGTTCGGGTTCAGGGATGATTTCTCACCCACGGTTTTCGGGTTCGGGGCCCCGAAACCAATCGGGTTTGGTTTCGGGTTTGGTTTTCCACCCATGGATATCCAATGGATATCCGAAATAAATCATTTGGAATTAAAACTCATGTTTTATAATATGCTAATAATAACTTGTTTACTTATATTATTAAATTTATTCTAAGTTGACTCATGAACATATTTATTATTTGTTGCCTCTTGTTTATACATGTGAATATGTGTATATATATATATCATGCATATGTTTATAGAAAGTCCTTATTTCTCTTACTATGTTGTCATACAAAGCGGGTTTCGGGTATCCATTCGGGTTTCGGGTATCCGCGGGTTCGGTTTTGGGGACGGATTATCACCCGATCGGTGTTCGGTGCGGTTTTTGGTTTCGATTTTGGGTTTTGGGTTTGGGTGCACGGAGACTCCACCTGATCCGAATCCGCCCCGTTGCCATCCCTGGCAAGATCCTAGTGAGGTGATTGAGATTTGAGAATCCCAAAGAGAACCCTCATTAGTGAAAGCAAGAGTAGCAAGTGTGTATCCACCCTTCTCATTAGGCTTATCGTGGTCAAGTGAGAGTTCGTGCTGTTACTCTTGGTGATCGCCATCACCTAGACGGCTTGATGGTGATTGAAGGCTTGGTGATCATCCGGTGGAGCTTGTGGATGACCCAACTCAAGTTGTGAGCAGTTGTGGGTGATTCACTACGACGGAGTGTCAAAGAATCAACCCGTAGAGAGCACTTGATCCTTGCGCGGATCAAGGGGGAGCTACACCCTTGCGCGGGTGGTCCAACGAGGACTAGTGGGGAGTGGCGACTCTCTGATACCTCGGCAAAACATCACCGCGTTCCTCCTCCTCTCTTTACTTTGAGCAATTCAATTCTTGTCATTTACATTCATAGAATTGCCATGCTAGAGTAGGATTGGAACATATGTTGCTAAACTTTTATGCGGTAGATCAATAGAAACATTTTCTAGGCACAAGGGGTTAATTGGGCTAACTGTAGTACTTAATTATTGCAAAGAAATTTAGAATTAGCCCAATTCACCACCCTCTTGGGCATCTTGATCCTTTCAAAAACCAGCTTGAATGTGGAGAAACAAAAAAGACAAATCTTGTTGAGGGGGTAAATTGAACCAACTAGAATAACTGAGAGGAGTAAACCGAACCAAACGATAGCTTATGCGGTTATCTAGACATAAGCCATACTTAAGGATAGTAATTTGGACTTTTCCCAATAAAATTTTGAAAATGAAAGTGATTAGGAGCATCAAGCATCTCATCGAAACAACTTCCATATATGAAAAGTGAGTCTATATAGTGCCAAGATACTAACTATCTAGCTACCTTACCAATTTATGTGTGTAATAATTGGTTGGTTAGAGAGTCGTGTAAGAGCATCTCCAAGAGTTTGTCAAATTTTATTTGGCAAATCTTGTGATTTGCCAACTCCCAAAATTATATGCCAAGTAAAAAAAAGAATTCATCTCCAAGAGTTTAACATTTTTGACTTGGTAAAATAAAAAACCCGTTAACAAAATGAAGAACCCCGCTAAGCGAACGAAGAGCCCCGCTAAGCGAACGAAGAGCCCCGCTAAGAAACGAAGAGCCCCGGATGCCAAGCCATATACGCGCGCGTATATTTGCGCGCGTGGAAAGAAGATTTGCCAAGTTGCTATTGATGCCAAGTTGTTTTGCCAAATTGTTGGAGGCTATTTTTTCTTGTTTTGCCAAAATTATATGGATGCCAAGTTGAAATAGCAAACTCTTGGAGATGCTCTAAGAAAGTTCCCAAAAGATAATGGTTTGGGCATTCTACACGAAAGAGACTAGGTAGTTGGTCTATCAGCTATATACTGTTTTGCTTCTTTTAAGCAATATTTAGCTAGAATTTAGACTTGTAGAGGCTTCCATTGATTATAACATAACACGTGTCTTGATATGAATGTTGCTTTTACTCATATATATATATCCGAAGAAATATTCGTATTCAATGTCGTCCGCTTTTTTTTTAATGAAATGTTTCCCCTGCTTTATTAGCATAAAGCAATTCAAAACATTCAGCACAGCGTAACGGCGCGCTCGCCGAAGGCACCAGATAACAGCAGAGCTCAAAATGTTCGTGAAAGCATGTTTCTTATTTGCTATCCAAAAGGTAGCTAGGAGTTCAAAATTCCAGTCACTTCTCAAATTCAAAATCTCAGCTATCACTGGCCAAGTTCTTTTAGCTACACAATAGTAAAAAAAAAACAAATAGCTCGTTACAGAATAGGCAAGTTTCATCAGAACTTCCCTTCTTTTTGATAAATTGTCTCTGATAAGAATCTTGTTTTTAGCCAATAACTAAAGAAAAAGTTGCAACCTCGGTGGAACTTTTTACTTCCACACACCTGAAACATATAATGGGACAACACCCCTGTGGTTTATAACAGCATAAAGAGATTGGACAGAGAATCTACCATTGGAGCTAAAGCTCCAAATGATCTGGTCGTTTTCTTCTTGTAGAACTAAATTGTCCACTATACTTAAGAGATCATACCACATATTCATTAAATTCTCAGACATAGTACGTCTAAAAGTCAGTCTTAAGACTTGACCAACCCAGACCTGATCTATAGTCTTGCCTTGCTGGTCATTAATGACATAGAAAGACCAAAATTGTATAGCTAGGCTTGAATTACAAAACCAATGGTCCTACCAAAACCTAACTCTTCTTCAATTACCTACTAACCATTTAATCCCCATTCTAGCTGCTTGTAAAGCCCACATAACCCCTTTCCAAAAAGGTGAAACTGCAGTGTTATTACTGCACATGAAGTTTGGATTGTTGGTATTGTACTTGTAGTCTACCATCTTAACCGAAATAGATTCAGATTGGAGGCCATATCTAAAAATCCAAGAACTGAGTAAAGAAAGATTCAGATTTCTCATATCTGGGGTACCAAAGCCCCCCACTTCTTTCTTTTGAGCCACCAGCTGCCAATTGGCAAGGTGGTATTTGTGACTCTCCTCATTATTATTCCACAAGAAATGTGACATCCGTGAATTAATCATGGTAATTGCCCATTTAGGAAACTTTATTACAGACATGAGATAAATTGGGACACTAGCAAGAAAGGCTTTCAGCAAGGTTAATCTACCAGCATAGGAGAGTAATCCCCTTCCAATCAGCTACCCTTTTAATAATTTTGTCAATGATAGGCTGTAAATCTTCTTTTCTCAGATTTGTAAAATGCGAAGGCACTCCTAAATACTTGATTGGGAACTCCCTTTTCTTACAGCAGAAAATCTTTGAGTATTCAGTAATCCTAGTCTCTTCAATACCAATTGTCAGTAGATCACTTTTATCAAAATTAATTCTCATACTAGTCATTTGTTCATAGCACAAAAGAAGCCATTTTAGATTGTTTGCTTTCTCTAAATCATCCTCCAAGAAAAGTAAGGTGTCATCTGCATATTGCAGACTGATCACCCCGCCCTCTATCAGTACTTGTGGCAAAAGACCAGAAATAAGATTATTTGCAGCAGCTTTCATAAGCATTCTAGTGAAAATATCTGCCACAAGATTAAACAGCAAGGGAGATAAAAGGGTCTCCCTGCCTAAGTCCTTTTCCAGGTTTGAAGTAGGTACTATTTTCATCATTTATTCTCACACAAAGAGAGCCACCCTTAACTATTTTCATGACCCAGTTAACCCAAGTTTCTGCGAAACCCCTAGAAAGGAGCATATCTTCTAAGATAAGAAAGACCAGCTTACTTTTCATAGTGTCCAGTTTCAAAATAACCCCACTCTCCTTATTTTTATTAATATTATGCAGGATTTCATGAGCAGCAACCACGCTTTCAAGAATGAACCTACCCTTTATGAA
Organism: Miscanthus floridulus; assembly: GCF_019320115.1. NCBI lineage: Eukaryota > Viridiplantae > Streptophyta > Magnoliopsida > Poales > Poaceae > Miscanthus > Miscanthus floridulus. The sequence goes on along the minus strand of NC_089581.1, from coordinate 127,335,924 downwards.
GGTTGTCTGGTTTTTGGAAATCAATCTATGAGCAACTCTAATGAGGCTATTATTTATTGCTTTGCCAAAGATCTTAAAACTGCAATTCAGTAAACTGATATGATAGGCCTAAATTTCCTAAGAAGTTTAGCCTCTGGTTATTTCTATATTCATTCCATATTCAACGCATATATATTTATCCGTATTCGTATATAACCGGGACAATACATATTTGAATATGTGTCCAATGACTATCCGTGTCTGATTCCCAATCCAAAGAAAAAAATAAATAAAACAAATATCGGCCCGTATCCCCGATCCAATTATACCCTAGACCCGGAGTTCGGAACTTTGGATTGGATCGATACAAAACGCTGGCATCCCTGTGCTTCGCCCCGTCCGCCTCCCAACTCGCAACTCCCAACCAACGTGTCTTCCAAGCTAGCCAAGGGTTTCGGCCGCCGCCGCAGACCGTCCCAGCCACCCAGGGGAGGAGGTTCGCGAGATGACGAGCTCGCCGGATTTGGATCGGCAGCCGTGCCCGGACCGCATCCTCGAGGACGTCGGCAACGCCTTCGGGATGGGAACCGTGGGCGGCTCCCTCTTCCACTTCGTCAAGGGCCTGCGCAACTCCCCCAACGGCCACCGCCTCGCGGGCGGCGCCACGGCCGTCCGCATGAACGCGCCGCGCATCGGGGGCAACTTCGCCGTCTGGGGCGCTCTCTTCTCCACCTTCGACTGCGCCACGGTCTACGCGCGCAAGAAGGAGGACCCCTGGAACTCCATCGTCGCCGGCGCCGCCACCGGGGGCCTCCTCCAGCTGCGCAGGGGCATCCTAGCCACCGGAAGGGGCGCCATGGTCGGGGGCGCGATCCTCGCGCTCATCGAGGGCGCCGGGATCATGCTCAACCGCTGCATGGCTAATACCGCGCCTCCGCCGGAGGACCTGATGATGCAGCAGCAGTACCCAGCAGGACAGGATCCTGCTGCCCAGTACGTGCGGCCTGGCTTCCTCGGAGTGCCGCCGGCGGCGCCGATCGTGGTTGAGGAGGTCCCGGTCGTCCCTGACTCTGGCCGTGCTGGGTGGTTTGGCGGTTTGTTTGGGAGGAAGCAGCAGGACAAGGTTGCTAGTGGTGATCGCAGGTGTGACGAGCTGGAGTTGGATTTGCCCAGCACCGCTGTTCCCTCCTTCGATTAATAATTATGAAGTAGGCAAAAAATGTAAGGTCTTCGTCAGAAATTTTCTTGCAGACTATACCATACTAGATTTGATTTCATTTTTTGTTTCTAAATGCTTGTTTCTGAATGCTGTTTGCGGGCTCTTGTCGATCTTGTGTTATGTGGAAAGTGGCGTGTCATCGCTCATTTGAGGTTTTGTGGGATCAGTTTCACAGTAGCTACACAAGGATTGGACCTCCTTTGGCTCTTATCGAGAAACTCTTTCTCTGTTTCAAATTGTAAGTCGTTATGACTTTTCTAAATATATGAACCTGCTACGTATGTGGCTCAGTTATGAACTTTGACGGTGTCACGCGAAGAGCATATACGTTTTTTTTCCTGCAATTGCTCGAGTACCCACCTTCTCATCCTGTCGTGATCTATGTGACAAACTGACAATGTCTTCCTGGTGTGTGTTTGAACTTTTGATGTGTGCACCACATATTGTTATTAGCATACTAATAGATTCTGCATCCGTCTCTCTCTTTCTCTGATTCACAATTTCTTTAATCACGAGTTGTCATGTATTCTACAACAAAAGTCATTTATTAGCTATCTATATGAGCTAATATATAACACAAGATGCCAAACGTTTGTCTTGAGACATGCATGAGGCACCACTGAAGATATGCTAATAGGTTGACCCAATATGTTTGTTTTGTCAATGCTAGCTTGCCATCCAAATAGGCACCACTGAGAAATAAACATTGTTTTGGTGATAGAGAGGTGACTACGTCCTGCCCACCTCTATCTCAATGATTTGGCTATTTCCTTAGTGGTGTGTGACACATCTATCATCAATAAATAAGTGTCATGAGACTGTCAATCGTAATTAAGATTTACCGGCTCAGTTTTCCATTAGTTCTTATGTGCAAAAGCATGTTCTTGTGTGTGGTGGTGTGCATGTATGGTGTGCTTGTGTCAGCAATGTGTTTGTTAAATAAAAGTGAATGTCACTATGTCAGCAACGTGCGCATTGGCAATATGGCTTGTATTCCAACAGGTATACACGATAGCCACCCATTTATTAAATTAAAGCAATCTCTAGTCAATTTTTCTGAGATTAATCTTTTATTACACCTATTATTTATTTGGTCATTAGAATTTATTTTATTTGGTTGAATAAGATTGGACCAATCCAATTACTTTACAACAAAGATAGCTAACTTATTATCATTAGCACAGGTTGATCCATGTGATCAAGTACAGAGCAACTCTAAGACACTCCAACTGCCTCTTTAATTGTATATCCAAATGTAGGCATTCTCAGTTTTGGATTTCTCGCTATCCAAAAATTGAATGGCTCTTTAGAGCACGTACAAAATATAGAAAAACGGTTAGAGGGTTCAAAGATATAGAAAACGATTTTTACTCAAATGACTCTCAAAATGATGATTTAAAAAGTAAATTTTAGAAAGACTCTTGAATATGCTCTAATAAGTTGTACGTCCCCTTATAATGTGTAAGTATGTTTGATGGGTTTTTCTTACACAACCACACAAACGATATTTACACATGGTCAAAATGATTTTTAGAGTATGTTATCAAAACCGGTTTAAGATAAGTCGTTTTCATGAATACTTCTATTAAGACCACCGTTCCTAAAAATCGATTTTTTTGGGGCAGTTCTCTAAAGTCAACTATTCCTAAAAATAATGGTTTGCTAAGTAATATGCTCTTGAAAAAAATAGATGACGCCTATAAAAATCAGTGCTACAGTAGTGTTAAGGGTGAAACCACGCTAGTCCCCAGATTTAGGATTAGGAAGAATATTTTCCTCCCGTTCCAGCCTATTCATGCAAACATTAACTTAGACAAAAGAACAGTTTAGCATTATAGCTTATGTACAATGTACATCTAAATACATAGGAAAAAGCTATGTATCTAGAAAAAGCAAAAACGTCTTACAATTTTAAATACAGGAAATGTTTATTTATACACTTAGGTCTGTTTGGAACAAGAGACTTTTTCTTGCGAAACTTCTGTGTAAATCATATGAATTTTCTGTGTTTCAAACAGATCCAAAAACATTTAAAATAACAAATTGAGTCATAGCCTTTCAAAAAAAAAATGTAACAAAGTAAATGGTAAATAGAATTCTTACGGGACTTTCAAACAAAGAAATGTTCCCCAACAATTTATTTCTTTTGAGAGGATCCTAACAATTTATTTAAATCCCTATGGCCCCATTTGGATCCTTGAAATTGAATTCATTTTAATAATTATAATTTAGGCACAAATTAATTAAGCTAATATGGTTGTATATAGAATATATTTGTATATTATTATTAGCTATACAAGGGAGATACTTATTTATTGTATTTCTACCGTATGGAGGTGAGTTGAAGAACGTTCTATAAGTGGGAGAGTAGAAATATAGCATGGTGATCCATAGAATCAATAGCAATCTCCTCACCTATGAATTTGAGATATCTTTATATATGAACTTAGAAATATTGTGGAATTTTAAAATTTCTAACCAAATAGCCTAATATATTAAATAGATTTCAATTCCTAACCATCCAAAAGGTTGAAATAGGACATCCGCTATCCCGAAGGAACTTTGGAGGATTTCTGCGTTTTTTTTTTTTTTGTCAACCGTGCTTGACTCAAAGTGCAAAATCCAGAAGGACATGGTGGGGCCCAGCCCAACTAGACGCCACGTAGGCACGTACTCCCGTTCCCTCTTCACTTGGCTCTCTCCGCGCCGCCCGCTCGGCCGCCCGTGCCGTCCCATCGCCGGCTTGCCATTCCCTCCGTCCAAGCCCGCCTAGGGTTTCCCCCGCCGCTGGAGGCCGCCTCGGCGAGGAGATGGCCATGCCAGAGACGGGGCGGGAGCCCTGCCCGGACCGCATCCTCGACGACGTCGGCGGCGCTTTCGGAATGGGCGCCGTAGGCGGCTCCCTCTTCCACTTCGTCAAGGGCGTCTACAACTCCCCCAACGGCCACCGCCTCGCCGGGGGCGCCACGTCCGCGCGCATGCTCGCGCCTCGCCTCGGCGGCAGCTTCGCCGTCTGGGGCGGCCTCTTCTCCACCTTCGACTGCGCCCTCGTCTACGCCCGCGCCAAGGAGGACCCCTGGAACTCCATCGCCGCCGGCGCCGCCACGGGTGGCCTGCTCGCCGTGCGACAGGGACTCCTCGCCTCCGGCAGGTCCGCACTCTTTGGCGGCGCCCTCCTCGCGCTCATCGAGGGTGCCGGGATCATGCTCAACCGCATTGGGGTCGTCCCGCCGCCGCCGCCGGAGGACCTGCTGCAGTATCCCGGACAGGATCCCGGCCAGTATGCACCACCACCTGGTTTCCTGGGTGTGCCGCCGGCGCCGCCGATCGATGTTCAGGAGGTTCCGGTCACTGAGTCTGGCGGCCCGACTAGGTGGTTTGGCGGTTTGTTCGGAAAGAAGCAGCAGGACACGCTTGCTGCTGGCGATCGCAACAAGTCGGAGGTGTTGGAGATGGATTTGCCAAGGACGGCCGTTCCTTCCTTCGACTACAAGTGAAAAAAGGTTAGCTTTTGTGTGTTCTATTTTCTTTGCTGCTGATTCCTTCAATTGTTGTTGATTTGATTTAATTTTGTTGAATGTGGCCATTAGTGTTCTTATTATGCATGTACTCTGTGGAAATGTAGTACCTGGTAGTTTTGACTTTTGAGTTACTTCTTCAATGTCATGAATTTATGGTAGCTAAGCACATACATTTTCTCCACACGGCGATCCAGAGTGAAGCATATGCAAAGTGTTTTGATTCCTCCTTCCCATGTAGCAGTTTTGTTGCAATTCTTGAGAAAATTTACACCGAGATCATACAATTAACTGATTTGTGGTTTGTGCTGTAATTAATCCAGGACCATAATTGGTATGCCCACTGTTGTTCCAGTGCTGTATGTGTATGCTATACAGTTGTTGCCTAGGGCATGTTGACGCATACGGTGCAGTAGTGCACAGCATATTAGCAGGGAATTTTTTGCTACACGATGTGGGGTTTCCTCTTCTGTATTTAATTTGTTGGCACAATGTATGTTAAGCAGAGGCGGAATCCTGCAACGTGATAATAACTGTACTCCATTTTATTTATTGGGGCATGCTCTATCTTTCCCTGGTCATCGCTGTTTGCTGCTGCTGCTTAAATAATTAACCCCATTGGTATGGTTTTTGTGCATCATCCTGAACCCTAGTCATTGTCTAGCAGATTGTTCAACTAGCATGAGCCAATCATCCGTGTATCTCTGTTTCTGCTACTGATGTCGCTAGTATGGTTATTGGTTTTGTGACCATTATGATTTGTGAACTTCAAAGGTTTACCCTACTAGAAGGTTGGCCCGAGGATATATGCTAGGAACGAGATTACGAAAAGGGGGAAATGGAAAAAGTAGTAGTGGCAACACAGGATCTATATACCTTCTATAGCTTCACAGGTCTGGCAAACTTTTGCCACTTACTGTCAATTTCAGTCATATTTAAAGTATAAACTTGCTTGCATATAGAGTATGGCTTTACCTTTTGTGAGATTACCTTTCTTTATGTTGTGCACTTTCGCCTGAAGAGAGTTTTTTCTAATATGCATGTGGATTACTTAAACACGTATGAATGTTTATGTTAGTTCTGTGTGGAGAAAGCACCTGCATTGAATTCGTCCAGTGTTTTACATTTGGCTCCATGATGCATGGATGTTGAGCTCCTGTTTTAGGTACTTATATTGCCGAATAGTAAAAAACTGGAAGTTGTTGGAGTATATGTTCCATTAGAGAAAATAGGGGTTGCATGATAGGTAAACCATTTTTTAATAACCTGACAGAGACAGACATTTAAATGACTTGGACTACTGGGTCTAGTGATGCTGTTTTATAGCTTTTCTGTTTTTTTGTAAGTATTATTAATCCCATTCAAAAGTATACTGTTCTTAGGCATACAATGTTCCAGAGGGTTTCAAAGTGTGCTACGATGCTATTTTCAATTGTTGTATTGTTGTTTCTAAACTCCCTCCTTGTTCAGTTGATATTATTAGTAGCATGATGTGCAGATAATATCTTAATATCTTAGTATCTACTGGAGTTTCAGGGACTTGATCTGCTTCCAAGATGAGTTTAATAAGGTTTCTCTTCCGCTCTTCCTTGCTCTGACCTGGCCACTTATAGAATTGCCAGTCCACCAAAGCACTAAATAGTTGGTCCCATGGACCATGGTTTAGCTATACCAGCAGAATGGCTGGTTAAGCAGACATGGCTGGGCACCATTTAGTGTTTAAGCGGTGTTTAAAAAAAGCTAAATGGCTGTTTAGGTGAACAGTTGCTCCAAATAGTGTTTTTTTTATAGGAAAGCTGCAAACCGGCTTCATTTTTAGAACTACTGTTCACTTCAGGTTTTATATTTTCTGTAACAATTATGTTGGCATTTTGTGTGTGTGTGGTGCAAGTGCAATCCGGCATGAACTCTGCAGCTCTCTTGATTGCTACTGCTTGGATCAGGGATGATATTCCCCCATTCTGTTAGGTTTTTGTATGTCTGTTTTTTTCCTTAGCTATGAGAGTTCCATTCTTTCAATTGGATGCACTAATGATACATTCCTGCACTGTTGCTATAGATATGAATATGTTCCAAAATGCACTCATTATTGTGTTTTCATGTCCTGTGGTACTTTATATTTGTCTGCCAACTAGAATTCATTATCTGAATTCTGAATATCACTAATATTTTCAACAGTTTTCCAAGAAAATACATACAACACTTTATATATTGATAATATGGCTACAAATGTCCTTACCTATGCTTTGCTGTAAATCAGTTGGTTGCCTTTGGGAAAGCAAAGTTGCAATTTTCAAGTGTAGGTAATTTTAAAGGTGTGACGCCTGTCTGAACTGAGTTTTCTTTGAGAAATGGTGAGAGGAAAGGGCTATATCCTCCGCATATACTGCTGTACTTGTTCATTCATTCTAGTACATTGCAGTATTCTTGGTTTGTTATGCTATAATTTTATATAAAAATGCAATGCCGTTGTCCTAATAATATCATATATGCTAATGAACTCCATGTTTTCCTCTTGTGTAGGTCAGATTATCCTACTACTTCTAGGGAGGGGCGTAAGAAGTTTGAAATGACTCCTAAGGCCTGGCAACAGTAGAATTATAGGGCAAAATAAAGCTTACCTTGAGTACCTTGACTCAATTTTATCTGAAAATTCACTAATAGGCTTCTAAATTGAGTATAAGTTCACGAGCGTAGTATACTGTACTGTGTCGAGTGTAAATTAAAGCTCCGTGGGACTTCAATTCCATGTTTTGGTATATGAAGTGGTTCTGTTTTGAAGTGGGAGAGAGAGATCCAGGGCCAGTTGCTATGTTGAAAAATTGTTTTACTTTGCCCTGTTGTCACCACCATTTAATTTATACTGATTTTTAGCTCTACTGCTTTTCCAATGTACCTGTATCTCTGCAGAAGTAGAAATGGCCATGTCCTTAGATGAGTGTGTACTGTGTAGCCTGTAGAGCATGCATTTCCTTCGGCCTCTTTGGTACGGCTCCGGCTCCGCTACTGTATCGCTACTTGCCTCGGTTTCCAAAACGGTTCTTGCTACAGTGCTCAAACAGTGTTGATACAGTGCGCGCGGAGGAGGAGCCGGACCTGCGCCAAAGAGGGCCTTCATCTATCTCTCATGAATCACGTGTGTTGGTGTGCAGTTTGAGGGTTCAAGTATGCGCCTGAAAGCGGGTAGCTGAAAGTTAATTTGCGCAACCGTGCGATATTAAGCGCGTGCCTTTGAGATGGCAAAAACTGCTATGTAGTATCAGCCTGTTCGCTTGCTCGTAAATGATCGTAAATTTTCAGCCGAGAACAGTGTTTTTCTCTCACACCAAACCAAGCCCGTAGTAAATAATCCACGATACGATACGGTCTCCCAAACAGGCTCTTTAGAACTTGGGATCAGACATAACCGAGTAGTACTCTTACTTGCTTAGGGTGGGTGAACTGAATACAATTCCTGGTGTCTGTTGATGATCAGAAGATCTCCAGACGAGTATAGAACTCTAAACGACTGATCTCAGATCTCAAAACAAAAACAAAAAATCTGACTTTTTCTTCCTTCTGTTTTCGTAACATGACTGGATAATAATTTGTTAATTCGGGTACCATTTGCAAACCTGTTCGGATAGGAATTGCTCGTCGAGGCAAGGTGAATTCCGAAAGCCTGTATATATTAATTAGGGCATCTATATCTATCAGGGGCCTCCGGCCGCGCCGGCGGGGCCCGGGCCGTCAGCGCGAGCGCGCCGCGCGCGGCCGGCACGCTGGCCGCCTACTTCGCCCTGTGCTGTGCCTTGGAGACCGCCATGGACCTCGCGCGCCCCAAGGAGGACCTCTGGAACGCGCCGTCTCCTGGGCGGCCCTCGTGTGCGCCGGGGCGCCAACCGCGCGGCCCTCGTCGCGGCTGGCGATGGTCGCATCCCGCTGCTGGAGAAGCCGCGGCATCAACCGGCCCAGCCCCTGCATGCGCCCACGACGCCCGCGGCCCCTGGATTCTTGGGGATCCCGCAGGGGCCGCCCATCGTGGTTCAGGAGGTCTCCGTCGGTGACCAGAGGATGTGAGCTTCTAATCTATAGCCGCTCCTCCCGTCCTCCGTCACAGTACACGTAAATTAATAGAACTATATCTGTCTTCGATTAGGTAATCTTTATTAAATCTGCTATGTCGTAGGCTCTGTGATCGAGTTTGATGATCGATCCTCGGGTCGACAGGCTTAAGATACTACTGAAAATCTCATTTGGCAACAGCTTCTGATGATGAAGTAAAACTGCATGAGGTCCTGAACATTACTAATGCTCTAGTAATTATATATATGTTATATAAGCTAGGCTGCATGCAGGTGTCGCAAATATAGTGAAAATGTGGAATATAGAATAACTGTCAGGGCAAGGGCAATGTTTATTGCTCAACCAGAACATAAGGGTGGTTTCCAAGTATCTTGGTCATATATATCAAATATTTCTACTATGGTTGAGAATCCTAACTTGCCGCGTTGGGTGACTTGGGCGGCTCCCTCCGAGGGCAACCCTGGAATTGGGCCTGATACGCTGATTTGGCCCATAATCCCATCCGGTGACAATTCCATGCTATGGCATCCGACACCACCTCGTGTGCCCGAACTTGCATTGTGGCAATTTTGAAAAGAGAATCATGTATTGTTGTAGCTATACTAGTCCTCACATATATATATATATATATATATATATATATATATATATATATATATATATATATATATATATATATATATATATATATATATATATATATAGGGAGAGGCTATTCAGTAGCCGGCTACAAAATAAGTTATTCTGTAGCCACCTCCATTTACTATAATTTTATATACTAATTTACCATAATGTCAATACATATTTACGATAGTTGGGTTACTATAACACATGTGGATATTTACCATAACGTTATATTAAACCACTTAGTAAGGAGTTACTATAATCTCGTAAATTAACATAGTAATTATCATAACTCAAAGTGGCTACAGAATAAGTTATTCTGTAGCCAGCTACAGGATAGTAGTTCTATATATATATATATATATACATATACATATATATATATATATACATATACATATATATATATATATACATACATATATATATATATATATATATATATATATATATATATATATATATATATATATATATATATATATATCTGTGTGTGTGTGTGTAGTTTCAAAATTTATAACACCGGAGATATGAATAAATCCATTGGATTTGTCAACCACTAGTTTGACTTGGCCAAGCGAGTGCGCAGGGACCAGATTTCTCCGGTGGTGTCATTGAGCATCGGAGAATGCGCTTGGATGTTTAAATTTTAGATTTAATCTGAACCGTTGATATGTGTGGTGCAAACCACTACTACATAAAGCTTAATAGAGGCGGACAATTTAGATTAATGGAGGTGGACATTGCAACCGTCTCCAATCAAAGGTCATCGTGAATAGTGACCAACGGCCCACCTCCGTAAATCAAACAGGAAAAATAAAAAACCATGGACAGACCCGCCGAGCCCATCCACGGGCCGCCGTCGCCGTAGTCACTCAGCGGAACCTTGATTACACGCATCGCCGGGGTCTGGCCTCCCGCCGCCAGATCCAGCCGGCCATCATCGGGACCAGATCTAGGGAGGCCCCATCTACCGCGCCCCTACTCGCTGGCCTAGGAGGCGCCCACGCACGCTGCCGCCGCCCGGAGGGCCGGATCGAGCCGCCCGCCGCTAGGACCGGATCTGGGGAGCCGCCAGGCTGGGGGAGGAGGCCGCGCCCCTCGCTCGCCCATCTAGGAGGGTGAAAGCTCTAGTTTGGTTTTGATAAATTGATAAAACCCTAAGTGCTAACCTAGTTTATCAAAGTGTTCATGAGATAGGTAGCACATTCCAAGTGGTGAAGCAAATGAAGATCATGACATGATGATGGTGATGCCATGGTGATGATCAAGTACTTGGACTTGAAAAGAAGAAAGAGAAAAGCAAAAGGCTCAAGGCAAAGGTATAAGTAGTAGGAGCCATTTTGTTTTGGTGATCGAGACACTTAGTGAGTGTGATCACATTTAGGATCGATAGCCGTACTATTAAGAGGAGTGAAACTCGTATCGAAATGCGGTTATCAAAGTGCCACTAGATGCTCTAACTCATTGCATTTGCATTTAGAATCTAGTGGAGTGCTAACACCCTTGAAAATGTTTGTGAAAATATGCTAACACATGTGCACAAAGTGATACACTTGGTGGTTGGCACATTTGAGCAAGGGTAAGAAACTTCACTAGCGGAGTGTCCGCCCATAGAGTGTGGATAGTCGGACGGTGCCATCGGCGCCCTATATAGAAAAGACAGGGTCTCTCAGAGTGGACCGGACGATGGTCACAACTGGACCAGCGCGTCCGGACAGTGGACGCAGTGAAGACGCTGGTGTCGGTCTTCGACCGGACGTTGGATCACTTGGTTACCAAATGCTGAGTGGGTGCGTCCGGTCCCACTGACATGGTAGCACACAGTAGAGATGTTGAGTGACCAGACGTTGGGTGAGTCCGGTCGTGATTTTTCGCTTCTGGTACCTTACAGAAAATGACCGGACGCTGGTGTTGGTGCGTTCAGTCACTTTGAGCAACGCGTCTGGTCACTACTTAAATGTACTGATGACCATTGAGATCAGGCGATCAGCATTTAAAGCCGATGACATGTGGCAAGCATTGGGCGACCGGACGCTGGGGTCCTGCGTTCGGTCAATCTGACCGGAGCGTCCGGTCACACCGTGTTGTGTCCAGTAAAGGGGTAGAACGGCTCTATTTTATGGAGGCTTCTATTTAAGCCTCATGGTCGGCTCAAGCTCACTCTCTTGGCCATTTGCATTGATATAACAACCTTGCGAGCTTAGCCAAAGCCCTCCCACTCATCTCCATCATAGATTCAATATCTTTGTGAGATTGGGAGAGAATCCAAGTGCATTGCTTTAGTGTTTGCATCTAGAGACACTTTGTGTTCGTGTTTCGCTGCGGGATTCGCTTGTTACTCTTGGTGGTTGCCGCCACCTAGACGGCTTGGAGCAGCGAGGATCGTCGAGTAGAGGTTGGTGATTGTCTCTGGCTCCGATCGTGGTGATTGTGAGGGGTTCTTGACCTTTTCCTGGTGGAGAGCCAAAAGGTACTCCAGTGAATTGCTTGTGGCTTGTGTGATCCTCATCTTGTGTTAGTTGTGTGGCACCCTATTGAGGGTTTGGCGTGTGATGCCAATTAGCGCGTGGACCTCCAAGTGAGTGAATCGTCACAACGAGGACTAGCTTGCCGGCAAGCAAGTGAACCTCGGAAAAAAATCATTGTGTCATCATTTGATTCTAAGATGATTGGTTTTCATTGGTATTTATCCTTGTGATTGATTGGTTCACTCCTCGATACGGCGGTATAACTATCTTTCTTACTCTCTTTACAATACCACAAACTAGTTGTCAAGCTCTTTAGTGTAGCTAGTTGTGAGAGCTTGTTAGTTTGGTTAGTGTGGCTCTTTAGTTAGCATTTGAGAGCGCACTAACTTAGTATAGTGACATAGCTATTGTGTGGATAGAAACTATATAAACTAGAATTGTAGTAGGTGGCTTGCATTTTTAGTAGGCTAGCGCAACACTCACTTCGTCTCATAATTGTCTAACCGGTTTGTTAAGTATTGTTGTAGAATTTTTTTAATAGGCTATTCACCCTCCTCTAGCCATTAGGACCTTTCAAGTGCTATCAGAGCCGAGGTCACCATGATTTGAGGCTTAACAACCTTTGGTGTAAAAATAGCTCAAATCAACTACACCAAGAAGCCTCCCCAATTTGATGGCTCAAATTATCTCTATTAAAAAGCTAAGATGACAACTTATATCAAGTCAATCAATAGGAATATTTGGAAGGTGGTAGAGACAAAGATTGAGATTGAAGAGGCTCCCACCGCCGCCGAAGAAATGCTACTCCAAAATAATGACATTGCTCTTAGTGCCATCCATGATGCTTTGGATGAGAGAACTTTTGAGCAAATCAAAAACATTGACAGAGCTCATGAGGCATGGAAGAAATTGGAGGAATCATTTGAGAGCACTCAAGCCGTGAAGGGTGCAAAGGCATACATTCTCAAAGAGAAGTTTGCAACCTTCAAGATGAAGGAGGATGAGAGTGTGCCAGAGATGTTCCATAGGCTTCAAGTGCTTGTCAATGATCTCAAAGCACTTGGAGAAGATTTGAATGATAAGGACTTCTCCCACAAGTTCTTGAGATGTTTGCCTTCAAGATTTGGTACATTGGTCACTATTCTAGTGAGGAGTGGTTTGGACACCATGACACCAAATCAAGTGTTGGGAGATATAATGACCGATGATACATATAGAGATGATGATGAGAAGGAAGAAAAGAAGGAGAAGAAAGATAAGAAGAAGAAGAGTATGGCATTCAAGGCTGAAAGGATCAAGATGCCTAAGAGGGGGGTGAATTGGGCTAATTCTAAAATTCTTTACAATAATTAAACCCTACACTTAGCCCACTTCACCCCTTGTGCCTAGAAAGTGATTCTAATGATCTACCGCACAAAAGTTTAGCACCCTAAGTTCTAATCCTACTCTAGCATGGCAATTCTAAGAATGTAAAGACAAGAACTAAATTGCTCAAAAGTAAATGATCAAAGTAAAGAGAGGAGAAGGAACACGGCGATGTTTTGCTAAGGTATCGGAGAGTCAACACTCCCCACTAGTCCTTGTTGGAGCACCCACGCAAGGATGTAGCTCCCCCTTGATCCGCGCAAGGATCAAGTGCTCTCCACAGGTTGATTCTTCGACACTCCATCGTGGTGAATCACCCACAACCGCTCATAACTTGAGTTGGGTCATCCACAAGCTCCGTCGAATGATCACCAAACTCCCAATCACCACCAAGCCATCTAGGTGATGGTGATCACCAAGGGTAACAAGCAAGAACTCTCACTTGACCACAACAAGCCTAATGAGAAGGGTGGATGCACACTTGCTACTCTCTTTAAACTAATGAGGCCTTAATCTTGGATTCTCAAATCTCAATCACCTCACTAGGCTCTTGCTCTCCTAAGCACTCTCAAGGGTGTTTCTTAGTTGTTGAAATGGGCAAGAGTACTCCCTTGAATTAATAGAGGAAGTATTTATATCCCCTCATTCAAAATGAACCGTTATGTGCCTCTACGAGGTGACCAGACACACCAGTCAGTTCTCCCCGCCACAGAACCGTTAAGTTGTGACCGGACTCTGACCTGCATCCAGTCAGCACTGATAGGACACGTTCGGTCACAAAAACTGCTCTCTGGAACCTTACTAATGTTGATCGGACTCTGGCACCCAATACTCAGTCACTTTGCTGCTCAGCGTCTAGTCAGTAGTCGAAACCTAACCAGCGTTCGATCAGCACTGACAGGACGCGTTCGATCAGGATTCTCTCTCTAGAACCTTACTAGAGTTGACCGAACTCTGGCACCCAGCATCTGGTCACATTTCACTCAGTGTCCGGTCGCATCCAGATGACTTCACTTGATCAAATGAACTGATCGGACTCTACTGCCTACGTCTGGTCACACTGGAACAACGTTCAGTCAACATTTGACCCGTCATTCACTTCCAACTCAAAATCATATGTGAATGAAGTTTGCTCCAATTGATCTTAGGGCTACTTAGGAGTTATCTAGTGCTAGATTTGATAAGTGTGCACCACACCTAACCCACTAGACTCACCAAGGTTAAGCTACTAGTCCATACCCCCCTTAATAGTACGACCAAAGGAAAAATAAAGTCATAAACTACTCTAAGTGTCTCTTCAACACTAAACGACACTTAGAACTAGTCCATCCTTAACCTTGTCATCCATCCTTTAAAAACCGAAACAATTTCTATCGTAGGGGCATGACAACCATGATTGCCTAATCAATTGCCATTACCATAACCTAACTTAATTGCCTTTGCAAAACACACGTTAGTCACAGTAATCACATATTGTCATTAATCACTGAAACCCAACTAGGGGCCTAGATGCTTTCAAAGGCCACATCATCCAAGGACAAGGCAAAGCAAGATACATCAAGTGAAGATGATGGTTCATGGGATGATGATGATGATGATGAGAAGATGGCTCTCTTTGTCAAGAGATTTGGCAAGTTCATGATGAAGAAGGGCTACTGTACTAGAAGAAAGAAGTCATTATCCAAGAACAAGGAAGAGTCAAGAAGGTGCTTCAATTGTAGAAGCAAAGATCATCTTATTGCTCAATGTCCATACAATAGTGACAAAGATTATGACAAGAAAAACAAGAAGAAGGACAAGAAGGAAAAGAAAGAGAAGAAGGACAAGATGACCTTCAAGAAGAAGAAGGGTGGTTCATATGTGGTCACTTAGGATAGTGATGCTTCCTCAAGTGATGATGATGATATTGATAATGACAAGACCACCAAGAAGAAGGCACTTGCAAGCATTGCTATCAATGAGAAGCCTTCTCTCTTCGACACTCCATCATGCTTCATGGCTAAGGCCACTAAGGTACAAATTTGTGATGATGGAAGTGATGAAGAACATGATAATGAAAATAAAAATGATAGTGATAGTGATGATGATGAACCTACTAAGGATGAACTATTTGACATGCTAGAAGATGCTAAAGAATACTTTGACATTAAGAGAAGGGAATGTAAAAGCTTGCGTAAGGAGCTAAAAGCCCTTAAGCAAGCCTTTGATGAGCTCAATGCATCTCATGAGAGGCTAGAGGAAGCCCATGAGAAGCTTGGCAAGGCTCACAAAAAGCTTGAAAAGGCTCATTCCTCTTTGCTTAATGAACATAATGAGAAGAAACATGTTGAGACTTATGATGTAGGCTTAACTTGTAATATAATTGATGAATCATTATCTATGCCTATCATTGTTGCTCCCGCTAACCCTTCTTGTAGTACTTCTACTTCCACCTCATCTAATAGTGATGGTTTCACTTGTGATGCCTCACTAATGGTTGAGAATGAGAACCTCAAGAAGGAGGTCAATAAGCTCACTCACACCTTGGCTAAGGCCTATAGTGGTGAGGACCGCTTGCTTATGTGCTTGGGTAGCCAAAGAGCTTTTCTCTACAAAGAGGGATTAGGCTATACCCCCAAGAAAGGCAAGGCGGTCTTTGCTCCTCACAAAACTAGTTTTATGAAGAATAATGGTCGGTTTTGCACTAGTTGCAAGCAAGTGGGTCATGTAGAGCAAAAGTGCATGAACAAGAGCAAAAATGCTAATGTATCCTCCATTAAGATTGATTCTTTCTATATGCTTACCAAGGGTGCAAATGGTATAAAGGCTAAGTATATTGGTAAACCATGGATGAGCTCAAAGAAGAAAGCCATTTGGATGCTAATGTATCTTCTTTTGTAGGTCAATTACAAAGCCAGAGGAAGGCATTGGGTTCTTGATAGTGGGTGCACTCAACACATGACCGATGATGCAAGAATGTTCAACTCAATCGACACCAATGGCAATGATGGTTATGATAGTATCACATTTGGTGACAATAGCAAAGGCAAGGTCAAAGGGCTTGGTAAGATTGCAATATCCAATGACATGAGCATTTCCAATGTGTTGCTAGTAGAGAGCTTGAATTTCAACTTGCTATCCATGGCTCAATTGTGTGATCTTGGATTCAAATGCATATTTGGAGTAGATGATGTAGAGATCATAAGTGTAGATGGCTCTAACTTAATCTTCAAAGGCTTTAGATATGAGAATCTATACTTGGTTGATTTCAATGCTAGTGAAGCTAAATTATCTACATGTTTGTTCACTAAGTCTAGCATAGGTTGGTTATGACATAGAAGACTTGGTCATGTTGGAATGAAACAATTGAATAGATTGGTTAAGCATGACTTGGTTAGAGGCTTGAAAGATATTGTGTTTGAAAAGGATAAGCTTTGTAGCTCTTGTCAAGCTGGCAAACAAGTTGGAAACACCCATCCTAAGAAAAGTATGATGGGCACTAGTAAAGCATTTGAGTTATTGCACATGGATTTGTTTAGGCCAACTCAATACACTAGTATTGGTGGTAACAAATATGGCTTTGTAATAGTGGATGATTATACTAGATACACATGGGTATTCTTTCTAGTGGACAAAAGTGATGTGTTTGCAACATTTAAATCATTTGTAAAGGGCATTCACAATGAGTTTGAAACAACCATCAAGAGAGTTAGAAGTGACAATGGTAGTGAGTTCAAGAACACTAAACTTGATGAGTTGTGTGATGAATTTGAAATTAGACATCAATTCTTGGCCAAGTACACTCCACAATCAAATGGCCTTGTTGAGAGAAAGAATAGAACGCTTATTGATATGGCAAGGTCTATGCTTAGTGAGTACAATGTGAGTCAATCTTTTTGGGACAAAGCTATCAACACGGCTTGGTATTGTAGCAATCACCTCTATTGTCACCCATTGAAAGAGAAGACACCATATGAGCTCTTGAATGGTAGAAAGCCCAACATTGCATATTTTTGGGTCTTTGGTTGCAAATGCTATATCTTGAAGAAAGGCACTAGATTGGGCAAGTTTGACAAGAAATGTGATGAAGGATTCCTACTTGGTTACTCCACTACAAGCAAAGCATATAGAGTTTGGAATTTGGATAGTGGTACTCTTGAGGAAGTTCATGATGTTAAATTTGATGAAACCAAGGGTTCACAAGACGAGAATGAGAACTTAGAAGAAGTTAGAGGCATTCAACTTTCAAATACCATGAAGAACATGGATGTTGGTGAATTGAGGCCTAGACAAGTGAATGATGATGAAGATGATCAAGTGCAAATGCTCTCTAACTCAAATGTGCAAGATGATACAAATCAAGCTAGCACAAGTGGCTCTCATAATAATGAACAAAATCAAGTGGCTAGTACATCATCTCAACCCAATGATCAAGCAAGTGCAAACAATCAGGTTCCAATCCTCCAACCAACCAATATTGCAAGAGATCATCCAGTGGACACTATCATTGGAGATATTTCTAGTGGTGTACAAACAAGATCAAGATTGGCTTCTTTTTATGAGCATTTCTCATTTGTGTCATCTATTGAACCAAAGAAGATAGATGAAGCATTGACGGATGTTGATTGGGTGAATGATATGCATGAAGAATTGAATAACTTCATAAGAAATCAAGTATGGGAATTAGTAGAGAGACCAAAGGGACACAATGTAATTGGAACCAAATGGGTCTTTAGAAACAAGCAAGATCAAGATGGGATAGTAGTAAGGAACAAAGCAAGATTGGTAGCACAAGGCTATACACAAGTTGAAAGTCTTGACTTTGGAGAAACATATGCCTCGGTTGCTAGATTGGAAGTAATTGGAATCTTGCTAGCCTATACTTGTGCCCACAACATCAAGCTCTATCAAATGGATGTTAAGAGTGCATTTCTTAATGGGTACATTAATGAAGAAGTATATGTTGAGCAACCTCCCGGTTTTGAAGATGATAAGAAGCCCGACTATGTGTACAAGTTGAAGAAGGCATTGTATGTCTTGAAGCAAGCACCTAGAGCATGGTATGAGAGATTGATGGACTTCCTACTCTCTAAAGGGTTCATGATGGTCAAGGTGGACACTACTCTTTTCACCAAGAAGATTGGAAAAGATTTATTTGTGTTACAAATCTATGTTGATGACATCATATTTGGATCAACCAATCAAGACTTTTGTGAAGAGTTTGAAAATATGATGACTAATGAGTTTAAGATATCCATGATTAGTGAGTTAAGTTACTTCCTTGGTCTTCAAATCAAGTAATTGAAGCATGGTACATTTATGAGTCAAGGCAAGTATATCAAGAACATGATCAAGAAGTTTGGCATGAGTGATAGCAAAGCCATTAGTACACCAATGGGAACAAATGGCAACTTGGATAGTGATGCAAGTGGAAATATGGTGGATCAAAAATTATATCGGTCTATGATTGGAAGCCTACTCTATGTGACCGCATCAAGGCCGGATGTCATGTTTAGTGTATGCATATGTGTAGGATTTTAAGCCTCACCAAGAGAAAGTCATTTGAAGGCTACAAAGAGAATATTGAGGTACTTGAAGCATACACAAAATGTTGGCTTGTGGTATCCTAAAGGAGCAAAGTTTGAGCTAGTTGGTTACTCCGACTCGGATTATACGGGATGCAAGGTTGAAAGAAAAAGCACCTCGGACACATGTCAATTGTTGGGAAGATCACTTGTTTCATGGTCATCAAAGAAGCAAAATAGTGTTGCATTATCAACCACCAAAGCCGAATACATATCCGCCGGTAGTTGTGCACAAATACTTTGGATAAAGGCCACCTTGAATGACATTGGAATCAAGTTCATGAAAGTGCCATTGCTATGTGACAATGAGAGTTCAATCAAGTTAACCAACAATCCGGTTCAACATGCAGGAACAAAACATATTGATGTCTACCACCATTTCATAAGAGATCACCAACAAAAAGGGGACATTTGCATTGAGAGTGTAGGCGCCGAAGATCAATTTACCGATATATTCACCAAGCCATTGGATGAGAAAAGGTTTTTGTAAGCTAAGGAATGAGTTAAATATATTATATTTCTCAAATATGTGTTGATGCACGCCCCACTCATATGACATGCCTCTTCTTGGAGCAATCCAAGGTAAAAGTTGATTAGCATGGCATACATCCTTGTTAAGGACATGTTTAGTGCATCTAGACATCTTTCACATTTAATAGGCTCATTCATGAAAATCAAATGAATTTGATGATTATATAGTACCACTATTGCTTCTATGCTTATTTTGATCTAGTGGTAGCATATGACATGCTTGTGGGCTTGTAAACCTAGTGTTTAATCTAGAAAATGAGCTCTAAGTGTTTAACTCAACATGGTACAAGATAGCCCTTATTTGGAGGTGTGAAGAAGCTTATCCTTGGATCAAACCAAGTTAAATATCTTTGGCAAATGATCTAGATTGGACCAAATTTGGGAAAATGATCCTCACCCCATTAATTGACATTGATAATCTCAACCTATCTACATTTTGAACCTTTGTGGTTATTGATGACAAAGGGGGAGAAAAACAAAGATATTAGTACATGGGAAAAAACAAAGATATTAGTGTACTAAGATAATGAAAAAACAACAAATGGGGAGAACTTGACATAGGGGGAGAGATATGACAAAGGAAAGGGATCAATTAAAATTTTGAGCACACAAGTAGGGGGAGCAAGCTCATAAACTTGTATGGTGCATTTGAATATGCATTTCATATATTTTCTTGCATGGCACAAGTTTTAAATTTCAATATCCATGCTTGTGTGGTGTATGCTAGTTGTAGGTTTGAATGATGAAATGAAAAACTAGCATGCATAGGTTATCTAGTGATTTCATTTCCAAGTGATATCAAGCTAACCATAGTGCTAAGGATGGTATATTGGTGCACTCCAATTGGTATCACGCTTCAAAGGTCCATCTTTTATACCTTAGCATCATTTGGTAGACATTGTCTCCTATATTTCCTATTTAAGCATATGTGCAAGCTACAATCCAAACTCTTAACACATATGTAGGGTGAGCAATTGCTATCATATGGAGTTCATGAAACTTGTCCATATCCTTTTACACATGGTAAATATGCTTGGGCAAGCAACATGGATGCAAATGAATTTCAATTCATATCTTTGTGAAAGGGTTGTCATCAATTACCAAAAAAGGGGAGATTGAAAGCTCTCATTTGGTTTTGGTGAATTTATGAAACCCTAAGTGCTAACCTAGTTTATCAAAGTGTTCATGAGATAGGTAGCACATTCCAAGTGGTTAAGCAAATGAAGATCATGACATGATGATGGTGATGCCATGGTGATGATCAAGTGCTTGGACTTGAAAAGAAGAAAGAGATAAACAAAAGGCTCAAGGCAAAGGTATAAGTAGTAGGAGCCATTTTGTTTTGGTGATCGAGACACTTAGTGAGTGTGATCATATTTAGGATCGATAGCCATACTATTCAAAGGAGTGAAACTCGTATCAAAATACGGTTATCAAAGTGCCACTAGATGCTCTAACTCATTGCATTTGCATTTAGAATCTAGTGGAGTGCTAACACCGTTGAAAATGTTTGTGAAAATATGCTGACACATGTGCAAAAGGTGATACACTTGGTGGTTGGCACATTTGAGCAAGGGTAAGAAACTTCATCGGCGCCCTGTACAGAAAAGATAGGGTCTCTTAGAGTGGACCAGACGCTGGTCTCAACTAGACCAGCGCATCCGGTCAGTGGAAGTAGTGAAGACACTAGCGTCGGTCTTCGACCGTATGCTAGGTCACTTGGTGACCGGACATTGAGTGGGTGCATCTGGTCCCACTAACATGGCAGCGCACAGAGGAGACGTTGAGTGACCAGATGCTGGGTGAGTTCGGTCGGGCATGAGCGGACACATCCGGTCGTGATTTTTCAATTCTGGTACCTTACTAGAAACGACTGGATGCTAGTGTTGGTGTGTCCAATTACTTTGAGCAGCACATTTGTTCACTACTTAAATGTACTGATGACCATTGAGATCAGGCGATCAGCATTTGAAGTTGATGACACGTGGCAAGTATTGGGAGACCAGATGCTAGGGTTCTGCGTCCGATCGATCTGACCGGGGCGTCTAGTCACCCCGTGTTGTGCCTAGTGAAGGGGTACAACGGCTCTATTTCATGGGGGCTTTTATTTAAGCCCCATGGCTATCTCAAGCTCACTCTTTTGGCCATTTGCATTGACATAGCAACCTTGTGAGCTTAGCCAAAGCCCTCCCACTCATCTCCATCATAGATTCAACATCTTTGTGAGATTGGGAGAGAATCCAAGTGCATTGCTTGAGTGTTTGCATCTAGAGGCACTTGGTGTTCGTGTTTCGCTGTAGGATTTGCTTGTTACTCTTGGTGGTTGCCGCCACCTAGATGGCTTGGAGTAGCGAGGATCATCGAGCAAAGGTTGGTGATTGTCTCTGGCTCCGATCGTGGTGATTGTGAGGGGTTCTTGACCTTTTCCTGGTGGAGAGCCAAAAGGTACTCTAGTGAATTGCTCGTGGCTTGTGTGATCCTCATCTTGTGTTGGTTGTGCGGCACCCTATTGAGGGTTTGGCATGTGATGCCAATTAGCGCGTGAACCTCCAAGTGAGTGAATCGCCACAACAAGGACTAGCTTACCGGCAAGCAAGTGAACCTCGGTAAAAAGTCATTGTGTCATCATTTGATTCCAAGGTGATTGGTATTCATTGGTATTCATCCTTGTGATTGATTGGTTCACTCCTCGACACGGTGGTATAACTATCTTTCTCACTCTCTTTACAATACTGTAAACTAGTTGTCAAGCTCTTTAGTGTAGCTAGTTGTGAGAGCTTGTTAGTTTGGTTAGTGTGGCTCTTTAGTTAGCATTTGAGAGCACACTAACTTAGTATAGTGACATAGCTATTGTGTGGATAGAAACTATATAAACTAGAATTGTAGTAGGTGGCTTGCATTTTTAGCAGGCTAGCGCAACACTTGCTTCGCCTCATAATTGTCTAACCAGTTTGTTAAGTGTTGTTGTAGAATTTTTTAATAGGCTATTCACCCCCATCTAGCCATTAGGACCTTTCAGAGGGGCCCCGCATGTGGCCGCCACTAGGAGGGCCGGATCGAGCCGACCACCGCTAAATCTAGGGAGCCACCAAAGGGAGGAGGGAGAGGGAGAAGAGAGGGAGGGGTGCTACGTTGTAAGGGAGAGGAGAGGGAGGTCGGGTCGCTGTGAGGGAGAGGGGTGTCATGCTCGTGTCAGGAAGGAAAGGGCACCGCACTCGTGTTCGAAGGGGAGGGGCGCCATGCTCGATCAGGTTGGGAGGGGAGGAAGGGCGCTAGGAGGGGAGGGGCGATGTGAGGCTAGGGTTAACAGGTGCTGCTTATATATGAGCCTGGTAGAAAGGTTGAGATGTGCTTTTTTGGGCTAGGAGCTAGGGCACTATTTTTTGAGGCGGGCCTTATAGAGTGCCTACCGCCGAAAATAGATTTATGGATGAGGGCTCCTTAAGACGACCGTCTTCAAAAATAGACTATTTTTGAAGGCGGATGTCTTAAAATGTCCGTCTCCGTAAATTTATTTTACGAGGTGGGCAAAAGTGACCACCTCCTTAAATCAAAATGTCCATCTCCGTTAATAGTCCGGTATTTTTGAGGCGGTTAGATTTTGTGGCCGCCTCCGTTAATTAAAGTGCAATGTTATGCAAAATCAATCCTGTAGTAGTGTATGTGGAAGATGTTTCTAGCCAACCCAAAGGCTAGTTTTTGGAGAGCTCTATAAATAGATGATTGTAAGGGGCTCTTATGCTTGTTGTGTTTGATTCTTGTGGCAATAAAGTTATGGGTCAAGCTTGAACAACATGTTAGTGTGCGGATCACTCATCACCTTGAGACTCACAACAATGAGGATGATGTGGTTACCTGCAAGCAACTGAATCTCGATGATAAATCATGTGTCTACCGCTTTCCTGGCTTGGTTTGCTACTCACACTCGTGCTTTCTTTCATATACTCCTTGTTTGTAGTTGTAGCTCACTAGTGTAGTTGTAAAGCTAGAGGTATAGTAGCTAGTTTTAGTTGCTCACTAGTTTGGTTTTTCTAGTGTAGTTTGTTAGTTGCTAGCCCTTGTGTGGTGGAGTGCTTTAGTAGTAGAATCAACTTGCTACTAGAATTGTGTAGGGGCTTGCATTGGGTGAGATAGAGCTAGGCAAAGTAGTGACTATTTAGGCTTTTTTGTTTTACTAACTACTTTGCTCTAGTGCTTATGAGTTTGTAGTGAAAAATTTTATAGGCTATTCACATACTACTCCCTCTAGCCATCTAGATCCTTTCACTGCCTTGCTTCCTCTAGCGCCCAACCATGGCATGGGCGAGATGCTCGGTGCTCTAGCCACCACGCGTGGATGCACTGTCACCCCCTTCGGCCCTAGAACCAACACGTCGTACCATCCGCTCAAGCAGTAGGCCACCATGGTCCGTGTGCATGTATGTGACCCAAGGGTGCCATAGCCTGGCCCCTCCAAATCTAGCCGATGACCTACCTCTTGGTTTGGCCATGCTACCAACCGAAGAATTTCCTTTTGAATCCATGTCCATGCACCAAGGACACTTTCTCCTACAGCTGGAGCCACCGTCGGTGCATGCTGCCAAAGCAAAAACCCTATCCATCGTCCGGTACCTACTGCCAAAGCAAAAACTTTGTAAGAAAAATGGCACAAAACTAGGGTCATTAAATGATTCTGGTGATTGAGTGACAACATGATCAATGGGTAAAGTTATGCGCTAATATACAATGTTTTAGTCCTATGGTGCAGCATCGACTTGAATAAGGCAAAGTGAGGAGCAAGTGATCAACACCTCAAGCAAAACTACTTTAACAATAATATAAGACATGCAAGAAGTCTGAGACATAAAGTGTAAGAAGGAGAAACCATAAAGGGATAAAGCTTACTGTGCACTGCTGCGTGCATGCCAGAATGCTCTTGTGTGCATGGGAGTGAGTAGGAGCGGTGCCTACATGAAGCACAGAAAAAATATAAGAGAAAGGGTCGCCGAAGAACCCCCTAACCAGGGGTGGATCCAAAGGGGGCTGCCGGAGCTACAACCCCCAAGTGAGTCTAATTTCTTCATTAGACCTTGATTACTTAGCCTCAAATCACCATTAATCTATAACCCTAGACCTAAATCTTTATTATTTAGCGCCTTTGTCTCCATCGTGCATACGCCACTGCCACTGCCCCTGACATAAGGAGGTTGCCCAACATGAAGTATGTTGCTGGGGAAGCCTGGAAAAGAGGCATCATCATTTAAATGCTAGATATCATTATTGCATCAGAATTCACCCTCAGAAGAGGAAAGAGAATTGCAATTTTACAATACAATCACAATATTCACCCCGGTAGGGCAGTTGGACCACATCACCCGGTAAACTTCAGCCACACGTTCCTCTACAAATATCTCTGGCCACAGGGAAAAAATGCTCCCCAACCTCCCACTCCCACGCTGCTATGCCTCTACCTCCCTCCACGCCACCCATGCCACCGCCGCTGCCATCACAGCTGCTCCCATCGCCTCCCCTTCCTCTCTCCCTCACCCTCCCTCTCCTAAGGTGGCGGCGCTGCGGCAGGCCCCAAACATGGCGGCCTCCATGCGCTACGCGTGGCCATGGGCCCTAGTGCCGGGCATGCTGGCTCGGCATGGCACCACCGTTGCGCCGCCTCTCTCTCTCCCCTCTCCTAGTGTGTCGATGCAACGTCTAGGCCTGCCATGTTGGTTGTCCTTCAATGAGGTGGTGCGCCATAGCAGCACAACACAGCACAGGTGGCACCCCTCCCCTCTCCCTCTCCATCCATCTCGATCTACTACCAGGCCATGGCATGGCCAGTGCAGGGCCAGGCAGAGGCATGGCCTTGCAGGCCAGTCGTCCTCATCTTTCCCCTCTCCCTCTCTCCTGTTGTGGCCGTTCATGGTGCCCGTGCCCGGTGCGGGTGGGTCTCGGCTGTGCCATGGTTGGCACATAACAGTCTTAGGTGCTCCCATTTCCTCTTGTATTTTGGGATTTTGCTTTTGCCTCTCTGATTCATCCCTTTGATGACTTCGATTCATGTTCTAGGGTTTGGCCTAGATGCCTGTTGTTCCAATGTTTGCCTTCTCTGTGTTCATCTATGGGAGGACGACACCAATTGGCAATGACACTACTTATCTCAAAGATGAAAAAGTCTCCATTGATGAGATCAAATTAACACCTCTAGAGCTTTCTAAACTGATAGTGTCGGTGTTTCAAACAAACACCAACTAGTAAATTTATATTGTTGCGCATTAGGCTTGGATGGTGTACTAAAGGACACAAGGTTTATACTAGTTTGGGCAAAATGTCCCTATGTCCAGTTTGCTGCTGCTCTTGTTATTAGTACCGAGGTCTAGCACATTGCGATGTTCGTCACCCTGTGTGAGGGGTTCTTGGGCATTGATCCCCATTTCGACCTATAGCGGTATCTCTTCGCTGTCAACCTTCTAAAGAAGCAGACTGGGAAGCAAGAGCTGAGCGTGCTGGTGGGATGTGCCGGCATTCATCTCCGCAACAACTAGGTGAACAAATACCTGTCGATGCATCTATCGACCTCCAATAAGGGGTGGCATTCGCATTGGTTCTATGTTAAGGAAGATGTTGCCGCCCCCTTGCTAGTGTTCTCTGGGCGCATCATCGAAGAGGTCCTAGAGTCATGGAAGTGGGGTGTCCTAGACAAAGACAAGAAGAGGATCAAGGACCATCTCGCCGCCCTTCAAATTCTAAAGGAGAGGGGCGTGAAGGGGTCAGGGATCATCAGCGCCTACCACATGAGGAGGGTGGCGCCGCTAATGGCGCGCGTGCTTTCCCTGCACCAGATGGTGCCTAGAGCGTCACTCGAAAGGACAGTGCTTGTCGACAAAGCGCTCCCCCCTCTGAAGTGGCGTAGCGCATCAAGGAGGCGATGGAGCCTTCGAAGGACAATGCCAGCGTCATCCTTGACTTCGTGTATCCAGTGCCGGGGCATCCCCCAATGCAGCTAGAACCAGGGTTCATCGACTTCATAAGTTATCTTTCCATGTGCCTCCTTTTTACTTGAATTCCTGACCCCGTGGTGCTGACATTGGGATAGCAGGACCAGCCGAAGAAACTTGTCTTTATGGATGCTGCGCCCAATGAGCTAATGGGGGTGGGCAGATTTACCGCCGCGCTGAAAGGTCCTAATATGGCTAGAGGGGGGCTGAATAGCCTATTTAAAAATCTACAAATCAACTAGAGCAATTTGATTAGTATGACAAATAGCATAATGCAAACTTGCTCTAGCTCTACAAGGGTTGCAAGCCACATATGCAACAATTCTAGTTGCAATGATTACTTAGGCACACAAACTTGCTATGTAATTACTCACTAAGAGCTCTCAACCTTGCTACTCGAAAGAGCTCAACTAGATGAATATAAATAATAAAGCAAGCTCTCAATTCTAATTACACTAAAGAGCTTGTGTCAACTAGTTTGCAAGAAAGTAAATAAGTGAGTAAGGGTGATTATACCGACGTGTAGGGGATGAACCAATCACAAGATGAAGATTAAGCCAATCACCGAGAGAATGCAAATGACAAGAGACAACCGATTTTTCTCCCGAGGTTCACGTGCTTGCCAACATGCTAGTCCCCATTGTGTCGACCAACACTTGGTGGTTCGACGGCTAAGAGGTGTTTCACAAACCTCGTCCACACGATAGGACACCGCAAGAACCGAACCACAAGTGAGGTAACTCAATGACACGAGCAATTTACTAGAGTTACCTTTTGGCACTCCACCGGGGAAGGTACAACTCCCCTTACAATCACCAGAGACGGCCACGAATAATCACCAACTCGTGCCGATCCTCCACCGCTACTCCAACCATCTAGGTGGTGGCAACCATCAAGAGAAACAAGCGAAATCCGCAGCGCAACACGAATACCAAGTGCCACTAGATGCAATCACTCAAGCAATGCACTTGGATTCTCTCCCAATCTCACAAAGATGATGAATCAATGATGGAGATGAGTGGGAGGACTTTGGCTAAGCTCACAAGGTTGTTATGTCAATGAAAATGTGCAAAAGTTATCCCTTGAGCCAGCCATGGGGCTATAAATAGAGCCCCCATCAAATAGAGCCGTTATATCTCTTCACTGGGCAAAACGCGCTCTGAACGGACGCTCCGGTCATACTGACCGGACGCTGGCCCTCAGCGTCTGGTCGCCCGATGGACGCCACACGTCACCAGCTTCAAATGCTGTTCGTCAGATTTTAATGGCTACAAAGCTAACCGGACGCTCCGGTAAAACTGACCGGACGCTGAAGCCCCAGCGTTCGGTCATTTCCAGTAAGCTCCCCGAGGCATATTTTTTCGACCGAATGCGTCCGGTCCACCTTGACCGGACGCAGACCAGCGTCCGGTGCTCAACCCTAGCCACTGTGCCGTCTGACAGCTCGACCGAACGCAGCCTTTTAGTGTCCGGTCGCTGAGTGACCCAGCGTCCGATCAGTAGATCGACGCCAGCATCATTTCGACCAACTCCATTTCAACTCTAACTTCTTCACCCTTGCTCAAATGTGCCAACCATCAAGAATTTTGCATCCGGTGCAATAGAAAATAGGCATTCCATTTTCCCGAAAGGGGCCCCAAACCCATCTCAACCCTACAAACACCACCTCCTTTGTAGATGTGCCAACACCACCAAGTGTATCACCTTGTGCACAAGGGTTAGCATGTTTTCACAAACATTTTCAAGGGTGTTAGCACTCCACTAGATCCTAAATGCATATGCAATGAGTTAGAGAATCTAGTGGCACTTTGATAACCGCATTCCAATACACGTTTCACTCCTCTTAATAGTATGGCTATCTATCCTAAATGTGATCACACTCACTAAGTGTCTTGATCACTAAAACAAAAATGGCTCCTATATTTTATACCTTTGCCTTGAGCCTTTTGTTTTTCTCTTTCTTCTTTTCCAAGTTTAAGCATTTGACCATCACCATGCCATCTCCATTGTCATGATCTTCGCCATTGCTTCATCACTTGGAGTAGTGCTACCTATCTCATAATCATCTTAATACACTAGGTTAGCACTTAGGGTTTCATCAATTAACCAAAACCAAACTAGAGCTTTCACGCGCTTGAGGTGCCAACAGAGAGGGGTGGCTTTGCCACCATGCCCGAGGTGCCAACAGAGAGGGGTGGCTCTGCCGCCATGCCCTCGGAGGTAAGAGAGACAAGCCCCTCTGCCCGGGAGCAGGGGGCAGGCTCAAAACGGTCCTGCCCAGACAAATTGGAGCAGGAATCTAGGGGTTCATCCCCAAAACATTCCTACTACCCAACTGCGCCAGCGTAAGTCACTGATTTCTCTATTTTTCCTATTTTTGTTTTTTAGTGTGACCTATGCCTTTTAACTCTTGTAGAATCTTGAGATGGGGCCGCTCTTTGGTGATGGCGCCCAAGAAGAGCGTTGCTCTTTAGGCGGGATAGGCACCGTCGCCCGACGTCGCTCTTGTTTTGGGCAGGAGCAGAGCCGATGTTGCAGCCTCGTTGGCCAGTTAGGTGTCGCTCGTGGTGGCGCCTATGCCCTTAGTGGGTCAATCAGGCACTAGGGCTGAAGAAGCATCCTCGGGGGTCACCGAGCACACGGCGGTGGAGGTGATTCTGCCACCTACGTCGAAGCGGACGGAGCTACCACTCAAGCTTGTGGCGCCTTCCATGGTAGGTGCAGTGCCACAAGCCAAGGCCCTAGCATTACAAGCAGAGGTGGCCATGACTGTGACAAGCCAGGCACCGCCGAACATAGCCACGGTGGTGTCCGAAGGAGTGGCGCAATCTGTGCTACCGACGGCCTAGGCGACAGCGCCCGAGGTAGGATGAACAGAGGGGGATATAGTCGGAGGGTCCTCGGGCATCATGGCGGTGGTGGAGAGGATCAATAGGGGGTCACCCTCGGTCCTGATGTTGGGGGGCAGCCACTTGCCCATGTGAGGTGAGCCGTCGCTCCAGTGGATGGCTCCTCAAGACCCAACATCGGCTCTCTTCTCACTCGACAATGCTATCAAGAGCATAGAGCGGGAGAGTCTCAATGTTGGGTTCTCAGCTATGATGGATGTCTTAAGCCAGGCTAGGGGCATCCTGCTTGACATCATCATCCCCACTGGCCAGGTATCCGCTTGATCTTCCCTCTCGCTTTCTTCTTTCTTCATGTATTTTTGTATTTTCATATTTTTGATATTGGTCTCCTTTTTAGTCCCTCATTGCTTGTAGCTAAGAGAAATCCTAGTGCCTCCATGAGTAGAAGGTGAAATGGGACCACCTCACTGAGGAGGTCTGGCTACGCGGAGATGTGAGCGCCCAGCTTGCTGCCGCCCAACAGCAGGAAGCTGAGACGCATCGGGACATGGAGGAGATCGATGGGATGTTTCAGGATCTATCAGCGAGAGTGCAGCTCTAGTAGGATGAGGAGATGGCCGCCAGGGTCCAAAAGGAGTAGGATGAGCTGCACCAAAAGGACACTGAGGATAGCCAGTAGGCCATTGAGCTCCTAGAAGAGCTAGAGAGGGAGCGGTACCTCAAGCTGGAAGCCAAGGAAAGGTCCACGTCCCTATAGCAGAGGGTGAATCTGGATGCCAAGATGATCACCTGGCTATGTAGGGAGCGAGACGAGCTGTGCCAAACCATAGAAAGGCTCCACTTGGAGCGCGGCACAGCCCACGAGGAGCACGACCAAGCTGTCTGAGAGCACGATGAGGCATGTTAGGGGGTCAGCTCCCTCTAGGTAGATCTTGGAGTCATGGTGGCCTGAAGGATGGAGGTCGAGAGTGTCTCTGCTGGGCTGGGCACGGAGCTCGCCAAGGTGTGGGGGATTCTTTAGGCTGAGCGTGATGAGCATGATCTCTTGTGTGCCATCGTCGGGGTTGTTTTCGATGACCTAGGGGTGGCGTGGCAGGAGGAAACTAGCTCACTTACGGCCCGTACTGTAGATATCACAGCATGGGTGCACCAACTTGAAGAGAATGCCTTTCACACCGGGATCACCCAAGCCTTTGTTGTTGCCCACTCTCATTATGATCAAGAAGTTAACTTGGAGGGAATGAGCCTCGGCTTCGCGCCTGGCTATGAAAACTTCGAGCTGGATGAGATTGAGAAGGCAGTGACTCCTATTGCGTAGAACCTAGGAGATAAGCTAAAAGACATAGTTCTCCCTCCGAGGAAGTAGTTAGTTGAATAAGTTTGATAAACATTTATCTATAATATGTGGACAAGTGTTTGTACTTTTTATGTCCGAAAACAGATTCGTAATTCTGTTTCGCAATTTTGTTTTGTTCATTTGAGCTCACTTTCTTCCCTTCTACATTTGAGAAAAAAAGGTTTATGCAATCTGATCCTTCTGTTCATTAAGACTATAGGGCTCGAGGTGTATAAGGGGGAAATTTCAATTGTGCTGGTGAGCAAAGTTACCATAGCCATCGGGGCGTGGGTTTTTTGCAGTCTTACTAGGCATGCTCATTTATCTGTTCCCACAAACCTTGCTGTCAACCTTAACATGAGGAAGAGAGCTGATGCAATGACTGTTTCAAAACAAAAGGAGGTATTTATACCTTTATCAGCCCTCGAGTGAGATCTGACCCCTTGCAGTCGCTAGGCCGAATGTTACTAGAGACCGAAGCGAGGGTAGCAAACTTACTCTTGTATTTGCACATACCCCTTACTTGGGATTTTAACGATTGTTCTGTGACCGTGCATTTGGTCTCATTGCTGGCCTGGCCTTCCTCAAGCCCCCGCGCCTGGCGGGGATTCAATCAAGGATTGGCTCATTTTGTGATTGTCGCCATGTCCGCGGTTTCCATAACTGAAGGGGTTGAGGCAACATCATTTGCCTCGACAGCTCGAGTGACATGCTTGATGAGCTCACTAATGGGGATGTTCAAATGGAATCTGATCTCGTTGCTTTGTGACAGGGTCGGCAAAGCCCTCGGGTGGCATTCCATTGCTCCTTGACCCGCCTTCCAACAGATTCCCCCACAATGGGGATTCTATGGGCTCGACTATAGGCTGAATTGAACTAGAAGGTTGAGATGGCCCTATCCGCCTTAGTGCGGGTTGGGCAAAGGCCGCTGAGGCTCATCTGTGTTTTCTCCCCTAGCTCTTGTTTGATGCGAGGTGGCCTTGGACCCTTCGTGGGCTAGCCTTCGAACCTCGGTCTCTCAATCTTGGATCAAGCAGCTTGAGCCCCTAAGCCCCTTGGGGTCTTATAGGGGTTGGCCATGTTTCGTGCGTCACCCTTTCCTAGGTTTCCGCAACTAGAGGGGTTGAGCTAACAACACTTGCCTCGATGGCTCGAGTGTCGTGCTCAATGAGCTCGCTAACAAGTATGTTCGTGTGGAATCTAGGTCCGTCATTAGCTGATGGGGTCGGTAGAGCCCTCATGTGGCGTTCCACTACTTCTTAACCCACCTCTCGGTAGATGCCCGAGCTGTTCGATAGGCTTAGGTGGCCCGTTAGCCTCTCCTCGATGAAGATTCTATGGGTTTGGCTCGAGGTTAGAATCGAACGAGAAAGGTCAAGAAGTCCCTGTCCACTTTTGAGCAGGGTCGGGCAAGGCTGCTGGGGCTCATCTTGGTTTTTCTACCTAGGCTCTATTTGACGCGAGGTGGCCTCAAGCCCTTTGCGGGCCAGCCTTTGAACCTTAGTCCATTGCCGCTCATATCGAATGAGGCGGGTGCCGCTTCATGACGTGACACGAAGCGTTTGAGATGACAGCGATTGCATATGCAACATTTGGATGTATGGGATTAATGTATGATTTAATTGAAACAAAAGCGAAGGCCAGTAATGTTACCTTGGTGGTATGAATGACGAGAAGCTCTTATCGAACATGTCCGTGTGGGGTTCGGGTCCGACGTTTGCGATGGGGTCGACGTGACCTGCACGAGCATCGCAATTTTTTGTTTTTATCTCTTAGCGGCGATCCAAGCCGTTCGATCAATTTTAGGAGACCTGATAGCTTCTCCTTGAAGGAGATTCTATAGGAGGACCCCTCCAAACCCTTCTTGAGAAGGCGGATGCTAAAGCTTGGGGAGCGGGGAACTATGAATTCGATTATTCTAGTGAACAAAAACACCATAGCCACCGGGGCGTAGGTCTAGCGGTTTGTCTAGTTTTACTCAAAGTTTTACACCCGCACACCATGCCTCTAGTTTTAAATGTAAGGAGGGATCGAGTGAAAAGGATCTCTAAACAAGTAAACACTCTCGGCAGCCCCCGAGCGATGTCGGTGCCCCTGCCATTGCTGGGGTCGGAGGCTCGGTAATGGAATCAACATGCAAAGTAAGTAAACAAAGGTGCTTATCTTTTGGTGGCTGTTTGTTCAACATTTTACTTGGGCTGTCCGATCGACCTAGGAGGCCCGATGGGCTCCCCTGATGGGGGTTCCATAGTTGGGTCTTTCTAGGTTCTGCCTTGAGAAGCGGAGAGTCGCTTGCATGCGGGTGCACCCTGATTCTCGCACATGGTGTGCGGTAGTGGTGGGCCATGCCTAGGCAACATCCTATTTGACCAGGTGACGTCTCATCAACTAGAGCGTGTCCCATTGGTCCAGGCACGTCCCCTCGGATTCCCGTCAGCATCGATTTCCCATCTGCATTGAATAGGGGAAGGGAGAGTTTTTCATCCCAACCTTTCACCTTTCCTCAGCTGCTACACCTCTTCCTTAAATAGGGAGGGGAGGGGAGTTCTCATCCCATTCCTTCGCTTGTTCCTAAGCCGCTACCTCTCCTCCTTTCTCCTTCTCGCTGAGCATGTTCGTATGTCGCAGCGATTCCTAAGTGAGAGAGGTAATGCAAGGGAGAGGATAATTCATAGATCCATTCATGAATCCAAAGTGCGGTGTCGAGCTAGAGGTCATCCAACAGAGATGAGATGGTGGTGGCTGCCTTTGTCGAGAAGGGGCCGCTTTTGCCGAAGAAGGTGGCGCACTAGAGGGTGCTGAGCGTCGTCGGCTTTGTCGTCGTTCATGAGGCCCTCGTCGAAATGGAACCATACAGGGACTTCTTCCGATGAACCTTCTTTGGGCAAGCCTTGTTGGTGGGGAAGCCTCCTAGGACTATGTCAATAAGGGGTTGCGCCCTTGCTACTGCTCAGATCATCCAGTTCATAAAGCTTGATGAGATGTCAGAGACATCCATCAGCCATGGCAGCCTTTCTTCGATGGGGAGCACCCCCCTATACAGGTGTCATTGTTAGGGTTGTGGCTGATCATGATGGCATAGTCCCTGGATGCCCTAGTGAAGGCACCATGGTTGCCGACGTGGTGCTCGATGTTGTAGACAATGGCGCCCTTAAGGATCCCATGGAGCGGTAGGACATCGCCGATGGAGAGCATGGTGCGGCGGCCGTAGTAGTGCTAATGGTAGAACTGGTCAGAAACCATAATCGAATAAGTTGTGGGGGAGCCCCCATGTGAATAGTTTTTTGTATTTATGAATACATCAGTCCTTTTCGTGATGAAATCACTTTGTAAG
This sequence comes from Miscanthus floridulus, assembly GCF_019320115.1. Classification (NCBI taxonomy): domain Eukaryota; kingdom Viridiplantae; phylum Streptophyta; class Magnoliopsida; order Poales; family Poaceae; genus Miscanthus; species Miscanthus floridulus. Next base: position 127,302,095 of record NC_089581.1, on the reverse strand, counting down.
CGATGAATTTGTGCAAAAAATGAACAAGTTCTTAAATTTTGTTACGACAAACAGCTTTTTAGCTTTTCTCCCTCTTTTTTGTAAAAGAGGTTTTAGTGCCTTCCGACCCTTCCCATAGTTAAGGTCACAAAAAACTTGGAGTGTGGGTGAATCAATTATGATTATGCTAGTGAGCAAGGAGGCCATAGCCGCTAGGGCATGGGTTTCCCGTAGTCCTACCAGTTATACTCAGATTTTGTTCCCGAAATTCTAGCCTTTATGACTTACCATGAGAAAAGAGGGAAAACACAGAGAATGTTTGCAAGATAACACAGAGAGTGTTTGTAAGATAAACACACTTATATTAGCCCCCGAGTGAGGTCCGGCCCTCGCACTTTGCAGGGGTCGGATATCACTAAAGATCGGGGATTTTTTATGACAAAAACTAACAAGAGAAGGTATTTGTTTATTTAAGGGTAAAAACGACATAGCTGCTCAATGTTCCAGGCGTTGGTGAAGACCTCACCGTTGATGGTTTTCAATTTGTAGGCGCCTAGACGAGGTACTTTCATGACAATGTACGATGCCTCCCAGGGTGGAGAGCTCTTGTGGCGGTCCTTGTTGCTCTGCATGAGGCGGAGAACCAGGTCCCCGACGTTGAAGGCTTGGTCCTACACCTATCAACTGTGGTACCATCGCAGCGCCTGCTGGTACTTGGCTGAACAGAGGAGGGCGATGTCGCAAGCTTCATCTAGCTTGTCCATGGCATCTTCGTGGGATGCCTTAGCTCCCTGTTCATCCTATACTCTGATTCTCAGTGCTCCATAGTTAAGGTCGGTTGGGAGGACGGCCTCGGAACCGTAGACCATGAAGAAAGGCGTGTAGCCGGTGGCTCGACTAGGAGTTGTCCTTAGGCTCCAAAGGACCACAGGAAGCTCGGCGACCCAGCGTGCGCCGAACTTGTTCAACCGGTTGAAGATCCTTAGCTTGAGGCCCTATAGGAGCATGTTGTTTGCACACTCGACCTACCCATTAGTTCGGGGGTGCACGACGGTAGCCCAATCGACCCGGATGTGTTGTTCATCACAGAATCAAAGGAATTTCTTGCCATTGAACTATGTGCCGTTGTCCATGATGATGGAGTTTAGTACTCCAAAGCGATGGATGATGTCAAGGAAGAACAACACAGCTTGCTCAGACTTGATCATGGAGATCGACCGAGCTTCGATCCATTTTGTGAAATTGTCTATGGTGATAAGCAAGTGGGTGTAACCCTCGGGCGCCTTCTTGAGAGGCCCAACCAGATCGAGCCCCCAGACCATGAAGGGCCACATGATGGGGATCATCTAGAGTGCCTGGGCTGAGAGGTGAGTTTGCTGAGCATAGTACTGGCACCCTTCGTAGGTGCATACGATCTGCTCGGCATCGGCTACTGTAGTGGGCCAGTAAAAGCCCTATCGGAATGCGTTCCCAACCAAGGTTCTAGGCATGGCATGGTGACTATAGACCCCACCATGGATATCGCTCAGCAGAAGTTTCCCCTATTCGATGGGGATACAGAGCTATAGGATCCCGGTGTGGCTTCATTTGTAGAGTTCACCCTCTACAAGAACAAAGGACTTGGTGCGACATGCGAGCCATCGAGCTTCTGTCTTGTCCATCGGTAGTGTGTCATGGAGGAGGTAGTCAAGGTAGACTATTCTCCAGTCATCCAGAGGGTCGGGCTCTATCGCTGGATCCTCTTCAAGCTCCATGACCTCAGGACCGGATGGAGCTATCGGTTGGTTAGCTCCAAGGGCTAGATCAGATAGACCGTTCGTAGCGTACCATTCATAGCATACCGAGGGCTTGTGTTGGTCGCTAGCGAAGAAACCCATTGGCACTGACTCTCGATCGAATGCCACTTTTGCAAGTGCATCGGCTACTTTGTTAAGGTGCCTTGGGATGTGATTGAGTTCGAGGCCATCGAATTTGTCCTCTAGTTGTCAGACTTCTTAGTAGTACGCAGCCATCTTGGCGTCATGGTAGCTCAACTCCTTCATGACTTGGTTGATGACCAGCTAGGAGTCACCTTAGATGTCGAGGCAATCGGATGCCCAACTCAATGGCTATTCATAGGCCATTGATGAGCACTTCATACTCAACCACATTATTGGATGAGGGGAAATGGAGATGAACCATGTACCTCATGCAAACCCCGAGGTGGTGATACAAAGACCAGCCCCACGCCAGCGCCCTTCTTCATCAGTGATCCATCGAAGTACATCATCCAATACTCTTGTTCGACGACCGCCGGTGTGTTTTAGACCTCGGTCCATTCGGCGATGAAGTCAGCCAACACCTGGGACTTGATTGCCGTTCGGAGGCAATACATGATGCCTTGAATGCATCAACTCGAGTGCCCACTTCATGTTTCTTCCCGTGGTTGTCCTGGCTCTGGACAACCTTGCTGAGGGGGAACGACATCACGACCGTCATAGGATGTGACTCGAAGTAGTGGCATAGCTTCCTCTTGGTGATGAGGATAGCGTATAGGAGCTTCTAGATTTGGGAGTAGCGGGTCTTAGAGTTGGATAGTACCTCGCTGATGAAGTACATAGGGCATTGCACCTTGAGGGCGTGCCCCTCTTCCTCCCGCTCTACCACCAGGGTGGCGCTGACCACTTGCATGGTGGCCGCTATGTATAGCAAGAGGGATTCTTCGTCGCTTGGAGGAACTAGGATCGGGGGCCTTGTCAGAAGTAGTTTGACCATGTCAAGTGCCTCCTAGGCCTCGGATGTCCACTCAAAGTGGTCGGCTTTCTTCAAGATCCGATAAAGGGGAGACCTCGTATGCCAAGGCATGAGATGAATCGGTTGAGGGCGGTGAGGCACTCTATGATTCACTAGACCCCCTTTATGTTCTGAATTGGGCCCATCCTTGTGATGGCTGAGATCTTCTCTGGGTTGGCTTCGATGCCACGCTTGAAGAAGATGAAGCCGAGCAGCATGCCCCTCGGGACCCCAAAAACACATTTCTCGGGATTGAGTTTGATGCCATTCACTCGGAGTTTCACAAAGGTTTGCTCAAAATCGGCAATGAGATGGTCAGCCCGCTTGGACTTAACTATGATGTCATCAACATAGGCCTCAATAGTCTGCCTGATGAGGTCCCCGAAGCATTTGAGCATACAACGCTGGTATGTAGCCCCAGTGTTCTTCAGACCGAATGGCATCAAGATGTAGCAGAATGATCCGAAGGGGGCGATGAAAGATGTCATGAGCTGATTGGACTCTTTCATCACGATTTGATTGTAGCCGGAGTATGCATCAAGGAAGCAAAGGGTTTCGCACCCCGAGGTAGAGTCGACTATTTGGTCTATGTGTGGCAAAGGGAATGGATCCTTTGTGCATGCTTTGTTGAGACCCATATAGTCAACACACATCCTTCATTTCCCACTCTTCTTTCATACAAGAACATGATTAGCTAACCACTCTGGGTGGTATACTTCCTTGATGAATCTGGCCGCTGAAAGTTTGGCTATCTCTTCATCGATGGCCCTATGTTTGTCCTCATCCAAGCGATGTAGGCATTGCTTCACTAGCCTAGAGCCTAGATGGATCTTCAAGGTGTGCTTGGTGACCTCCCTCGGAATGCTCGGCATATCCAAGGGTTTCCACGCAAAGATGTCTTTGTTGCCGCAGAGGAAGTCAATGAGCGCGCTTTCCTATTCGGAGGAAAGTGTGGTACCAATGCATACCGTTTTACCCTTAGAGCTTCTAGGATCTATGAGGACCCCCTTGGAGCCCTCTGCCAATTTGAATGACCCAGTCAACTTTTTCACGTCAGGCGCTTCTTCGGCGATCTCCTCCTTGAGGGCGGTGAGTTCCCCGGAGGTGACAATTGTTGTGGCATGGCCACAGCACTCGATCTCGCACTCGTAGGCATGCTAGAAGGAGGTGCCAATGGTGATGACCCTATGTGGGCCTAGCATCTTCAACTTGAGGTATGTATAGCTGGGGAAGGCCATGAACTTCGCATAGCATGGACGTCCCAGGATGGCGTGGAAGGTTCTGGGGAACCCAACCACCTCGAAGGTGAGGGTCTTAGTCCTGTAATTGAACTAATCCCCAAAGGTAATGGGCAGATCGATCTCCCCAAGTGGCATGGCCTACTTCCTAGGCATGATGCCATGGAAAGGCGCTCGGGTTGGGCTGAGGCACATCCGGTCGACGCTAATCTCGTCGAGCGTCTTGGCATACATGATGTTAAGGCCGCTGCCTCCGTCCATCAGTACTTTGGTGAGTCACTTTGGGCCGATGATTGGGCCGACCACAAGCGGATATCTTCCCAGGTGTGGGACAGTATCCGGATGGTCGGTCCAATCGAAGGTTATGGCAGACTCTGACCATTGGAGGAAGGGAGGTGTGGCTGGTTGGGCCATGTAGACTTCGCGGCGTGTGACCTTCTGACGATGTTTGGAGTCATAGGCCGCTGATCCTCTAAAGATCATAAGGCAGCCGTCCGACGTTGGAAAGCCATCGTCCTTCTCCATGGCGGTGTCTATAGTGGGGGGAGGGTCTTTCCCCTGCTCCCCTTTGTTGGAGCCTCCAGACAAGAACCGCCGCATGAGGCCATAGTCCTTGAGCCAATGCTTAACAGGAAAGGCATGGTTCGAGCATGGCCCCTCGAGTAATTTTTTGAAGTGGTTTGGAGTGCCCTCCATGGGCTTCTGACCACCCTTGCGGTCAGCAGCGGCCATGAGAGAGTCCTCACGTCGTTGCTTCTTATTCTTCCTTTTGGCAGAACAATTAGAGGTCCCTTCACCGGCACCCTCGTCCCGCCTTGCCTTGCCCTCGTGGTGATCAAAGATTGCTCCGACCATCTCTTCTCCTGAGGTGTGGTTGGTGGCGATGTCTAGGAGTTCCTTGGTGGTTTGCAGGCCCTTGCGTCCTAGCTTATGAACCAAGGACTCACAGGTCACCCTAGACAAGAAGGCTCCTATCATGTTGGCGTCGGCAACGTTAGGGAGCTCATTGTACTATTGGGAGAAGCACCGGATGTACCCATGGAGGGTCTCACCAACCTTCTGATGGCAGTTCTTGAGGTCCCATGGGTTCCTAGGGCACTTGTATGTGCCCTAGAAGTTTCCCACAAAGATCTCCTTCAGATCCATCCAACTCTAGATTGTGTTGGGCGGCAGGTGTTCCAACCACGCTCGTGCCGAATCGGCCAAGAATAGTGGAAGGTTGCGGATAATGAAGTCATCATTATCTGCACCACCGGCTCAACAGGCAAGCCAATAGTCTTCAAGCCAAAGTCTGGGGTTTGTCTCCCTAGAGTACTTAGGGATATTGATAGGTGGTCGGTACCTTGGTGGAAACATAGCATTTAGGATGTGCCAGCTAAAGGCCTAAGGGCCTAGCAGGCACGGGCTCAGGCTCCAGTCCTTACCGCTGTCATAGCATCTACTGTGATGAGGATGATAGACACGGTGGGCTCCTTCTCTTAGGTCATTGTATGTGCGTCTACGGGCATCGAGGGTGCTGCGTGCGTCGTGGTTGTGGCCGAGACATTGATGTATCAGGATTGCAGTGCACTGCCTACCGGCTTGTGGTGCTTGGTGGACTGATGTGTCCCTAGCAGGGCGCACCGAGGATGTACGCTAGCTGGTGTCAAGCTTGCATCGCCGAGACAACGAGCTCTCCGCCTGCTGCACCGCCGCACGCTCAAGTAGCGTGCGAATTTCGTGATGGACCCAATGATCCTCGGGCGTTACGGCCTCTAGAAGGCCATGGAGCAAGGTCGTTGTGGCGATGATGTTCTGGTTTGCCTGAGCGAAGTGAGGAAGGGTTTCATCATCGGTGATGATCCTTCAGTTACGTCATGGGCCACGTCCGCGTGCGCGCCCATCGTCTCCACAACGTTCGATCTCCTGATCGACCTCCGCGTATTCCCGCACAAGCTGTTGTCTGGCTTCGTTGATCTCCTGCTTTCGAGTTCTCAGCTACTCCGCCCCTATGCGAGGTGGGGACGCTATCTCCCCTTCATTTTTGCCACCGAGGTTGCCTCCAGGGTAGCCTCCTCCGCGGAGATGCTTTCGACGTGCCCCTTGGGGGTACCACCATGAAACATTCCCGAGAGGGGTGATGGCTCCCCCTGCTAGAGTCAGAAATCTTGGCCCCTCCGTGAGGAGGCTGTGGAGGGATTCTATCATGCTTTCGATCATCCCACGAACTCGTTGTTCGCGAGGGACTGGATCATGCTCTGTGTCATAAGGTGGCTAATGGTCGCCGCGGTGTTGCGAAGACCGAACAGAAGCGCCATCGGGGCGCTCCATGCAGAATGTTCCAGAGAGAGGGTGAGGTAGCATGGGTCCTCCCTGGACGGCTAGGGTCCAAGGGAGACACCAGGCTGGCACTCAAGCCTCCCGTAGTTGAAGCCGATGGAGGGGAGAGATTGGATGGCAACGTGGGCCAACACCAACTCTCCTCCCACTTTGATGATGAAGTCCAGGTCACCGAAATGCATGTGTGCGCCTAGGACATAGCTGATTGTGTGGCTAGCCATCCGAGGCTTGATTTAGAATGTGCAAAGGCCCCTACCTGGCACGCTAACTATCGGTGTTTTGAACAAACACCAACTTGTAAATTTATATTGTTGCGTGTTAGGCTCGGATGGTGTACTAAAGGACACAAGGTTTATACTAGTTTGGGCAGAATGTCCCTACATCCAGTTTGCTACTGCTCATGTTATTAGTACCAAAAAAGGTTCGTAGTAGGGGGTACAAATGGTCGAGAGAGGGACATATCCCAGGTCTCTAATGGAAAGGTCGAAAGGATGCCAAGAGCTCGGTTGCTGCTTGGCTATGTGTTGTGTGTGGAATTAATCCATCTCCTTAATGGGGTGCCCTGTCCTCCCTTTTATAGACCAAGGGGGAGCAGAGGTTATAGATGGGAGAAAGAGGAAAAAACCAAAGGTAGAGAAGGTCCTCCAGAGGTGCTGGATCTTCCTTTTCCCTTGAGCCTACCCTGCTGTCATGGCAGACCATGCCAGGGATAGCATGCTTCACTAATCCTGATAGGGCCGAGCTCTAGCTTTGTTTCAGCGAGTGGTCATGTCCCATCCACCCTCAGCAGACGGTGCGATGTGTCAGGGTGCTGAGCTAAGACTCTGCGAGGAGTAGATGGGGAAATGACTATACGCATGTTACTGTAGATGATGTGAGTTCTTCCTTGGATTGTAGTGATTGTCGTATGCTTGTGTTAGTATCCATGCCCGAGGGCTAATGGCGGCGCCTACAATACTATAGGACAAAAGTTGGCGCCTACAATACTGTTCGGGCTCTGTTAGGTTGAAAAGGGCTTAAAGTGCCTGTCCCATCGTATCCTAACGGTACCTTCCTGTAGGATTGCAGGGAATGGTCCTCGGTACTATGGTTGACCTGAGTGTCATGTCTTACCTCCTGCTCATCATCATGAAGGAGCAGGGTGCAGTTGTCGAGCGAGGCAGAGCCAGCCCTCAGCCGTCAGGCGAGGCAGAGCCAGCCCTTAGCCATCGGGCGAGGCGGAGTCTAGCCTTCGGAGGTCGGGCGAGGTGGAACCAATCTTTCATCGTTTGGGCAAGAAGCGTAGTAGCGTTCTTATCTGACTGGAAGCGTTAATGTCCGATGGTTATTAGTTCCACCTCATTGGGTACCCCAGTATTAGGTCCCCAACAGATAGCATCCATTAAGAATGGAACTATAAGTGCAAAGATCGGCAAGGAGGTAACAATGCTACAGTGGGGGTTTCCCCTGTTGTTGTTTTTTTGGCTCTATGTTTTGGCATAGTCTTTAGGGTCTACACACTTCTAGGCTTTGCACCCTGATCAATCATAATGCCTCTCTAAATTTGTCCCTGCAGATACTGGCCAAGCTCATTGCCAAAGGCAGAACAGTTAAGGTGTGATAGAAGAGAAAGATTTGGTTTCAGGTAACTGTGCTCATATTTGTTACTATTTGGAGCCATAGTAGTTCAAGCATTTATATCTATATAAAAAATATTGTGACTCCTGCCACCAGTGTGAGGTGTTCCACGAATATATCTAGCATCCTTTGGCATTGCCAAGACATGTTTTTTCCTTTGGGTACTCCTATTAAAGCAGATGCTAAAAAATTGGGACAATATTGGCATGCCCTCTTTATTCCATCAGTGTTTGTAGTTTGTAATTTGCATCTTATACTTTAATGAGTACTCGACACATTGTTGTGCTCTCAGTTGGTGTAGTTTCATTGTTTTAGCTTCTAGCTGGGTTGTCTGAAAGGCAAAAAATTATTGCTTGAAATGACAGAGAGCAGATCCAACACTAATTGAGCCAATGGTAGATATAGTAATCTGCTAGCTCATTGTCACTATTGCAAAGGCTCTGTAATCCCTCCAAATCATCCACGCTATCCATGTCGCTGAGGTTTGGGAGTGACATGGCTGAGGTTTAACAGGGCAACGTGGCCACGCTGAGCGATTTTGGGGTGATGTGGCCCATCTCCTCTGCTGGGCTGAATCATGTAAGTGTACAAGCAATTTTGGGGTGGCGTGCTCCAGCTCCCCTACCATGGTGAACCTTGTGATTGTAGAGGGAGATTGGTTATGATCTGATGTTCTCAGTGTTTGCCATTTGCTATTTTTCCCCCTTCTTGAGCCTGTGATGAAAATTCTATATCCATTGCTCAATGATATGATCTGATGTTCATTTGCTTGTGAGGTACTGGGCATGGCTGCTACTTATATTATGTGGTTTCTAAGGGTAAACCAGTTGTCAGCATGCCTTGAACCTCCAAGTTGATGAACAAATGATGATTGCTATGCTTCTGAGGCCTCCAAAAATCATGTCTTCATTCAAAAAAGATTCTTAGCTTCTTCATTGCTACTGCCATTGTCATTTTATAGGTTTGTTGTGAGGGAAGCGATCCTCCCTCTATAATCACAAGATTCACCGCTGGTAGGAGAAATGGGCCACGTCACCCCAAAATCGCTCAGTGTGGCTACACCGCCCGTTAAACCTCAGCCACTCATTCCCTTCCACTCTCGCCGTAAATATGATGTTGCGAAATGGCTTCAGGAACTTATCACCCTATACGGAGTGACTTTGCACCTTCTTTGCCTATGTTTTAATTCATGTCTATTGTGCTGTTGTAGCCATCTTCTCATCAGTATATACAAGTGTGTGCCTATGGTGCTGCTTATTTTAGTCTGACCATATGCCATTGCTGAATGATGTACCTATTATAGTTTGACAATATGATGATACCTATGAGGTGCTTTTGATTAACGTGACCATATTTCCATGCCTTGGCTATTTTGCATTTTTTTGGTCCACCATATGTCAATGCCAATGATGCTACAAAATGATATGTTTTTTCTAAGATATAGGAGGTGCTTTTTTGGTAACATGGATGGTGTGTCCTCGAGTGAACCCCAACCGCTTTGCAGAGTTAAGTGATAGTATGCATTCATGATTATCGCTCTTTTATGGTTTTTGGTTTACCATTGTGAGAGAGGCATTCCCATATGTCAAACCTAACAATATTTACATGCCATTGCTGCTTTCCATTTTTTCCGCCACATGTTAATGCCAACATTACTCCACACAAATATCTTCTTCTCGACTATACAATTTGACAATATGCAGTCATGATTACCACGGTTTCATGATCTTTTTAGTTTGATTTCAAGTGAGGCATCTGATAAACCTAGGCATATTTGCATGATGCCATTGCTATTTGGCAACTTTTGTTGACCATGTTTCATTGGTGGTGATGCTGCAAACAGGTATTTTTTCCTCGACTATGGCATATGAGAATATGCGGTCATGATTATCACTCTTTTTTAACCTGAACATATTTGCATGTGCTATTGTTGTTTGGCAATTTTTGCTGACCATGTTTCAATGGTGCTAATGCTGCAAACAGGTGTTTTTTTCCTCGACTGTGGCATATGAGAATATGAAGTCATGATTATCACTCTTTTTCCGTCTTTTCATTCTCATTTGACCTGCACTTGAAGTGGGGCCTAGGCATATGTTATGATTAATACGTTTAATCAACTGAGGCATTTGGCATATGGTGTGACACAACCCATTACATATAGATTGTCCTTTTTTGTTATTCTTAGTCAACTGAGGCACTTTGGTATATGCAATGATGACCTGCTTTTTCATGCCTACAATCCAACCTCGTGTCCCGCACTTCATTGCTAAATGGAAAAAAAAGTTGTCGTCCAGGCTTAATGCTTTTCTACAGTTGTGTTATACTATGCTCTTATCCTGCAATAGACCTTGTTATTGGTACCTTGTGATGTAACTAATCCCCTGCTTTTAATTCCCTATTTCCTTTTTTTGTGTTTACATACTCTCGGCGATAATGGAAAATTGTAGTAATATATCTGCCTATGCACATAGTATGTTCCTGCCATGTACCCCTGCTATTAGTTGGTTGTTACTATTTCTATTTCTGTTTCCTATTTTCCTACTTTGCTCTTCATTCCAACTCTACGCTTGTTGTCTTACTCCTGTGCAAGGTACACATTCAGTAAGGCACAATCAACCCACCGCATATTTTTTTGCCTACTAAGCTTGGTTTCCTATTCCGTTTAAGTTTTATATAGATTGGTTCAAAACCTTTTCTACATTGGCCTCTAAAAATCCTATCTTCGTTAGTTCATTTAAAAAGATTCTTGGCTTCTGCATTGCTACAACATACTTTTGCTGTCATTGTTATTTTAAAGGTTCATTAGTACTTCACTTTATTTGGATTTGGCCTTCTTCTTTTCCATCGCCTCACCAATGGGTTCACAGGTAGTGCCTACCATAGATGGATGAATATGACCACACTACTGTTTTGTCCATGATACCATTTGCCATTTTTTACCTTCTTTAGCCTGTGATGAAAATTCCATATCCATTGCTCAATGATATGATCTGATGTTTGTTCGCTTGTGAGGTACTGGGCATGGATGTTATTTATATCATGCAATTTCTGAGGGTAAACCAGTTCTCAGCATGCCTTGAAGCTCCAAGTTGATGAACAAATGATGATTACTATGCTTCTGAGGCCTCTAAAAATCCTATCTTTGTTCAAAAAAGATTCTTGGCTTCAGCACTTTTACCGTGATGCTCTGTCCTCGCCCTAACCCAAGCAGTGGTGTGCATGCTGCTGCTGCTAGGGCTCAACTGTAGTGAGGGGCTTGCCAAGACCTTCCACGATGGCACCTAGCTGGCCAGGGCATCATGCAACAGGCCCCCAGCACCCAAGCGGCCAGGCAGTGCCCCTGAAGGCATCCTCTCCCTAGCACCCAAACGGCCAGGCAGTGCCCCTGAAGGCAACCTCTCCCTTCTTCCCTTGACTGGTCACCCCCTACTGCTACATAGTCAGCCATATGGTGAATAATTTATCCTAATTAATGATTTCAAATTGAGTGTTATGTGTACTCTTTATTATAGCAATTGATATTTTTGTTTGACGGTAGTGAATTTTCTGGCCATATGTGTTGACGTCGGAAGTGATCCAAATCAAACACAAATAGGGCCTTGGATGCCTAGGCCACAATGGACTGAAGAACGCAGTGAGGATGTCACTCTTTCGTGGTGAAGAACGGAGAGGTTTACAAGCAAACCACCAAAGGATAACCAACATGCTTACATGATGAAGAACCAGCTAGTTTTCAGGCAAACTAGCAAAGAAACCGTCGAAGCTCTCACCTAGGAAGGACCCCGTCAGGACAAGGACATCACTAGGTTGCCCTAGGTCAGCCGGCAAGCCTAGGGTGCCATCCTTGGTCATCGGATCAAAGGATGAACGGCATGGGGGTTGGAGAAGAGGTAAAAGGGTTGGAGTAGAGGTAGTAGATTGATTTGTTTGACGATTGGATAGATGGGAACTTAATCGGCCATGATCCTCTCATATATATAGAGGGCGTGGTCTTATCCCACTAGGAAACCTCTCCAAGTCTTATTTTCCAAGTTTTCCACGAGTTTGGAATAGTTTGGATTGGAATCCAAAAGGCTAGATCTGAATAGAATTTTCTGTTAGGTATGTCGGAAGTCCCGACTTGGGTCGGAACTCCCGATAGTTGGAACTTCCGACTTTTGTCAGAACTCCCAACATAAGGATAATCCCAGACACCCGAGTAGATTCCTTCAGGCTTCCCAGAAGTCCCGACACCCGTCGGAACTTTCGACAGTCGGAAGTCCCGACTTGGGTCGGAACTCCCGACAACGAGGCATCTTTCCGAGGGCATAACTTCTTCATTCGGACTCTGAATTAGACGTTCCATATATGTTTTTTCGACCGTCTCGATGAGAGGAACGCAATGGTGAAGTACATTTAACATTTTGACAACTTCACAAAATGGACATTTTTGGTCATCAACATATGCCCCCTATTTTTAGGTGAATGATGCATGAACCCAAAAACACTTATTCAAAACCAAACAACGACGATACCCATCTCATCGGTTGCTTAGTGACTAAGGGCGATGTATACATCGGTCATTTTTTCTAAGGGTGATATATGTATCGGCCATTGTTTGGAGAGCACTTAGGCCTCTTACCAAACACTTGGAAAGTACTCTTTCAAGTACCTCCCATTGAATGCTCTCGTGAGACGTTCACCTTGTAATGTCTCTAGCACATATGAATTTCTGAATATAACTTTGACCACTTTGTAAGGACCTTCCCAATTTGTTGACCACTTGCCAAACTGATTGCTCTTCGATCCAATTGGTAGTATGGTTTTTCCACACCAATTCTCCTACTTGGAAGGATTTGCTCCTGACTTTCTTGTTGTATGCTTTAGCAACTCAAGCTTTATCTTTCTCTATTTCCTCAAGAGCTTTTAATCTCACATCAGTCATCTCATCAATATTATCCATCATCAAATCATGATACACAACAGCTGATAAATCATTTTGTTTAGTAAGCCTGTATGCATCCAAATTCACTTCGATAGGCAACATGGCCTCTTAGCCATATACTAACTCAAAAGGAGTAACCTATGTAGCACCATACCTTGAAATGTGATGTGCCTATAGAGCCTCAGACAAAACTTCATGCCATCTCCTTGGATTCTCCTTAATTTTCTTTTTGATGAGCTTGATCAAAGTCTTGTTACTAGACTCAGCTTGGCCATTGGCTTGAGCATAGTATGGAGATGAATTGAGCAACTTGATCTTATATAATTTGGCAAATTCCCTCACCTTTTAGATACAAACGATGTCCCTTGATCTGTAGTTAATGTTTGAGGGATGCCGAATCTATGAATAATATGCTCAGCAATGAACTCAATTACTTCCTTGTGTGTCATATTCTTCAAAGAAACTCCCTCAGTCCACTTAGTAAAGTAATCCATAGCAACTAACACAAATCAATGTCCCTTCGAAGATGGCGGATATATTTGGCCAATGAAGTCTAACCCCCAACCATGAAAAGGCCATGGTTTGATGATAGGATGAAGCACAACAGCAGGCACAAGATGAATATTTCCAAACTTCTAGCACTCTTCGCAACCTTTGTAGTAGTGAAAACAATCGGCCATCATAGTAGGCTAATAGAAACCGGCTCTACGCAATAACCACTTCATCTTCGGGGCCGATTGATGAGTACCACAGATGCTTTCATGGACTTCTCCCATAGCCACTCTTACCTAATCTGATCCCAAGCACTTAAGCAGCAAATCTTCAGCGGTTCTCTGATAAAGCTCATCATTATGCAATACATAGTTGAAAATGCTCCGCCGAATACTTTTATCAATTTTGGCACTTGAATCACGTAGATATCTCAACAAGGGAGTCCTCCAATCTTCCAAATTAGCCCCAACATCGCTAGAAGTTATATCGGGCCAATTTGATAGCTTCTCGAGCAAATTGACTGGGCTGGTCATAGGGGAGTCACTGAGCCAACAGGGCCAGTAGGCTTAGCCGATTTGGAGGTGTCGGCTTGGCCGACTAGGGCATTCGGCTTAGCTGACTTGGCCACAATAGAAGAGTAGTCGGCTGAGCCGACTTGGTCAATCGGTTTAGCCGACTGGTCTGTACCTACATAGGAAATTTTGAAATCTTCATGCATCGGCTATTCTTGAATATGGAAATTATGTCCACTGACATCATAGCCAGATGCTTGTTCAGCTAACATGTTGGTCTTTTGATTTTCATGCCTCGGAATATGCCAAATTCAGAATTCGGCAAAATAGTCAATAATATCAAGGCAAGCATCAAGACAAGTTCTTAGTGACCCTTTCTAAACATTGAAATTCACTAGCAACTTGTTGTACCACCAACAAGGAATCACCATAGGCTTCAACATGTTATACCCTATGGATTGCAATATAGCCAAGCTGAATAAGAAAACTTCACATTCCGCTCAAATGTTGGTGCAGATATAATTTTAATCGGCTTGATGTCTCCAATAGCACCATTGTGAGAAATATTGATTATGCCAACACCATGGCCTTATTTGCAAGCCTGACTAATCATATTGTCACATCCATGAAGTAAATCAAAATGCATATATCATGCCCCCGAGCCTTAAGGCCATCAAAGTAAATTCCATGGGGGCTTTCTAATAGCACGATGGTTGCAAGCATTCATCGACTATATTTTACACTAAGGGCTGATATCAAAATATCGGCCATATGAATTCATCCACATAAATATGCATAGCTGAAACAAAATATTTCGGCTCTCGATCATTGGTAAGTAAAATAATTTGGCAACCCTCCATAACATAAAGATCCACACCAAGTATCAAAATAAGGAGCTGAGGGATAACCATGCATACTAGGGGATGAATTCCCACATAGGCATAGGTAGAGAGTATGGATGATGCCATGACCAATTATTTTGATGATTTGGTGCAAACCTCCAACTTGGTAATTGTTTCTTGAATCTCCTCTCCTTTGTTTTTGTTGCACCACTTGCTTGAACATCATCCTTCTGAGCTTGAATACTTCCTTTAGGAACCCATGCCAAGCCTTTTCCTTTCAGCTTCTCTGCACTAAGCTTCTATAACTTCTTCTCTTACCACTTTGGTAAACCGATTGAGCATATTAGTTTTATTTCTGTTTTGGATAGAGGCAAATCTTTTTTGATTTTCGACACTCTCACCTTCTTTTGTTCAGATTTGGCAACTAGAATATCAATAGATGATTTCCTCACTTCTTTGCCATCAATAGCCGGATTTTTTCAGCAATGTAGTTGGCTTTTTTATTGTTAAATTCAGATCTGAACTTTTCTTCTTTCGGCCATCATACTTCACGCGGTAAACTTGCTTTACCGCTTTCTTCTTTGGTTGAGCTCTAGACCGGTTTTGATCAAAATGGTCTTTACAAGATGATGATCTCTCGGAATGTCTTAGGAGCTACATACTCTACATATTCTGGCCTCAAATATGATGGAACATGTGCCTCTTCATCAAACCAGCCCCAAGATGAATAAGGATAAAAATATGTGGGTTGTGGTCCATACGACATGGGAATTGGCTGCATAAAAGGAGAATATGTTACTGCTGCATGAGGTTTATCTCCTTGCCGATTCCACTCTTGAGACTTGCACTTTGGAGGCAATTTTGATGAATAGACTTTCTTTGGCCGATTGGTGACATTTGCTTCTCCTATCTTCTCATATTTAGCTAGAAGTTCCTCGAAGCTGAGCTTTGGCCTTTTACTTCTTTGTTTGTCATGGCCTTTACCTCCATTAGCTTTACTGAGCATCCTCCTTCTCCCCATCTTGACATACATGCTCCAAAGGAGGATCCTTAGCCGATTCCCCTTGCTCAACGAGATCAATCGGCTTTTGCTTTGGTTGGAGAGATTTCAGCTGCCCCCAGTGTCTTCTGGAACTATGATAACTTTGCTAGTCCTCTGGAATATCTTCTATTTGCAATTCATCAACAACAACCTTGCCTTCACTTGAGGGCTCCACATCTCTCTCTTGGGCGTTCAAGCTTTGAGCTTTGAGTGAATCGGCTAATGCAAGCCGATTCGAAACATGTTTGCCATCAAGACCAATTGAATCCAATTGGTCTATGTGTTGAGCTTCAGAAAATCTCAATCGTCCTTTATGAATGGCCGATTAGATGACTTGACGAAACACATTGCAATCAGAAGTATTATGATCAGATGAATTATGCCATTTGCAATATGTAAGCTCTTCTAAGTTTTGAATAGATGGCAAATCATTGTGATCAATGATTCTAATAAAATTATTCTTAAGTATGATATCAAAGATATGATCACAAAAAGTAAAGTCAAAGGTGTACTTTGATTTCTTGAGCCAATTCTTTTGTGGAGTCGGCTTTAAAGCTAGGCAAACGAATGGATAGGATTTATTATCAATCCATTCTGCCACACCTTTGCAATTGCTTATAGGAAGCTTTAGCTTTGATGAACTACCACTATCGGCTTTGCCATATGGAACAATGTCTTGGCCGATAGAATCTAAATTTATTTTATCATCAACAAATAAATTGCTATTCCCAATCGGTCTATTACAATAATTAGCAAGGATGTCTCTAATAGATGCAGAAATTGAAATAGTACGACTAGATTGGAATTTGAGCAAAATATTTGTGTTTTCTACCTTGTTGATCATGTTGGAAACGTGCACGTCCTTGATTTGCATGATGTTGCTCTTCATCTCTAGAGGATGATCAACAATAGGTGTTGAATCATCCAAAGATGCATCGACAGCTGCCGAGACCGAGAAAGTTGGCTTAGCCAACTGGAAGTCGGCTAGGTCGACTTGGGCACTAGCAGGGGCAGTCGGCTTGGCCAACTGGGAAGTCGGCCTAGCCGACTCAGGGAAGGCGGCAAAGGCAGTTGGCCTAGCTGACTCAGGGCAGGCAGCAATCGGCTCAGCTAACTTTGAAGTCGGCTTAGCCGATTCTGAGCAGGCAGGCGGCCCTACTTTGTTGCTTGTAGGGGCTTGATCTCCATCAATGATGCAGTAATCACTAGATAAGTGTACAACCCCTTTAGCTCTTGAAAAATCAAGTCTAGCTAGTTTCTGACGTTTTCCATGCTTTTCTGTAGCAAGACTTGTTTTTTTGAGATGTGATTGATTCGAAAGGATATTGCATTGTTCGGCTTTTGTAGCCGAACCTTTGCTTACATCCAAATCAATTCTTTCTTTCATGCCCACTAGCAATCCTCTTTTAACCGATGACTCAACTATGATCGGCCTTTTTCTCATTAGTCTTTCCAAAATATTCATAGAATTGCTCCTCTAATTGAGACCATGAACCAATAGTACATCGCGGCAAAGATATAAACCATGCAAAGGCAATACCGGTGAGAGATAAAGGAAAATTTCGCACTCTCATATAGTCTTCTTTACTGGCAAAACCCAGCTGTGAGATATATATACTAATATGTTCCATAGTGGTTTTATCATCTTCACCACTAAATTCATAAAAATCAGGTACCCACCAACCATCAGGAGTTTTCAAGTAATCATAGCATAATGGGTACGGTCTATGATAAGTGGGCACCTTCCATTTAGAGGAACCATATGGATTCCTAGCATGGGCTAAATCTTCATCGATTCGGCTTGATTTGAGAGCAACAAATGAAGCCGAATCATGATTGTTTGCAAGTGCACACATTGCTGAATTTTCATTGATTTGGCTACAATTATTAGCAATATGTGGAGCCGAATCACGAGTTTTAGCACTCGAATGCCTTGCTAAAATTTCACTAATTCGGCTATGGTCATGAGCGAAATACAAAGCCGAATTAGTGAGCATTGATCTTTGCATAAGGTGCTAAATTTTCGTTGATTTGGCTATGGTTACTAGTAACACGTGAAGCCGAATCATAAGTATTAGCACTTAAACACCTTGCTGAATTTTCATTAATTCGGCTCGAGTTGGGAGTAACATATGGAGCCGAATTATGAATAGGAGCATTGGCATATGGTGCTGAATTTTCAGAGCAATTGGCTAAATAATTAGCATTGTTATAGCCAATTCTCTCATTCATCAGCATGTCTTGTGGTGGAACCACATATTGTGAACTTATAGCCGATGAATAACAATTTACGTGTTGTATGTTGCTAGTAGCATCAAAACTCAAAGAATTTACAACATGCATCGGCTCTTGACCATAATATTCATAATTATGATGTGTATGATGAGGAGCATTAACAAAAGTATTAGCCGATGTAACATATCTAGTATCATTACAGCTAGCAACACCAACATGAGAGCTCATAGAACTTGCAAAATAACTATTAGGATCATAAGATGCATTTGCAATGTTGTACCTCAGGATGATTGTAGTAATATTGTGATGCAACACCTTGGTACTTCATGATTTATAACTTGACCGCCTTGCTGAATTTTCCGATAAGCAACGCAACTTGTTGCAAAATCGCAAACAAGATCACAAGGGGTCAAAACCAGATGTGATCGGCCTTTTGGGCCAGATGCAATGGTAATGGCGAGCTCAAGAAGATAGATCAATGAGTAGTAAGGCTAGGTCAGAGAGATTGGCTATAAGAGATAGCCGAACCAATCATCCCCAGCGGAGTCACCAAAAAGTGTGTTAACATCGGAAGTGATCCAAATCAAACACAAATAGGGCCTTGGACGCCCGGGCCGCTATGGACCGAAGAACGCAGCAAGGATGTCACTCTTTCGTGGTGAAGAACGGAGAGGTTTACAAGCAAACCACCAAAGGATAACCAACAGTGCTTACGTGACGAAAGAACCAGCTAGTTTTCAGGCAAACTAGCAAAGAAACCGTCGAAGCTCTCGCCCAGGAGGGACCCCATCAGGGCAAGGACATCGCCGGGTTGCCCTAGGTCGGCCGGCAAGCCTAGGGCACTATCCTTGGTCGTCGGATCAAAGGATGAACAGCATGGGGGTTCGGAGAAGAGGGTAAAAGGGTTGGAGTAGAGGTAGTAGATTGATTTGTTTGACTGATTGGATAGATAGGAACTCAATCGGCCATGATCCTCTCATATATATAGAGGGGGTGGTCTTATCCCAGTAGGAAACCTCTCCAAGCCTTATTTTCCAAGTTTTCCACGAGTTTGGAACCGTTCGGATCGGAATCCAAAAGGCCAGATCCGAACATGATTTTCTGTTAGGTATGTCGAAAGTCCCGACTTGGGTCGGAACTCCCGATAGTCGGAACTTCCGACTTTTGTCGGAACTCCCGACGTAGGGATAACCCCAGACACCCGAGCAGATTTCTTCAGGCTTCCCGAAAGTCTCGACACCCGTCGGAACTTCCGACAGTCGGAACTCCCGACTTGGGTCAGAACTCCCGACAACAAGGCATCTTTCCGAGGGCATAACTTCTTCATCCGGACTTCGAATTAGACGTTCCATATATGTTTTTTGACCATCTCGACAAGAGGAACGCAATGGTGAAGTCCATTTAACATTTTGACAACTTCACAAAATGGACATTTTTGGTCGTCAACAATATGTTAATATTTGACCGTTATTATAGAAGAAAATATTTGATACATTTGGCATCTCTTGAATTAACAGGACTTCTGTTAACTTTATAGAAGTTTTACTTGAATTTACATAAGACATAGAGGTTCCATTGCCTTGTCGCATGTATTCAGGTGTTTGTTGGGGTTGGGTGATGATAATCATGTCGTCTAAAACATGCTGAAAGTGTCTCGAGCCTGATACCTATACTGTTCTTACAATTACAATTGATCCATTATCTGTCTTTGGATAGCAAATAAAAATAAAAAGCTAATGATTTTGCTGTTATGTCAGGCAGCTCTTGTCGTTAGCCTCTCCACCACCGGCAAAAGAGGACATCCAGTACACTGATCAATCTCGCCACAGGCATCTTTTAGTAATCGATCTCGCCAATGTCCAGGTACTGACTACCTTCTATCCTCACAGTGAAAGGTTTTTTTATCTACGCTATAGATTGGGAGATGTCCTGTAAAAAAGACATTAGTAGCCAACCTGGTGAAGACTGGGATAGCCTTTTTCCAACTGGTGCTTAGTCTACTGCACATATGATATCTTCACATGCGTGCACAATAAAAATGCAAATTGAATTGAATTGATGTTTTGGTTAATTTAACAATTTACTTTTATAGTTGCAATTATTTAGCGAGACCATAGCTTATAGAATTTGCACTTTTTTTGTTTCTTTATCTTAGCTGACAGGATATGACAGGTTAGGTAAAACTTTATGCTCAAATTTTACAGCCTTCATGTGTGTGATATGAGTCATGAGTGAGGTCTCGATCTGCCTTTCCAGCTGTTTGGCCCTCAGCAGTTCTAGCCAAACCATATCTGAGAGGAGACATTCTGAATCCCAAAATCGAGACCACCATGTAGAGAGAACGTCCTCTGAAACAGTCCAATCCTACAACAGTTACAATCAGCTAAACGCAGCACCCTAAGGCAGTGGAATCTGGTCGGAGACTGTCAATATGCCCGTATGTAAAATATCCATAATTTTGGGAACTCCTGGATGTCGATATGTCAACATTTTTTTAGCAACCTGTTTTCTATGGCATGTTGCTATTATGTTTGCAAGTGGTGAAACTTTGTTTACCTAACGAAAACTGGCTACTATTCAAAACCGACTACCTCATTGATGGTATTGTTGTTTTCCAGTGATCTAACAGAACTTCGAAACTACAAGCTAGCCTTCACCTGTACATATTTTTCAGGATATAACCTCCATCACCAGCACATAGAGTTGTTGTCGGAAAGTGAATAGGACTAAATGGAAGATTGGTTCGTCAGATTTTTCTGTACATAACTGAATGTACAAATTCTTTGTGCAATTTGATTTTCCACGCGCCCAGACATGATTACGCAATGCTCTTATGTTTGTGCAGGTTGGAGGAAAGAAATTTACTCAGATCAAGTGAGACTGGTGGTTGTTGCTACATGGAACGCTTCATCAAGAGGATCTGCTTATGATTGGTGAGAGGAACAATGACATGGAGGACCAGATTCATAACAAAAAAAATCACGTGTACTTATTTGCTATCCTAAATTTTCTACTTGCTCCTAGAAAATTTTCCCTGCATATTTATTATGTACAGCATTTGTGCATCGTAGATGCTTTGGATCAATTCATCCGCGAGATGCATGTGTAGTGTTTCAGTAGCAAAATTGTTAGTTCACATAGTGGCTGGATGGCTACTTCATTTTTTAAGTCATGTGTAGTGTTTCAGTTCAGAGCAGCGGCAGCCCATTATCAGTTCACAATAACTTGCTTTGCTCAACTAAAATAGATACTGTTTTGGTTTTAATCTGAATTATTTCACAACAACTAGGTGATGTGTTTTTCAGTTGTTTAGTTTTAGACTTACAACAGGAGTCAGGTATGGCAGCATGCTGATGTTTTGATTTTCAGTGGACAATAGTGCTCCTCTGATCCATCCGTGTAGCCTTTATGTATGTTGCTGCAGTAGCACAATTGAATTCTGGTGTCCACTGTATTTTTTTTTGTCCTCACTGGTTCCCATGAGGATAATATAATGATTGGACCTTTTATTTTTCTCCCGAAAAACACAAACTATTAGGCTAATAAAGTTTTCCATATTGAGCTATTCAGGAGACAATGATTTTGATTTTAAATGTATGTGCATCATGAAATAGCTGTAAAACCAATCCTACAACTAACTATAGGATGAAATACCATACAGCCTAGCTCTTCTGTCCTTACCTGGTTGCCCCCCTGCTGCTGCACATTGAGCCATACAGTGAGAAATTTTACTACTTAGTGATTCCAATCGATGTGAAACATGCCCTATTTCCTGTTCAATGGCCTATTTCCTGTGTTTTCTGAAGTGGATTGTTTTCAAATTGTTGCTTAGCTACATGAATTAAAGGCCTTTTGGTGCACCTGCGGACGCTGGAACAGCCACAGACACGAGCAGGGTTCTCAGCTACAGACTTTGTAGTATTCTAATTGTCGATCTTTACGAAGGCTTTGTAATGTTAATGTTTCACATTATATTTTAACTGTTTAACTTTAATGAAGATTTATGTACTAATGATGTTCCGAACATTACGCTCGCAATTTTTTAGGTAAAAGTGCAACATTTTATACATATGTTATTGTGCCATTGTTTTTTTACGCTGCAATGCACGAGCATTTACCTATCATCTCTTTGAACGAAGACAGGATTTTTAGAGGCCCTGAATACTTCCCAATATCTGAGAATGGTCTCGGCCATTTGCCAACCCATACATTTGTGTGGTATAAACCTAAAGATACTTGCACTCGTGCGCAGGGGCGTGTCCTTTGTAGTTCGTACTAGTTCACACCAAACGGATGGCTCCCTGACACCAACAATATAGCTTGACAAGCAGCCTTGTTCCCTCTGAAAGTGAGGCCCCGGCCGTGTCTGTTGACAAAATATGCCAAGAGCTCGTGCGTACTTATGGTGTATCGATCGGTGGCCGTTTCTGTAAGCTATAGCAGAGGAGGTAAAAGGGGCCAAACCAAAATTATGGCCTAATAATATACTTCCTTTATCCCAATACAAATTAATTTCTATAATCATCCTAAATCAAACTAGTATGTACAAACTTTATAGAAAATGATAACAATATTTATGATACCAGATAAATATATTGTGAAAATATAGTTCATGAAATATCTAGCAACACTAACTTAATGTCATTTAGTATAGGTGTGTGTGTTTTATAAATTTGATTGGACTTAAAATAATTTGATTTAAAATGAATTTAATTTAATTTAGAATAGAGAGAATAATAATTTAAAGGGAATAGCAAGATAAAATCGAACGGGCAGATTGACGATGATGAGTAGTACGGTCGAATATTGTTTACCGGACAGTTAAAAAAAACTCGATCCGCGGTGGCTAAACAACCTCTGGGTATTCTGGTTTAAGATCTTTTCACATAGATCGAGAAACCCTCCGAACCCTATCCTACCCATACACAGCGGTACCGTGGCTTCGTGAGATGAGCTGGCCACATACCTGTGCTTTGGACGTGGGGCGGACGAGGAAGTTTTTTTTACCTAGCTCGGAGGAAATCCCCGAAAATAACGCGTGGGTGCGCCACACCTGGGGCTCGAACCCGCACCGCGAGGGTGCTCCTGAGAGCGCTAAACCAGCCGTCCTAGCGTCCGTTCGCATCATCGCCGACAGTTTTCCAAGTGACAAACAGTTTATGGATAATCAAAAGCTTTGAATGATAGACGAAGCCCCTAGTACTTGAGTTTGAATGACATAGCCTAGGAAGAGTTTCGGGACAAGGATGAAAGAGGTATCACAATATTTTTTTAATATGTGTTTAGTTTGAGAACGTACAGTGTGTTTGGTTCACGGAACTATGAGAGATGGATGGGGCGGTCCTCGTTCCAGACATGTTTATTCATAGTCAATTAGGATTGGAGATATCCCTCTAGTAGGGAATATTTCATGAATATGCTCTTAAATTGGCATCCTCTCATCCACCAGAAATAAGAAGATGAGGTGAGACGAGTGAGTCCCATGAACCATTGCAATCCCAGAAAAGAGGCTCATTGGTAGATCCTGAATGTCTTATTTACCGTCTCAAACCCTTTTGTTCCCAAACAAAACAGGAAACACGGGGCGTCCTATCCCATCAATCAAACATAAAACTAGATCAGTTTCCTCCTAAAAACTGGGTGAGTTCGTCCCGTCCCACCATGACTCTGAACTAAACACACATAGAAGACGGAATCATCATCCTCAATATTTTCTTAGTGCGTTTGTTTCAGAACTTAGGATGGAATCATCCCTAATATCAGGGACAGATACATCCCCACAAATCAAAGGTATGCACTTGTCCCCTCCTGATGCCGTATTTTTCGTCCGTGCATCTTTTTCATGTTTTTGTCTTCTTCCTCAAGAGTGGTCGGTGTCAGTGGATACTCGGCACAAGCTTTGCCCTCGTGCGAGCGCGCTTACACCTCTCCAATGCTCAAGTAAGCGACAAGCTCGGACTTTGCGTGTAGGGCATGCAGTGTTGGTGGCGACTGTGGCAGGGAGGAAGGGGGCGTTAGGTGTGGCTGGGTTTGGGATTAAGTGACTAAGGGCGTGTTTGCATTCTTAGGCCTAAACTTTAGTCCATATTTAGCGGCCAATTAGGAGGGCTAAACATGAGATAATTATAAAACTAATTGTATCAGCGGTGGCTAATTTGCAAGATGAATTTATTAAACCTAATTAATCTATGATTATCAAATATTTACTAATAGAATCACATGGGGTAAATCTTGGACAAATTAGGCTTAATGAATTCGTCTCACGAATTAGCCTCCTTTTATGCAATTAGTTTATATTTAAAACTTTTAATTGGTCTCTATGTGATGTGCACATGGATTAAAGTTTAGTCCGGGTGATCCAAACACCCCCTGAGCACGCCAGACGCGGGCAGAGGGCTAGGGGGAAGAGGAGGATGGGCAGCATGTTTGCGGCGGATGGAGCTGGCCGTGTGGAAGAAGGTGAGACGGGATGACATACATGTTCCACTTGATGAATGTCTAACGCATCTCAAACGTTGATGTATCCTCCCAGTCTGTATCCCTCCAACCAAATACACATAGAAATAAAACCATCATGTCCTAAAGATGTAGAATAAATTTGCCCCGTTCCTTCTCGTTCCAAAACCAAGACTGTTGGTCACTCCATTAAAAATACTATTCAGATATGTAGGTCACTGTTGTAAACGAAAACTCTTTAGTGGTAACGTACACGCCTCTTATACTGATGCTCCAGACCACTAGAACTTAAATGGAAATTTGACAGAACTATATATTTTACACGGGCCTTAATAAAAGCCACATGCGCAAGCGGATAAAATTCCACCCACACGCCTTCTCCCCGTCCCGCCTACTATTCTTCTTTTTCTCCGACCCCGCCTTCTTCTCCTTTCCAGGCACCTCCTTCCCCGCCGCACCTCACCGCGGCTCCCTCACTGCGGCTGTCTCGCCGCCAGCCGCACGAGCGCCCCGGCTCTAGATTTGGCACGAGTATCCCCGCCTCCACCACCTCCCACCGCCCTGCGGCGGGCGGTAGGGTCTCGCCCGAGCTCCACGGTCGTGAGAGCTCCGTGGCCGTGGCAACCTCCTTTTTCCCCTCCCCCCTCCCGCATCCCCCCTCTTGCATCGGCCATGGCGACCTCCAGCAAACTTCGGCCATTGGGCCCCCGCCCCGACCTAGCCTGGCCGCCTACGCCGCTACCAGGGCCCCTAAACCGCCGTCTGTCAGGCCTCCCTGCCCTGAATCCCTTCCTTCTAAAGTTGCCAAAGTTAGGGTTGGGGCGGCGGTGATGCGGTCATCGGAGTGGGGCAGTATCTTCTCCGTCTCCGACGGTGCAGGCACGGACGTGGGCACGGGCCGGGCGAATCGAACAGCCGAGGAGAGCAGCAGTGCGCATCGGCGGATGCGGTGTGCATGCCGAGCGAGCGGATCCTGTGCGCTTGAGAATAAGTATTCCTGATATTTTATTATGTGTGCCTTTATTCTTTTGTGAATATCTTATAAAAGTGTCGGTTGCGCTATTGTTCGAAATGAACTGAGCTAACAACCTTTTCTCTTGCTCGCCTATATATTAAATTTTAGCACGAGCAGTCAGTAAGTCTGTCAGTGGATCATTGGGAGAAATCCATCTTACCTACTGGCACTACCGGAGGCGGCTTCTTTGCTGAGTGTTACACTCGGCAAAAGGGCGCTCAGTAAATAGTTTATCGGCAAAGACCTCTTTGCCGAGTGCACTTTATCGGGCACTCGGCAAAGGCTTTGTCGAGTGCCAATTCGACACTCGGTAAAGAAAAGTGGCCGTGACGGCGAGCGCCACCGTGACGGCGGCTTTGCCGAGTGTCAAGGTCAAGCACTCGGCAAAGGTACCTGATTTGCCGAGCGCCATTGACTTAGACACTCGGCAAAGGCGGCCACTTTACCGAGTGTCGCCGACAAGACACTCGGCAAAGTGGAGACCTTTGCCGAGTGCCTGGACCATGACACTCGGTAAATCTATGATGTTTGCCGAGTGCAATGGCCATTGCACTCGGCAAAGCATGTTCCCAGGTAGTTCCTAGATGGTCACTTTATCGAGTGTCATGGCCATTGCACTCGGCAAAGTGACTGAAAATAGCCTTTTTATTTGTTTTTTACATCCCATCCAAACAAACAGAAGATATATATAACAAACATCACCAACATCACATATATATCATCAACATCACATATATATCACCAACACCACATATATATCACAAACGTCATATATATATCACAAATGTCACATGTCTCACAATATATCACAAATAAGCTTACAAGCAATCCAAGTGCTCCATCATCGTCAACTACAATTGAAAATAGAAGTATCATTAACAACCACAAGTATCATCACTGATTTGGTGAAGGATTCGCTGAAGCATGAGGATCGTTCGATGCCGCCGATTGATTCTGCACAAAGGAGAAGAGATTGCATGTGTGAGGCTTCATATGTTGGTTTGGTCTATCGCATAACATTGCCAGATCCACTCTAGCTTTAACATTGTCCTTTGACTTGTCAGGAATGTCCATGATTGTTGCCCAAAGTGCCTCGGCGACATTCTTTTCAGTGTGCATTACATCAATATTGTGTGGAAGGAGAAGGTCATCAAAATAGGGGAGCCGAGTCAAGCCTGACTTATGAGTCCACATATGTTGCTCTTCATATCCCACAAAACCACCTTCTAGATTGACCACGAGACCATCTATCTGTTCACGAATCGCGGCACCAGTCATTATCGGTGGTGCAGGGTCTGTCACTACGACACCTTTCGTAAAGTTCTTGATGTCTCGTCTGAATGCATGGTCAAGAGGGAGGAATTACCGATGTTTGTCGAATGATGAATACTTACCACCCTTCTACAACCAAATGAACCTTAGACCTTCCTTGCATACTGGACATGGAAACTTCCCGTGAACACACCAGGCGCAGAATATCCCATACGCCAAGAAGTCATACAGGGAGTAGTGGTACCAAACATACATTTTGAAGTTTTTCTTTGTAGCTCGGTCGTATGTCCATACCCCTTCCTCCCAAGCACGGACCAATTCATCAATCACAGGCTCCATGAACACACCCATATTATTCCTCGGGTGTCCAGGAATTATCAACAACAAGAATATGTTCTGTCGTTGAAAGTATACACCGAGGGGGAGATTGAGGGGGATAACGAACACGGGCCAACATGTGTATGGGGCAGCCATCATTCCATAAGGATTGAACCCATCTGTTGCCAGTGCAACACGTACATTACGAGCCTCTTTAGCTTTCTCATGATGAATGACATCAAAGTGGGTCCATGCTTCACCATCGGATGCATGTACCATCCTGTTAGGATTGTATCGTTTACCATTTTTATGCCATGTCATCTGTTTCGTGGATTCCTCGGTCATGTATAGCCGTTGGATCCTCGGTATGAACGGAAGGTGCCGTAGGATTGTCACGAGAATGTCAAGCTACCTCTTCTGGCCATCACCAGAATCTACCTCCAGGAACCTAGAGGATTTACACTTTGGACAGTACTTTGCTTCCACGTATTCTTTTCTAAATATGACGCACCCCTTCAAGCAAGCATGTATCTGCTCACACGACATCTTAAGTGCACGAAGGAGCTTCTGTGACTCGTGCATGCTCTTTGGCAGAAGGTGACCCTCCGAAAGCAGGCTGCCAATAACTGTCAACATACCATCGAAGGCATCTCGACTCAGGCTATACTGGGACTTTAACGCCATTATGCGTCCAATGGCATCCAGTTGAGAAACCTTTGTCTGATCGTGAAGGGGTTTCTGTGCCATGGCAAACATGTCGTAGAACGCCTTTGCGGTTGCCTCTGGCTCCTCCTCCATACGTCCTTCAGCGAACTGTGCCTCGTGATAGTCATTTAACATGTCTGCTATCCTGGCATCAGCATCATAATCCTCGACGCGTGGTCTCACCACCTCCTCTCTCATACGATCGGCTTCACCATGGTAGACCCACCGGGTATAGTCTGCCGTAAATCCATTCTTCCAAAGATGTTCCCCCATGACCTTCTTCGTTTGTCTTTTCCTGTTTGCACATTTGCTGCAGGGACAGCAAATTTTACTTGCTCCTTTAGTAGCCATGCCAAATGCCCGTTCCAAAAAAGCATCGGTCTTGTCGATCCATTCATTGGTGACCTGACCCTGACTTGCGCGGCCCCATGTACATCCACTCACGGTCCTCCATCCTCTAACATATATAGCGACGAGTAATACAAACATCAATTGCATCTACACGACGTTCCTACTATCTAATAGGTGAGGATAGGTCCTAATCCGACGCGAGGATGCGTATGTGGGGTTAGTTTTCATGCTCTACTCCTATCCGAGACAGAATTTCGGCAGCACCTCCCCGCTGTTCTCCAAATACACGTCCTGCCAGGGAGAGTGTGTGTCCAGAGAACAACAGGGAGATGATGCCGAAACTCTGTCTCAGATCAGAGCAGACCATGGAAACTAACCCCACCTACGCATCCGCGGGCTGTCCAAAAAACATGGACAATTCAAAACAGATACAGTTTTAGATATGGAAATATCTACATATTTCCAGCCGTATCTCTTTCAAACGGGAGACGCCTAACTGGGTTACGTGATCTACGACCATGATACGGAAAGAGGGGTTATACCTAGGGTGGCAGTGGAGTCAGGCTAGCGGGGCCATGGCGGGTCAGTGCAGTGGCGAGGCAACGCGGTACAGGCCGACTTCGGTTTGCAAGCATCGTACGTGACAACTTGCGCGAAACCTCCTCAATTTTTTATCACAGCCTCCACATATGATATCTTGACATCTTGATAAGTTTCATGATTTTCGGACTTCGTTTGCTTTTTATAGAATTTAAAAACAACTCGATCGCAAGTTCGTGGTCATGTTTCGTGAACAAGATGTTCGAAATTGGTGGTCTGTTCCTGGATATGGCCTCACATTATACTAAATAACATGAATATCATTTTTCCATTCATTTTTTTTTATTATTCGAATGACTAACCGTTATAGTTTGAATTATCCAAGAAAATTCAATTAAATGAAATAAATTAAAGAAATATAGAAAAAGTCCGAGAAATGTGCCACATTGGAATATGGAGTACCAGGTATTGTCTGAGAACTGTAAAAAAAGTTTGGAGGTCAAAAATGAAAAAAAAATATGATTTGCCGAGTGTTAAAAAATGACACTCGGCAAAGGAGCCTCTTTGCCGAGTGTCAGGAGAAGACACTTGGCAAAGGATTAACGACAGTTGTCGGCCATTAATGGCGGCGGCCCTTTGCCGAGTGTTATTGTTTGACACTCGGCAAACCTGGTCTTTGCCGAGTGTTATTCTTTGCCGAGTGTTCGACACTCGGCAAACCACCTTTTTGCCGAGTGCCATTTGTTTGCCGAGTGCTTTCTCTCTAGCACTCGGCAAACAACCTCTTTACCGAGTGCCCGATAAAAACACTCGGCAAAGTCTGGAACACTCGGCAAAGAAGCCATCTCCGGTAGTGTGGATCGCGCATCGCAAAGAGGGAGCTGAAAGCAGCAGTTCGCTCGGCATTGAAATGTCGGGCTATGTACATTTGGCCTGTTCGCTGGTCGGTTTTGAAAACCACTGTTAACTGACTGGTAAGTTCTGGCTGAAATCAACAAGCGAACAGCCTGATTGGTTGCTCTCTGTTGACTTCAGAAAGGTTTGGACGAGGGCCCAGCAAAAACGAACATATACAAACATAAATACATTGCACGACCCTGTACGTTCGTGGATATATAAAATGAAATCCTTTTACGTATACGTACATCTACATACATACGGTACGGAGGATAGTCTCCAAACACGGAATGATTGAGAAACGTGAGAAAGGATGAACAAGCAGGAGATAGCTTATGCACGCATCTTCCCAGCTGTGCGTGTGATCAAACGTCGCAAGTAGCGCAACAGCTTCTTCTCACCTCACTCATTTAAACATGCCGAGTGACGTCGTGCTCGTCCGTCGCCATCACGGACACGGATCGTACCACCACCACACCAAGATGGTAAGAGATCCTCCGCGTCGCTTTCCACCTTCCCTCCCTCCGTCACCAACCACGGTTGCTTCAGGGGCGGAGCAATGCGGGACAAGGATCTGCGCCCGCCATGGGATGAGCAGGCATTATTCATTCATTCAGCGAGCACACACCACACTACCGGCGAATAGCAATAGCTAGCGATCGATCAGATTCAGAGGGAGGTGGAGCGGCGCCATCACCTCCGTCACGCACACGATTTCTCTCTTTTCATTTTCAAATCGAGTAGTAAGTAGTTCGAGTCCTCGTTACGCAACTCAACCAACCGGCGTCGGCCAGCTGATCGAGCCGCCCGGCCGGTGTGACGTGCCATCTCGATGGCCATCTCTCTTCACCTTCTTTGGTTGCTGCGGCAGCAGGGCCTTTTATTCGCCCTGCCTCTAGCTTCTTCCTCCAGGATCGGAGCGTGTGCTACCAGCTAGCAGCACAGCAGCCGTGGTGGTGTTACGCTCTTGCAGAGGCCGCCGGCCGGCTCGCTCGTCAAGGATCGATCCATGGGGCTCCGCGATTCCTCCGTGCTGCTGGCTCTGGCCCTCGCGCTCGCCTACTGCTCCGTCGCAGGTTCAATTCGTCGTCGCGCCATTCCTTCATCTGAAAATGAAACCTTTTTTTTTCCTTCTAATTAATGCAAATGGACGACGACGATCGATGCTCACCTCTATTGTCGATCGTCGTCTTCCTCGCTGGCTCTCTCCATGGCTGGCTGACGGCTTGCTCTACTTGCAGTGGTGGGCTACGATCCCCTGGACCCTCGGGGCAACATCACCATCAAGTGGGACGTGATCTCGTGGACGCCCGACGGGTACGTGGCGATGGTGGCGATGAGCAACTACCAGATGTACCGGCACATCATGGCGCCCGGGTGGACGGTGGGGTGGTCGTGGGCCAAGAAGGAGGTGATCTGGTCCATCGTGGGCGCGCAGGCCACGGAGCAGGGCGACTGCTCCAAGTTCAAGGGCGGCGTCCCGCACTGCTGCAAGCGGACGCCCGCCGTGGTGGATCTGCTCCCGGGGGTGCCCTACAACCAGCAGATCGCCAACTGCTGCAAGGCCGGGGTGGTGTCGGCGTACGGGCAGGACCAGGCCGGGTCCGTCTCCGCGTTCCAGGTCTCCGTCGGCCTCGCCGGCACCACCAACAAGACGGTGAAGCTGCCCAAGAACTTCACCCTCATGGGCCCCGGGCCAGGGTACACCTGCGGGCCGGCGACGATCGTGCCGTCCACCGTGTACTGGACGCCCGACCACCGGCGCCGGACGCAGGCGCTCATGACGTGGACGGTCACCTGCACCTACTCGCAGCAGCTGGCGTCCAAGTACCCGTCCTGCTGCGTCTCCTTCTCCTCCTTCTACAACGACACCATCGTGCCGTGCGCCCGGTGCGCGTGCGGCTGCGGCCACGGCGGCCACGCCGGGCCGGGCGGCGGGTGCATCGAGGGGGACTCCAAGCGCGCGCTGTCGCCCGGGGTGAACACGCCGCGCAAGGACGGGCAGGCGCTGCTGCAGTGCACGCCGCACTTGTGCCCCATCCGGGTGCACTGGCACGTCAAGCTCAACTACAAGGACTACTGGCGCGCCAAGATCGCCATCACCAACTTCAACTACCGGATGAACTACACGCAGTGGACGCTGGTGGCGCAGCACCCCAACCTGGACAACGTCACTGAGGTCTTCAGCTTCCAGTACAAGCCGCTGCTACCATACGGCAGCATCAGTGAGTAGCAGACTGTTGGGCATGTTTCTTGATCATCATGTCATGCAAGTGCCAAACCCAGTTACCCAATGTGATTGATTATACATGCATCCATGCAGATGACACTGGCATGTTCTACGGGCTCAAGTTCTACAACGACTTGCTCATGGAGGCCGGCCCGTTCGGCAACGTGCAGTCGGAGGTGCTCATGCGCAAGGACGCCAGGACCTTCACCTTCAGCCAGGGATGGGCCTTCCCGCGCAAGATCTACTTCAACGGCGACGAGTGCAAGATGCCGCCGCCGGACTCCTACCCCTACCTGCCCAACGCCGCGCCCGCCGCAGCCTCACAGCTGATCGTGTCCGCCGCCGCCTCAGCGTTCCTACTGGCGCTGCTCCTGGTGGCATGACCATGATCCATGACCCACCAAGGGCAAGGCCTCCATTTCTTCCTTTGTTCTTGTTCCGCCTCTCTCGTCCATTGGGCAGGGAGTAGAGTACAGTAGGCAGGGCATTTTGGTTGCCAAGACTTCAACACTTGGGTTTCGCTTCATTGCTTCATCAGAGGAAAACTGTCATGTATGTAATGTAACTTGGGAGTTGCAGGGCATTTTGGTTGCCAAGACTTCAGCACTCTGAAGGCTAGCAAAACAAAACAAAACAAAAAACAGACATATAGAGCACATGTTTTCTGTGTTTTCGTTCTGTACACATAATCCAGAAGAATGATACATGAATCAACATACTGAACATTAGCATACTTTTCTGAACCAAACACGCACAAGATTTGTCTTGGGGGATACTGATAACTGATACGTCTGCATTAACCAATCTTCAGATCTACAATACACAAAATGCAAATGAATCTACAGCCAGCCTGCTGGATCACAGTTTCACATCCGAATCGGCACACCAGAATCATCCTTACGCACTAGATTACAAGAAATTCAGGATGCTTGATGTGTCAACAGACCAATGTGACAATCACTAGTTTCAATAAACAGTTGCCTAAACATTAGCTAATCCGTCGATAGCCACTACATACGAAGCCGTAAGAACAGCATCGCCATCCAAATCGCGATGGGCAGAACAAGGGATGAGCTCTTCAGTAGGAGTACAGGGGAAGAATTAGGTAGCCATGGGTACGCATCTGGTGGAGGCATGACGCAGCTGTCACCATTGAAGTATATCCGCCTTGGGAACGCCCAGCCTTTCTCGAATGTGAATGTCAACGGGTCCTTCCGGAACAGAAGCTCAGATTGCACATTTCCATCTGGCCCAGCCACCATGAGCAGGTCATTGTAGTACTTGATACCCCACAGCATTCCAGTATCATCTGCAGCAAAATATCGGTGAATTTAGCTAAAGCATTATATATAAACATGGTCAGGACTCAGGAGGTGCAACAAATACTAACTTATTACTCCATAGGGGTTCAGAGGCTTGTAGTTGAAGCTGAAAATAGTAGTAACTTTGTCGAAATTCGGATGCTGAACTACCAAGTTCCACTGTGAGTAATTCATCCGGTAATTCCAGTTTGTAACCGTGATCTTTACCCTCCAGTATTCCCTGTAGTTGAGCTTAACATGCCAATGCACTCTTATAGGGCACATATGGGGCGTGCACTGAACTAGAGGAGCCATGCTGCTCTTGCCTGGTCCATTCACGACAGAAGCCAAAAAAGGTGAATTACCCCTACAAACATATTAAGTACATACAAACAAAGAAAACGTTAAGTGCAAAACATATGGTGTCTAAGAGACTTTGTGAAGGGATGGTACTTACTCGACACAGTTTCCTGATCTGGTATTCTGACAGCCACATGAACATTTTGGGCAGTTAACTATGGTTTCATTGTAAAATGATGAGAGTGAAACACAACAAGTTGGAGCCCGCTGAGCAACAAATTGTGAATATGTACATGTCACGTTCCATGTCACTGCAAAAAAATAAAAAAGGCGTTCACTATTCAATGACCTGGACATATATGCTACCTAGCACACAATAGAGCTCTGACAAAAACCATAAGCCAGAGGTTTTTTGTTACGACAAGATAAAGTTTTTCCACCTAAAGAAGAATGCTGGAACAACTTACCATGAGCTTGAGTGGTTCTCCTTCTGTCCTGAGAAATGAACTTCATAGGAGGTTTCACCACATGAGCTGCTCCACAACTGTATCCTGGTCCTGGGGCCTTCAGAGTGAAGTTTAGTGGCGCTTTCACTGTGTAGTTGGTAGTACCAGATCGGCCAACACTGATCTGAAATGATGCCACTGCACTGACTGGATCTTGAACCCATGAGTTAAGCACTCCTCCTTTGCAACAATTTGCAACCTGCATGTTGTAAGGTGTCCCAGGAAGCAAGTCAACAACTGCTGGATCCCTCTTGCAGCAGTGTGGTATATTGCCTTTGAACTGAGAGCAATCCCCTTGCTCTGTGGTCTGCCCACCAACCATGGTCCAAATGATCTCCTTCTTTGCCCACACCCATCCAAGGTTCCACCCGGGTGCTTGGATATGTCGGTATTTATGGTAGTTGTATATGGAAACAACAGCCTGCAGAACAGATTTCACATAACATCAGCAACACAAAAGAGAGCTTGCATATATGTTCCCCTTTTATAGTGTTACGCTTATACTAAGATGATGTGCAAAACATGGTTCAAAAAAAAATTATGTGCAAAACACCAGTCATGTGGTCATGCCTGTCTTCAGCATGAAACTATAGCACTTTCAGGCATTTGGTAAGATTACAATTTAATATGATGCAAACAGTGAATGTCAGACAGAACTCAAATGCATGATCTTTATGTGGTAATTTTCCTTGGAATTCAGAAAGAACTAATTTCTGAGCCTGCCATCTCATCTTTCTCAAACAATTCGTCATTTAAGATGTAAGGTCTTGTTAGTATATATAAAACATGTCTTAGTAGTATTAACAGTGTACTTACAACATAGCCATCTGAAGTCCACTGCATGACATCCCATTTGATTGTGATATTCCCAGTTGGATCAAGAGGATCATATGCTTCTGCAGAAACAATCAAGGAGAAAATCAGGCAAATTTTGGGCCTTCAGTATCAAGATATGATCTTTTTTCTCTCCCTTGAAGACCTCACAAGGCGACAGACCCTAAGACCATGCGGTGTGATGTATTTTAATATCACAAACTAAGACACAACTGAGAGTAACATAGTTCGCTAGAATTGATATGTATTTCACGGGCATGCACTCATGCAGTAGCAGTACAAACATAAGAAATTACTCATTCATCCCTTGGCCATAGGCCATACATAAAAAATACTAGAATTGAGGCTATTCAGCAATATATGTGCATCCAGTTGTAATACAAATAATGGCAGGTAGACTGATTTGTGAAGGGCGGGCCTGGTGCAAGCGGTAGAGTCTTACCGCCTGTGACCGGAAGGTCCCGGGTTCGAGTCGCGGTCTCCTCGCATTGCGCAGGCGAGGGTAAGGCTTGCCACTGACACCCTTCCCCAGACCCCACACAGAGCGGACATAAGAAATGGTCCCTCTTGACATCAAACTTGCTATCTGAAGTCATAGTGCTCAGGTCAGTATATGAAAGGACAAGGACATCATTGTTTGCACAACTGATTGCTGCTTCAGTCATTCAGTGGCCAAAAGGGATGGAAGTTCTAACATCTTTTCAACAGATAATGATACTGGCGGCCAGGCGGGATTCATGTTTGGATTGGCTAGTAATGCAACTCTAAACAAACTCTCTGTTGCTATCTTCAGATTCGTATTTGTGAACCATAGTTACTATGGATGCCAAAAATAAGGATCACAGTGAAATGCGCACGGGCTCAGGTGACGGCATTTAGGCCTTTCAACTTCAGCGCAGACAAATAAAAAATCGGAAAAGAAACCAACAAGAAAACACGAATAATCATGCGCACTAAGTACTCCGTAGTCCCCAGCACCAGCAGAGCAGAAATTTCACAACATTTTGCTAGGATTGAAGCGCCAGCTAGTGAAGCACTGACCTGCCAGAGGAGGCAGAGAAGAGAAGCCGGCGAGCAGAGCAGTGGCGGCAGCCAGATGCCGGAGCAGTAGGAGTCGCAGCCTCGCCATTGCTCACACCAGAGAGAGCTGAAAGAACCTTGCCGTGCCTTCCTCTCCCTTCCCTCCCCTACTTCCCTCGCATTTATTGACATTTCCTTTCCTTGGTCAGTTTTTTCATTGGTGCGAGAAAGCCAGAGCAGGGCGCCTAGGAAACCGTGTCAGCACTGCGAGACAGAGAAGGGAGGGAGAGAGAAGCAAAGCCTGAAAAGCAGCAGCAGCAGCAGCAGCAGCAATGCAAGTACCAGGGGAGAAGAGAGAGAGAGAGAGCCCTTTCCCGTGCTCCGTGTTTCTGGGCCGGTGGGTTTGGAACTAGTGCATGGTTAAAGACCATTGAGGGTGGTATTGGGCCTGATATGTAGGCACCCACCAGGATTAGATGGTGCAAAATCTTTTTATTTGGTTGCTTGTATTCTTTTGGTCAAGTTGCATCGCGCTATTGATTGGTTACCTGAACTCATGTTCCGATTGAGATAACACATACACCCGAAGAAGCCAAGTTGCATCAGACTAGCTAAGTCCACGAGAAACAGATATTAATCTCATTTCTACGAAGCCAAGGAGATGGAGAAATTTTGTATGAGTTGAGCCAAGGAGATGGAGAAATTTTGTATGAGTTGAGCCTAGCTCAAGTCGACATACATATGCATCCAAATAGCTGTTCCTTGTATCTCACGGGCTAAGCTAACACATATACGTTCAACCAAACATGCCCATTATTGTTAGGAGGGATCAACTTTTTTTCTTAAGGTACTTGCTCCTTGGGTCTCTTGTGCTCAAGTTTAATTCAAGAACTACTTTGTCTTGTTTATATTCCTATACTTGAAATTGCTTGCTTGTCACCCAAAGTTGCAAACCCCAATAGAACAGAAAGTAGGTCCCTTGCATTACTAATCAAAATTGTCTAGTCTTTATTTTTACAGGTCGCCGTCTATTCACCTCGTCCCTCTAGACGGTTTCTTAAATCCTACAACAATACACTGACATCGTAGAGGTGGCAAAAAACTGGCATGCTCAAACTTAGACATTAGAAATGTGTACCGCCTTGTTGAGGGAAACATGATCAAGAGCCCCAATAGCAATTAGGGCAAGACTGTGGAGGTCAGTGGTGGGAAGAGAGGTCTTCTTGAGCTTGAGCACGTTCCCTTTTTTAACTTGTCTATGTAGGTCTATTGAGCTGTAGCGGGGCTTGAACAATATCTTAAGCGGGGTACCAATGAATTAGGGGGGGGGCACTAATGATGCATGAATCAAATTAGCAACTGATTGTTGTATGATTATTAAGAAAAAATAAGATCACAGGGATAGCCATGGCTCAGGTTGGTCTGACCTATCCTCCACCCCAGATATTGAGCAACTCTTAAACTCATCGCAGAGTGCTTTGAGGTGGCTAGCCTTGTCGACAACAATGTGTAGAGAATCGTGTCTTTGCCAGCGAGATAAGAGTTATGGCACAAGGGAGCAGTTGAGTCCATCAACCTGTGGCCACCAACCTTGCGCGGTAGTATCGTGGATCGTAGCTCATGGATCATGGAGAAAAGTTGAGAAGTTTAAGGGCTTGTTTAGAAGAGCTTGGCTCTGGCTTTTTGCTATAGTAGCTAGGAAGACAAAGCCAAGAGAGTGAAAAGGGACTTTTATGAATAGTGGCACTACAATGATGTGGATAGTGATATGAATGTAAGGAAAATGGGCCCTAGGCCCATTTACTTTGGATTTTGGTGTTTGATGACTAACACAACCAAATTGGACTAATGAATTTACAAGTGATTGTTTTATAGTTTAATAGGGTGCAAAACGTGACTTGGACAAAGGCGACATGATGATCCGAGGATCAACACCACAAGCAAAACCTTACGAGCACAAGAGAAGACCCAAGATATCAAGCAAAGTCCAAGCACGAAGATAGAAACCAAGCCGTACGCAAGATCACGAAGAAACGAGCTCACAGAAGTGACCGGATGCTGGACCGGACGCTGGAGAAAAGTGACCGGATGCTCCGATCAGTGGCTCGGCATCAGCTACAGTGACCGGACGCTGAACAAGTGAATCGACCGGACACACCTGATGGCATTGTTCATCAGTCCAACAACACACTCAGCAAGTGATCGAACGCTGGCGGCAAACCGACCGGACGTAGGACAGCAACAACAGCGTCCGATCGAGTACAGAGAGGTTCCAGAGTGGCGAACTTGCGACCGGACACGTTTGGTGGCAAGTGACCGGACTGCTGGCAGCGTCCGATCAGTTGTTCGCGGCTCCAACTGTCGAGACGACCGGACGCGTCCAATCAGGACGACTCTAGCGTCCGGTCAGTAGCAGAAAAGTGGGATTTCAGTCCCCAACGGCTACTTTCTCAGTGGGGCTTATAAATACAACCCCAACCGGCCATTTAGGTAAGTAGTGGAGCTGAGGAAAACATACCAAGGGTGTTGATACACCATTTTAGTGATCTCCACTTGCATAAGTGCTTAGTGTTTTATTAGGTGATTAGCGTAGGTGCTTTGCGAAGTGCTTAGGTTGATTAGACCTTCACTTATGCGCTTGCTCTAGGTTTAGGCCTAGTGTTTAGTGAGGTTTGCATACATCTTATCACTCGGTGCTTGCGAGCACCATTGTTGTATATCAGAGGAGCTTAGTAGTCTTACGAGATCACACCAACCGAGTTTGTGGTGTGGCCGCCACCATGTACCGAAGGGAATAAGGCCCGTGGACGTTTCGACTGAAAGCTTGATAGTGAAGACAGGTGGGGAGCATCCAGGGAGAGGCTTACCAGAAGGCACATCAGAGACCCACTTGCGTATGGAGAAGGCCCAAGGCTATCCACGGAGTTACCCGACCGGGAGCTTGGCCCTTGCGAGGGGCTCCAACTAGGACTAGGGGGAAGCTTGCGCGCTTCTTGATACCTCGGTAAAAATATCGGAGTCATCGACAGGAGTTTACATATCTCTACCTTGCTCTTTAGCTTCCGCATTTACATTATTTATATTACTCATTTTGTGGTAGAGATAGCAATACACAAGCAAAACCGTAGTTGTACATTTAGATAGTTTATCTATTGCATAGGTTTTGCTAGGGATTAGAAAAATATGCCATAGTTTTAGAGTTAGATTTTTAAGTTGCCTAATTCACCCCCCCCCTCTTAGGCGTCACGGCCCCCTTCAATTGTATTAGAGCTAGGTTGGCTCAATTTGGACCTTTGGCTTAACCACCGTTGAGCCGACGCTATTTAGAGTGGTTGGGATGGATACCTCTAGGCCTCCGCACTTTGACTGGCACTAACTTCCCTTACTATAGAGCTAGAATGGCTTGCTACCTTGAGGCGGTTGATTTGGGAGTTTGGAGAGTCACTCATGACGGAATGAAACCCATTAAGAATCCCTGATAAACCCACGAAGAGTGATGAAAAGGAAATTCATTTCAATGCTAAAGCAAAGAATTGCTTGTTTGAATCATTTAGCATGGATATGTTTAACCAAGTATTCACTTTAAATACGGCACATGAAATTTGGTTAAAACTTCAAGAGCTCCATGACTGGCACAAGTAATGTCCATGAGCAAAAGCATTATCTAGCTAAACAAAATTATGATTCCTTCGAAATGAATGATGATAAGCTTATTCGTGATATGTATTCTCGTTTGAATCTAATTATCAATGAGCTCCATTCTATAGGATTAACAAAGCTAGATGATGTGGACATCGTGAGGAAGATCATCTCCTGTGCTACCACAAAAGAAATATGCAAGCATCATCACCATCCTTCACAACATGGAGGACTTGAAGCACCATGACCCCTGACCATAGTCATTGGCAAGATAGTGGCATTTGAAATGTCACGCAAGATGGGTCAAGAAGAAGCCTCTTCATCAAGCAAAGGCAAAGCTCTTGCATGTGGCAAGAAAAAGAAGATGAAGGGCAAGCAAGTTGAGACAAACTCAAGCTCAAGCTCCTCAAGTGAAGAAGAAGAAGATGAGGATGATGATGAAGATTCAAGTGATGATGATCAATCTTCCTCCTCTACCTTCGACCTTGATGAAGAATCAATCAAACTTATCAACAAGGTGGAGAAGATGATCCAAAGGCTCAATGTCAAGGGTGTGCCCATCCAAATTCAAGATATCATCTTCATCAATCAAAGAAATGAGCAAAGAAAAAGAGGATGCTATGGATGCGGTGAGTTGGGGCACTTTGTGGAAGTTTGTCCAAACAAGCCCACACCCAAGGCAAAGAAGAAGGTGTGCAAGAATCAAGCCCTCACATCAATAAGGTCATGGGATGATTCTTCAAGTGAAGAAGAACACCATCACAAGAGGCGAGGACACAAGCACTCATCATCAAGCTCTTCACGTGTGTGCCTTATGGCACGAGGTAACGAAAGCTCATCCTCTAGTGAGAGTGATAGTGATGATGAAATGCCTTCTTATGAAGAAATTGTGCAACAAAATCTTAATTATGCTAAAGTTTGCACAAGTCAACAAAAGAAGCTCGAAAAAATAAAAGAAAAGCTAGATAGTTCACAAGTAGCCTACAAAACATTGCTTGAACAATATGAGAACATTGCTAATCTCAATGTTGAACTATCTACTAAAATTGAGCGACTTGAGGCTAGTGCAACAACAAATGCATGCACAATCAATGATCAGCAACTTGTAAAGAAAAATGAAAAATTAAAAGAAAAGTTAGCTAGCTCACAAGATGCTTATAAAAGTTTGCTTGCTAAAATAGAAACCATGTGCAAACATTGTGATGGGCTAACTAATAAAGTTGCTAATCTTGAAGCCGTTAGCACAACCCCCACCAAGGCATCTAAAAGGAAAAGTTCTATCATGTCTAAAAAGGATACCTCTACTTCTTGTAATGATTTATGTTTAGACTCACCTTTGTGCAACCAAGTTTGTGTTGAGAAAGTTATTGTAGATACATGCACACAAGAGGTTGCCAAGGAGAATGAGCAACTCAAGCAAGAAGTAGCTCGCCTCACCAAGGACTTGACTCAAGTGAAAGGTAAGGTGAAGCAAGCCCAACTTCATCAAGATAACACCATCAATGGAGTAAGAAGCTTGATGAAGGACAAACCATGGTTTGCTACGTGTGCCACAAGGAATGCCACAAGTCCTATGAGTGCAAGGTGAAGAATGAGGAAGGAGCAAAGAAGAAGGAGAAAAAGCGAACAAGCAAGCTCTCCAACTCCTACACCAACAAGGTGGACAAGATGGCCTCCACACCATACTTGCTAAAGAAGAAGAAAAATAACAAGGTGGTGGCCATCAAGGTAAACAAGCAAGCCAACAATAGGGTCAAATGTTTTTGGGTGCCAAAGGAAATCATCTCCAACATGAAGAGCACCAAAAAAGTTTGGATCCCAAAAGGGAAGTGAGAAGTCCAATGGACTTAGGGGAATTTGGAGACTTGGCAAAGTATGGGTGCATTTCATGGGGTGCATCATGATGGACAAAATCATTGCCAAGTGGGTTAGTGAATACTATGGACCCAAATTCCCCTTCCCATGTTAGGTAACTAGATTCAATTTACTTCAATTGGTATTAGATTTAAATTTTCCTACAATTGGAATCTTTTAGCATCTAGTTACTCTTCATGTCTAGGTTTGCATTTGCATTCTTATATATTTTGTCATGCATACACTAGGTATTTCATATGGTAGGCTTGCTCGGTTTCATTCTTATTCCTTGGAGCAATCCTACATGGTTTAAAATTGTTTAGGAGCACGGCACATAGCTTTTCCTTTAATTGTTCATCTAATATGTGCCAAAGTCCAAATTGTAGATAATTTCTCCCGAATATCGCCTTCGAAAATGACTCTCACATTCATGTGATATCATCTTTCAAGTGGTATTTTTTATTCTAAAATCAATGTGCATGTTTCCTACAAGTATTCCATACTTGTGTGCACAAATTTAGGGAGAGGTTACTCTATAAGTTGGATGCTTTGAGACTAACACATTTTCAAGCTTATCATGTGTGTAGTAGTCTCATTGCAAGGAAAATGGAGTCCCCAGAGTTAAGCATCATACTTCAAATATCCACCACCGATTGCAAGTGGTAGAAATCAAATGTGGTATTTCTAAACCAATATCATCATGTTGATTTTATTTTGATATTTATATGCTTTCTCCGAGCATTATATAGATTAAATTCCCTTATGCAATACTTTGCCAATTATGCATATGCTTTGCCTTCTATCATATGTATGCATATATTTAGGGGGAGCTTAGTCTATATAATGTGAGAGTCAAATTTTGTGATCTATTTCACTCTACACACAAAGGATCACAAAGTTTGACCCTCCCTTGTGCTACTAATGTCTTCCTTTTTGGTGTTTGATTGCAAAGGGGGAGAATTTAGAGGACCAAAAGCAAGCATTAATTTGTAGTAATGGTCCGAGAAAGGGAGGATAGTGGATTATGGATTAGCCTATGTAATGGGGAGAATTTGTAGGAAGCAAGTCTTAAATCCACAATACTACATGGGGACATTTGCAAAGGGCAAGATGAGTACTTATGTAGACTTACAAGTAGTATCTATTAGCATCATATAATCTTGCCCCTTGCATTGCATCCTAGCAAGTAGATAGGTTTTAAATTCAATTTTTTTATTATTTGCTTGCTTTGGTCATGTTGTCATCAATCACCAAAAAGTGGGAGATTGTAAGGAAAATAGACCCTAGGCCCATTTACTTTGGATTTTGGTGTTTGATGACCAACACAACCAAATTGG
Source organism: Miscanthus floridulus (assembly GCF_019320115.1). Lineage (NCBI taxonomy): Eukaryota > Viridiplantae > Streptophyta > Magnoliopsida > Poales > Poaceae > Miscanthus > Miscanthus floridulus. The sequence continues at coordinate 127,259,548 of NC_089581.1, read as the reverse complement.
ACTAATGAATTTGCAAATAATTATTTTGTAGTTCAATAGGGTGCAAGACATGACTTGGACGAAGGTGACGTGATGATCCAAGGATCAACACCACAAGCAAGACCATTTTCAATAGGGTGCAAGACATGACTTGGACGAAGGCGACGTGATAATCCGAGGATCAACACCACAAGCAAGACCTTAGGAGCACAAGAGAAGACCCAAGATATCAAGCAAAGTCCAAGTACAAAGATAGGAACCAAGCCGTATGCAAGATCAGGAAGAAACGAGCTCATAGAAGTGACCGGACGCTGGAGAAAAGTGATCGGACGCTCCGATCAGTGGCTTGGCATCAGCAGCAGCGACTGGACGCTGAACAAGTGAATCGACTGGATGCACCGATGGCACTGTTCATCAGTCCGACAACACACTCAGCAAGTGACCGGACGTAGGACAGCAGCGTCCGATTGAGTACAAAGAGGTTCCAGAGTGGCGAACTTGCGACTGTACACATCCGGTGGCAATTGATCGGACGCTGGCAGCGTCTGATCAGTTGTTCATGGCTCCAACGGTTGGGATGACCGGACGCGTTCGATCAGGACGACTCTAGCATCTGGTCAGTAGTAGAAAAGCAGGATTTTATCTCCAATGGCTACTTTCTCAGTGGGGCTTATAAATACAACCCCCAACCGGCCATTTGGTAAGTGTGGAGCTGAGGAAACATACCAAGGGTGTTGATACACCATTTTAGTGATCTTCACTTGCATAGTGCTTAGTGTTTTATTAGGTGATTAGCGTATGTGCTTTGAGAAGTGCTTAGGTTGATTAGACCACCACTTATGCGCTTGCTCTAGGTTTAGGCCTAGTGTTTAGTGAGATTTGCATACCTCTTATCACTCGGTGCTTATGAGCACCATTGTTGTACATTGGAGGAGCTTGTAGTCTTGCGAGATCACACCAACCGAGTTTGTGGTGTGGCCGCCACTGTGTACCAGAGGGAACAAGGTCCACGGCGTTTTAGCCGGAAGCTTGATAGTGAAGACGACGGGGAGCATCTGGGAGAGGCTTACCGAAAGGCACGTCGGAGACCCACTCGCGCGTGGGGGAAGTCCCAAGGCTGTCCACGGAGTTACCCGACCGGGAGCTTGGCCCTTGCAAGGGATTCCTTACGAGGGGCTCCAATGAGGACTAGGGGAAGCTTGCGCACTTCTCGATACCTCGGTAAAAATACCGAAGTCGTCGACGGGAGTTTGCATATCTCTACCTTACTCTTTAACTTCCGCATTTACATTATTTGTATTACTCCTTTTGCGGTAGAGATAGCAACATACTAGCAAAACCATAGTTGCACATTTAGATAGTTTATCTATTGCATAAGTTTTGCTAGGGTTAGAACAAGAGGCCATAGTTTAGAGTTAGATTTTTAAGTTGCCTAATTCACCCCCCCCCTCTTAGGCGTCATGGCCCCCTTCAATGAAGAGAAACTAAATCTCCCCTAGATGGAGCCTAAAGGTCCGTTTGGAAGTGAAAGGTCCTAAAGGCTCGAGGAGGTGAATAGTCTATAAAAAATTTCTACAACAACACTAAGCAAAGCGGTTAGACAATTATAAGGCGAAGCAAGTTTTGTGCTAGCCTACTAAAAATGTAAGCCACCTACCACAATTCTAGTTACTATAGTCTCTAAGCACACAAAGGGTTATGTCACTACCACTAAGTTAGTGAGCTCTCAAAGACTAACTAAAGAGCCTCACTAACCACTAGACAAGACACAAGCTAGCTCTCAAAACTAATTACACTAAAGAGTTTAGCTACACTAGGAAATGTAAATACAAGAGCAAGGTAGTGAAGTTATACAGCCATGGCAAGAGACAATCAATCAATCATAATGAAATCCAATGAAATCCTCGGAGACAATGATGACACAAGGTTTTTCACCGATGTTCACTTGCTTGCCGGCAAGCTAGTCTCTGTTGTGGCGATTCACTCACTTGGAGGTTCACGCACTAATAGGTGTCACATGCCTAACCCGCAATCGGGTGCCGCACAACCAACACAAGATGAGGATCACACAAGCCATGAGCAATCCACTAGAATACCTTTTGGCTCTCCGCCGGGAAAAGGTCAAGAACCCCTTATAATTACCACGATCGGAGCCGGAGACAAGCACCTTCCTCCACTCGATGATCCTCATTGTACCAAGCCATCTAGGTGGCAGCAACCACCAAGAGAAACAAGTGAATCCTGCAGCGAAACACAATCACCAAGTGCCTCTAGATGCAATCACTCAAGCAATGCACTTGGATTCACTCTTAATCTCACAAAGATGATCAATCAATGATGGAGATGAGTGGGAGGGCTTTGGCTAAGCTCATAAGGTTGCTATGCCAATGCAAATGGCCAAGAGAGTGAGCTATAGCTATCCATGGGGTATAAATAGGAGCCCCCATGAAATAGAGCCATTGGGCACCATGGGCATCTCACTGCGGGCCGACCGGACGCGCCAGTCAAAGGTGACCAGACGCACGTTGAAAGGTCCTAATGGCTAGAGGGGGGTGAATAGCCTATTAAAAATTTCTACAACAACACTTAACAAACCGATTTGATAATTATGAGGCAAAACAAGTATTGTGCTAGCCTACTAAAATAGCAAGCCACCTACCATAATTCTAGTTTATATAGTTTCTATCCACACAAAAGCTATGACACTACACTAAGTTAATGTGCTCTCAAAGGCTAACTAAAGAGCCACACTAACCAAACTAACAAGCTCTCACAACTAGCTACACTAAAGAGCTTGACAACTAGTTTGCGGTAAAGTAAAGAGAGTGAGCAATTTGTTTATACCGCCGTGTCGAGGAAGGAGCCAATCAATCACAAGAATGAATACCAATGAAGACCAATCACCTCGGAATCAAATGATGAACATAATGATTTTTTACCGAGGTTCACTTGCTAGCCGGTAAGCTACTCCTCGTTGTGGTGATTCACTCACTTGGAGGTTCACGCGCTAATTGGCTTCACACGCCAAACCCTCAATAGGGTGCCGCACAACCAACACAAGATGAGGATCACACAAGCCATGAGCAATCCACTAGAGTACATTTTGGCTCTCCGCTGGGGAAAGGCCAAGAACCCCTCACAATCACCACGATCGGAGCCAGAGATAATCACCACCCTCCGCTCGATGATCCTCGCTACTCCAAGCCATCTAAGGTGGCGACAACCACCAAGAGTAACAAGCGAATCCCGCAGCGAAACACGAACACCAAGTGCCTCTAGATGCAAACACTCAAGCAATGCACTTGGATTCTCTCTCAATCTCATAAAGATGTTGAATCTATGATGGAGATAAGTGGGAGGGCTTTGGCTAAGCTCACAAGGTTGCTATGTCAATGTAAATGGCCAAGAGAGAGAGAGCTTGAGCTGGGCATGGGGCTTAAATAGAAGCCTCCATGAAATAGAGCCGTTATACCCCTTCACTGGGCACAACACGGGGTGACCGGACGCTCCGGTCATATCAACCGGATGCTGGACCTCAGCGTTTGGTCACGCGATGCGTGCCACGTGTCCCCTCTCTTCAAATGTTGATCGCCCGATCTCAACGATCAAGTGATGACCGAACGTAGTAGCTCAAAGTGACCGGACGCTGAACCCCAGCGTTCGGTCGTTTCTAGTAAGCATCTAGAGACGACTTTTCATGATCGGACACGTCCGGTCATGCTCGATCGGACACACCCAATGTCCGGTCACTCGGCGACTCCTCTGTCCACTGCCACGTCAGTAGGACCGGACGCACCCTGTCAGCGTTCGGTCACTGAGTGACCCAGCGTCCGGTCAGAGACTGACGCTACGCGCCCTCTGTTGCCACTAACCAGACGCACCGGTCCAACCAAGACCAGCGTCCGGTCACTTACAGTGACCTTCATCTTTTCTGTCTAGGGTGCCAGTGGTACAGTCGGACTTTCCGCACTCTATGGGCGGACACTCCGCTGGTGAAGTTCCTAACCCTTGCTCAAATGTGCCAACCACCAAGTGTATCACCTTGTGCACATGTGCTAGCATATTTTCACAAACATTTTCAAGGGTGTTAGCACTCTACTAGACCCTAAATGCATATGCAATGAGTTAGAGCATCTAGTGGCACTTTGATAACCATATTTCGATACGAGTTTCACCTCTCTTAATAGTACAGCTATTAAACCTAAATGTGATCACACTCTCTAAGTGTCTTAATCACCAAAACAAAATAGCTCCTACCATTTATACCTTTGCCTTGAGCCTTTTGTTTTTCTCTTTCTTCTTTTCAAGTTCAAGCACTTGATCATCACCATGGCATCACCATTATCATGTCATGATCTTCATTTGCTTCACCACTTGGAATGTGCTACCTATCTCATTATCACTTGATAAACTAGGTTAGCACTTAGGATTTCATAAATTTACCAAAACCAAACTAGAGCTTTCACACGCGCCAGCGTCGGATCACCCGATGAGCGCCATGTGGCCCCCTCCTTCAAACCTGCACCGCTCGATCTCAACGGTCGACTCGCCCGCGCTCGCGCTTAAGTTACGACCAGACGCACCACGCCATGACTTGATGCAGCCACCCGACGTCCGATCCTCATGCGCCCGTGCACAGCCAGTCAGTGACAGGACGCGTTGTTCCCTTCGCCTGACATTGTGCCACCGCGCGTCAGGTCAACTCCAGAGAGGTTCCAAAGCCATCCAAACATGACCGGACGTGTTAGGTCAACGATGATCGGACGCACCCCAGCGTTCGCTCATTCCTTCCTCGTAAAAAAGCTTGCGTCAACGTACGTCATACACGACCGGACGCACCTCCATTGCGTCAGGTCACTTCTTGCGCCAGCGTCCGATCAGAGACCGTCGCTACACTCTTCACTGCACCGATGACCGAACACGCCAAACCCCGAGTCCGGTCACTTCGTGACCAGCATCCGGGCAGAGAAAAATAGCTCCTCCACTTCACCAACTTCTCCACCCTTGCTCAAATATGCCAACCACCAAGTGTTTTACCTTGTGCACGTGTGTTAGCATATTTTCACAAACATTTTCAAGGGTGTTAGCATTCACTAGAATCTAAATGCATATGCAATGAGTTAGAACATCTAGTGGCACTTTGATAACCGCATTTTGATATGAGTTTCACCCCTCTTAATAGTACGACTATTGATCCTAAATGTGATCATACTTGCTAAGTGTCTCGATCACCAAACCAAAAAGCTCCTATCAAATTTCACCTTTGCCTTGAGCTTTTTGTTTTTCTCTTTCTTCTTTTCCAAGTTCGAGCACTTGATCATCACCATGGTCACACCACCATCATCATGATCTTCATTGTTTGCTCCACCACTTGGAATGTGCTACCCTACTCATGATCACTTAGAGTACAATGGTTAGCACTTAGGGTTTTATCAATTCACCAAAACCAAACTAGAGATTTCAGGTAGCCTTACCACCCTTTACTTTGCATGGCTAGACAAGAAACTCAACTTTTGGTATCTTTGTTGATTTGCTCTCCCATTAAAAGGATATAGGAACCGGCTAGAGGGGGTGAATAGCCGATGACCACTAAAAACTAAAGACACTAAGGCAATTTTGATTAGAAACACAAATGACCATAATAGTGCTACTTCAATTCTAGCTAAAGGTTTGTGGCCTACTATGACAAGAGAGATAAATTCAATTCTAGGAATGTAAAGAACACAATAATAAGTGCAAAAAATAAATTGAGCTCAAGCATAAAGATGACATGATATACCCTCGTGGTATCGGTGACTTACTGATCAGCGGTCACCCCTAGTCCATGTTGAGGTGAGCTCTTGGTTCACCGCTCCTCTACCAATCTTCCAACACAGCAAGGTTGTCTCGGTGCCTTGAGCTCTTGATCTTGAGCAGGTTAGAAAAACAAGAAACTACTCAGTACCTCTTTTCTACTAGAGGCGCTCTTTGCCTCCTCCAATAAGGATGAGCGCAATAGTCCCTCACAAATCCTACTCAGGAGCACCAACACAATCTTCTTGTTGAGCTTCAGGGAGTCCACACACATCAAAGTCGTCTAGGTGGTGGCAGCTACCGAGAGTAACAAGAAATCCCACTTGCTCAACAATCTTATAGTGCTACTCAATGCAATGTACAAGATGTTGATATCACACTCAAATGATGAAAAGCAAATCAAGTATGTGATTGGAAATACTGAGCTCAAGTATGTGTGTGAGGCTTGCCAAGTTTCCAAGAGAGCGCCCATGCGAAATTCATGGTTTGACTTCGGTAATTGAGCGACAACCTTAGGTGGAATGATGTGTTTTATGTGAGATGGATAGGTACTTAGTCCCCACACACACACACTAGGTTGAGCAAGTCATGAAAGCCATAGAGGAGAGATGGCTTATGCATGTGATGCAAGTGCTCAACTAATGAAGATGAAGGAGCTTACTGAATATGAGACATGACATAGTCTGATATAGCTAGGTGGAGAAGATCAAGGTGAGGCTTGGTTGTGAAGGACCGGTTGCGAGAGTAAAGGGCAAGGTAGAGGCTCGGGGCACAATGTCAAGACGGTGAAGAGCGAGTAGAGGGCTTGGCGCCGATGGACCGAGGCAACAGTAAAGAGAAAGCAAAGTTGTACTCGATGGACCAATAAGACCATGTGAAGCTGTGAAGTGGATCATATCATTCATTTCAGGAGATGCTCGTAGTAGGGGCAGTGGTAGAGGGAGAGGGGTTGAGTAGGGCCTGACACCCCCAAGGTTCTAGTGCCCCACAGTGCTCCCCTTAATTACTTAGTTAATTTCTAGCTTTTTAGTTAATAATGCTAATTAGAGTTTAATTGTTTGTTCTTTCTTTCTAATAGTCTCTAATCCCATCTATATAATGTAGGATTAGTCTTTCTATTATCTTTTTTATTTATTTTGTTCTTCGTATGGTATAATTCAAATTGGCTAGTTAACAAATGTAATTAGTGCTTGGCTTGTTTGTTCTCTCTTCGTATTGATCTCCAATGACATCTGTATTTAAACGCACCCCAATATCTAAATCCTGGCTACACCCCTGCATAGGGATAGGATGGGAATAGGATGTGTTGAGTTCACACGCACATGTATAAGTGTCTGTGTCTATAATGTATATTAAAAAAACTGTTTTGTTTTTGAAAACTTCTGACAGGATTATGGCGAATATATTGATAGGAGAGGAACGGTATGTTGATATGCAACCAGCTACGAGGCATGATTTCATGATTTGTACTAGCAAATAGGTGGCAAGAACAGCGAAGTCATTTTTGCCCCAGCTTACACCACAAAATTCCATGTGGTAACAACGCAGCATTCTGCAGTAACCCTACGAAATAATCATTCCAAGCAACAATATTTTTGCACAATTGGAACAGAGCAAATACTGAATACAACTTAATCGAAATAATACATTCTCAGGGGTCCGGGAATGTCCATATAAGAATACAAATACTTATGTATATGTGCTAAATCGTGCGAAGGCATGGTCATGAAAAAATATATTTGCTAGTACAAAATAGGAAGCCTCGAAAACCGTCACAAAAAGGAATCTGATTTCAGCTAGGATAAAACTGACAACACACTTAAATTGGACCATATGTTGCGACCAATATATGGTCGAACTTAGCTACTCTGATATATATTGGTCAAAATTAGCTACTCTGATATGAGGTCTCGACAATTAAAAACACAAATTGCTTCACTCTTGGCCACATCCAACTGCAGAAGACATGGAAATTTCCGACTCTGAAGAAATCAGAGAGTAGGGTTCGCAAAGGTAGCGCCCAGTCCGCATGTCTCAAGGTACAGAACTTCTCCCGCCAACTACATGAACAACTCTTCATTCAGAGCAAAAATGATGTCTAACTCCGCGGCTTGTCTTTTTTCAAGTGTGGGAGTCAGACATCCTTTTTTACTACTGAATGAAGAGTTATTCATGTAGTTGACGGATTTGGATGGAAAAAGTTCTATACCTTGAGACATGCTAGACTGGGCGCTACTTTTAAGAACCCTACTTTGATTTCTTCAGAGTCGAAAATTTCCATGTCTTCTACAGTTGTCTCAGTACCCTTGGTGCTCGTAAGCACCATTTGCAGCCTCAAGAGATGAAGCAGCGGCCTCGTCCAGAAACCATACCAACTTCCCATCAGTTGGTTGAACCATTCCAGCCGGTATTGTTTTAGCATCTGGGCCTTCTTGACAGTCAGAAATGGAAAAAGACACAGCGTTTGCCCTGTCTTCTCCGGTGGCAACTATGGCGATGTTTGATGCTGAGTTTATCACAGGAAGGGTGAAGGTAATCCTCTCAGGTGGAGGCTCTGGAGAGTCAGTGATGTAGGTGACCCAGTCGTTTTTCAGCTCAAGCGCTGGATGGTTGGGGAACAATGAGGCTACATGCCCGTCAGGACCAATGTTCAGAAGAATAAGGTCAAATTTGGGGCAGTCGTTGATCACTGAGACTCCAACTTTCTGAACCTTGACCAGCTGCCGGATTACAAATTCATAGTCAGTTGCTGCCTCTTCCACCGTTGCATTGTCGTTGATGGAGTAGACATGACCATGAAGAATAGGCACCTGCCAGTCATTCACATGTAACTCATGGTTATTGGTTTACCCAAAGGAAATGCTTGGTAATGTGTGGTAATAAACAAAATGAAAGATATACATGATCCACATAGTAGAGGCAAATGCAGTTAGAAAGGTGGAGAAATAATGCATATTACTTCAACATGACAATAGAGATGTTCAGTGAAGCATCACTACTTGTTTATACACTCACTTTTAGCATCCTGCTTCAACAACTGTAAGAAAGTGTCAACTTAATAAGGCCTAAATATGCATATGAACTCATGTGCCTATTTTAACCAATCATTCATCCAGCAACTATCAGTGGCAAAGTGTGATCGGATGAGGATGACAAGCAATTTTCAGTTAAAAAGGTAATCCAGAATTTAATGTACGCTCCTTGAGTTCACTATCATGCTAGTTCTGGATGAGATCCACTGACAAACATCAATCCTATCCTGATAAAGTTTATATTTGATAACAATTGTTGGGCATAACATAACAATAGAAAGATGTGTCAAGATTCTTTCGTGGGGGTCGAAAGATATGCGAAGATGCCATAAGCAGCTGCCAATCCAAGAGTAGTTGGAACAATAGTAGGTAGGCAGCCTTAATGTGGCTTAATTATTCAGAAAAGGATTTTGCATGAGCTGTACAAATGACAGACTAGGCCCATCCTAAGTCAAACAAAACCATAGGTCTGACAAAAAACAGCTTTCATGGTACACCAAACAAATGAACATAATGAACAGGTACGACCCAAATTTATTGCGAAAAATAGGTAAGTAAAAAACTATATTTCAACTTACAGAGCATGGTAGCTATTTTTCCAAACAGATTGCACCAGATCAAAGCACAAAGACTGACATCATTTTGGTGTGCTCCCAATGCATTGATGCAACTAAAAATGGATTTTGTGAAAGATGAAATTGAAGTGACTTGGTTCAGAAACAAAGTTAGTACTGGCAATATTCATATTTTATAGTAAAACTCAACAGGTACTATCCTTTCCTGGTTACTACTAGCAACCACACAAAGTGCTAGACTGGGGCGGATCCAAAGGGGGGGCTGGGGGGGCTCCAGCCCCCCCTAATGGCTTGATTTCATCACTAATCACTGTAGCAAAAGCTTGATTTCACCATTAAATCTTCATGCAAATCAACATCTCCATTGTTTTAGCCCCCCCCTTATCCCGCATCGTGCATCCGCCAGTTTACAATGTTGCTTTCAGTTTAAACTTTATCTCAAATATTAGTGCTAGCTCTGTCTGTTAATTCTTGAGTATCTACATCCCTAGCACATACCAGTACCAACACAAATAAAATAAAATATATGTTTCTAGATCTAAAGAAACAGAAAAATAAGCACTGTCTTTGAATGTCATATTGTGTGATTACTATCGTACTATTGTAATATGAACCTGCATTTTTCCATAATCAAATGTATTGCAAACAGTCCTTTTCTATTTTTTTTTTAAAAACACACCATTCACACTATCAACCAATAGCCATCCAAATCATCTTAAAGTAAATTTTACAAACTCTGCTCACCAAATTCAGAAATACCACGCTAAAATATTTTTGGACTTACAAAATCAAATTAGTTTTATTAAATTATCCATGGAATAAGTTCGGATTGTCCATTTATTTGAACAGTTGAACTTATAAATGTTAATATGTTTTTCTTGAAAGTTGGTTAAAAGTTAAACAGAAGATTGACTTCGGACAAAGCCAAAGTGCGATATAGTTTGGAGCGTCAAAATGGTATTCCTTGTAATCATGGAGGGGCATACTTCAGATATGTATATTTATTTACTTCAGATATATTTATTCCATCAAAATAACTTGGTGGAATTGCGAAACCTACCAATTTCTGTCTGTTCAATGTATCTGCAAAACTAATCAAAGTCGTTGACTTTACTAATATCTTGCCCATGGTAGAAGAATTCAAGAAGAACAGTTAAAATAAGTGATATGATTTTGTTGCAAGCAAAGCAAGATCAACTGTAGTAAAACATAAGAAGAATGAAAGTTGGTGGACACATAAGCTCTGTGAAATAAAGAACAGATGCAACAAATACATGAACTTAGCATATATCCTGTTGTGATTTGTAGACTTAGTGCATGCAAAATAAACAAAGGACATATATTAAGTTGATATACCTTGGAGATAAATTCTTCCTTTGTTAACTTGTAGTTACTGTCTGCATGGTTCTTTGCCACCGCACGTTCTTCGACCCAGAAGATGTACCATTTAGACCAATCAAGGGTCTTGTTGTATGGCGCATCACAGAGCTTCCTTTTCAAGGAAAAAAAAAACAGTTCGGACTTCAGAGGGAGATACAAGAATATGCATACTGAGTTGCAGATTTATTGGAAGAGTGGAGACAGCGTTACCGCATATGTCTGACAAGGGGGCCTCCAGAAAGGGCAATAGCAAAGTATCCTCTTTCCTTAACTGAAATTTCTGAAGCTTGTGAAATAAACTCTGCCAGATCTGTTGCCATCTCGTCTGAACTCTCGAATACCCTTATTTCGCAGTTCTGCTTGGTTTCATAGGAGGCCATGATTTCACTCTCCATGGTTTTGTTTAGGCTTGAACTTATCAAGTTATTGTTCCAACTTCCAATAGAACACGCCTATGGTTTAGCAGGGCATTCCAGAAGGCCAAGTCCAACTGGCATTTCAAATATCTTAAAATGAAGAATCTGCCAAAATATGGAATAAACAAGGTATGCATTATGGATCTACTATCTCAAGCTACGTTTCATCTGGAAGCAAATTGTTCTTATCTCTGGTTACATTGTTTTAATAAAAAATTCTGTGCACAGTTCTGCAACAGCAGTTCTACCATTTAGCGCGAGTGCCAGTGAAGAGAAGACAGACATATAGTTTTAAGCTGTCAAATTTTAGGTTTGACGATTCAAAGATGTTTGGCTAGAAAGAACTGTTTAAATATGACCATCTATGCAGGGGACAGTACTCTGTATCTCAAAACTCAAACTCCCAATATGTTGTAGAAAGATCTCAAACAAAAATGACACCCCAATTCTGTAGAATGAACAATTCAGCCTGGCAAGTACAAATCATGGTCATACCACTAAAATAAAAATCTAAACATATCAGGCCGCTTAAAGTCCAGCTATGAGGATGAAATCTCTGTGGGGAAAAATCTTTAAATACTTCAAGGATATAAGAAATAAGAAGGTAGATCTAGTAATATCACAAAATCAGCAGTACTCTCTTCTGAGCAAATAGCATGTAAAAAAAAAGAATCTTCTTTATCGTTTAACTCATGCCAATCAGTGAAGGTGAAAAGCAGAGCAGGACCCGGAATGGAAAGACAGGGAGCAAAGGGAAACGGAAGGTGCCTGCCAGTGCAAGCTCTCGCAGCCAGCCATCATTTGGGCCAAAACCAATTCAAAGATTCCAACCTTTTTGTTCTCGGAATCACAACAAAAGCATCCAAATTCCAAAGGGGCAGGACCCAAAAGCTGAGAACCCGTGAGCAAAGAAAATTCCCTTCACTTTACTACTGGCACAGTACATACATGTTTGGTATGGAAGCAACAAAGGTAAAATGAGAAACGCTGAGCTTGCAACTGCCATTGCTTCAAGGAAAATGAGCACACACGGATGGATGGATCGAGCTGACACAACAAGGACGAGGAGAAATCTCAAACAAAAATTTCCCCAAATAAAGGAACTTCCAACCAGTCAAGTAAAGATACACTAATCAACCAGCATTATCTCCAACACCCCAGCAGTTTAACCACACTCCACAGAGTCTATGCAGCAATGCAGCAGCAGGCAAGAACACAATTGCGAGTGCTTCTTGGTTCTTCCGGCCCAGATCAAGAAGCAGTCCCAAGATCACAGCTAGAGATGAAAAGAACCCCCAGACCAGACCCCAAGAACCCTACCTGTGCCAAGCGTTTGCCTCCCCTCCTCCCTTGTTGTACCCAGGGCCGCAAGAGAACAGAGCGCAGAAGAAGAATAAAAGAAAGCCAGGGGGGACAAGAAAGCAGGCATGAGTGCCCTTCTTGAGTTTGGGCATAATTTTTACATGGAGAAGGAGAAGAAAGAATCGGAGAAAGGCAGCGGGTGACATCACGCAGCAAGAGGACGAACCTTATTTTAATCCGGAATTTCAAAGCGGATTTCTTCTTGTTTTCTTGTGGCGTCTCTGTCTCTGCCCTAGCGGCCTGTGCCTGCCTGACCTTGGGAGCTGGGAGTAAAGAAGGAACTCTGGGCTGGGGGTCCTAGCTGATGCTGCTGCTGCAGCTGCCGCTGCCGCTGCACCCGTACGTGCGGGTGCGCTGATCCTTATCTCCCCACCCACAGGCCACAGGGCACAGGATTCTCCAGAAGGAGCTTCTCATCTCGCCTCGCTGGACTGCGATGAATGGCTGAATGCTGCACTTGTTTTTCAAGTGTCATTCAGAACAGAGAACACTACTCCTAGCGTATTTCTGTAGGGTTTGTGAAATACGGACTTTTAACAGGAGTTCTGTGTAAATTTTATAAGAATCAGTTCATATTTCTTAGGGTTTGGGAAATAGAAAGGATGGCGTGTTCCAAAAATTTTGCGGGACTTTGGGAGAAAAGAATTGCGTGTTCCAAAAAGACCATAGTCAGGTCAGATTGAGTAAATAAGTAGGAATAAATTGTTAAATTGGACACAAATTACCCATTAATTTATATTTGTGAAAATACTCCCTCCATGTTCGTAAAAGAAAGCCTTTTAGACAAGGCTTGGGTTTGGAAATATAAATCATGAATACTCCCTCTTTACCGAAAAGAAAGTTGTTTTAGCTTTCAAAAACTGTCCCTTAAAGAGTGTCGTTTGACGTTGTCTTCTAGGTCGTACACCTACCCCTGCCATGGTTCAGCTACTTGTCTCACCACTCATTGGTGGAGACACTACCAGAGTGAGAGAGCTTGAACGACGTGAAGGTGGAGCAATCATGGTAAAAGTAGGGCTATGCCTGTCATTGTTGTTCTTTCTCGGTACTCCTCCAAGATCCCATAATGACCCTCTTTTATAGACGGAGGGAGTAACTTTTAAGTTGTTGAGTTTAAAAATGTAAAAATTATACTAATAGATTTGTCTTGAAAAATACTTTCATAAAAATATACACATCTCACTTTTTAATAAATATTTTCATAAAAATAAGAAGTCAAAGTTATGCTTTGGAGAACGTATCGCTGTTCAAAATGACTTTTTTAGAACATGGAGGGAGTAATAAGAAAGTCGAACTCTACGACTTTACAGAACCAAATTCATACAAAATTTTAGCCCTCTCCATTTTTTTGTGAAAATATCAAGAGCAGTGACCTCCAAAGTTCTCACTACGTGGATTGCCAATATGTTCTGTGCAAGTTGCCTACACGTTGTCACCGTCGTTAGTTTGCGATTTATGGCCGTGCGGCCCATTGTCCTGAACGCGTTGGCCGTTTCCCCCATCGTCCTGTAGCCCATGCACGTTTGTGAACCGAGTTGACAACCACGTCCCACCACGGCAGCGACGAGCCATGCCATGCCTGTCTTCCCTTGTTCCTCTGGCGCTGTGGTCGTCGGACCCGTGCCTTCAATTCACCGTAGTGGAGCCACCTCGGTCTAGTTAACCCCGTCCACGGCTTCGCGGCGTAGTCAGCCAACCACCCGACCCCAGCTCGTAGTGAGCATTGTTGTGCCACGCTCCAATTTGGATCTTTCCCCTTGTCGGGTTGTTAAGACCGTCGTGGCACGTGTCGAAGGCAAAGTCCCCAATCCAGTGATGCTCGCTTCAATTCGTTGCACCGCCACCTTCGCCTCCACCTGTTAATCACCCTGCACACCTTTGCCTAATCGCTACCACCACCTAGCCACCCCTGACGCAGCCTTGCCACTATCGTGCGCCACCGTACCGTCCGTGCGCACGCGGCCAGCTTGGCTCGGGCCACCTCCGGTCGAACCGCCACCTCTTCTAGGCCCGTGGTGAGTGCCTGGAGCTCACTTGATGTCCTATTTGCCTCGGCGTTGTTGTAGCTCACCGAAACATCACCGTTTTCAGTGCAGGAGCTCCACCACCGTGGTCCGGCCTCGCTGCGGTGTCTCGGCTCGCGTTTCCTTTGCCCAGTGCCTCGCATTCACGCCTTAGAAGGTATTAGCTCCATAGATAGGGAGGGGAGGGCCTGGTGTGGCCGGCGTAACCGCCCGATGCCAGCGCCGCCGCGCCGGTGCACGCGCAGAAGGGCCGAGGGTATGGCCATGGTAAAGGAGAAAAGGGGGAGGGGGTGGAATTGTAAGTTAGCTGACTGCTAGAATAGTACGCTTAGTTCTCACGCTATTACCGAGTAGTCCAAGGGCATTTTTGCAAGATGACCAGCGCATGCGGGCCTCCCCGTCGTAGGCCGTCATCGTCTGGCTAGGCCGCGCCCCCGCGTGGGCCGCGCTGTGCGTCGTGTGCGCGCGCGTTGCGCCGAGCTAGGCCAGGCCGCTCGCGTTTTGGGCCGTGCGGTAGAATTAGGTTTTCTATTTTCTAGTAAGGTAATAACTGCTTATTCAATTTGGTTTTGAGCTGAACTTTGATAAATTATAGTAAATCTTATAGATGTCCAAAAATAGTGAAACAAGATTTATTAGGTTCACAAAAATGACATCTATCTGTTAGTGTAGTTAGTTTACAGTTAGCTATAATAATGATAGGTTCATAAATTCGATTTAGAAAGCTTAGTATTACTTAGCTTAATATTTATAGAAATTTTTGTGGCAAATCGGTGATAGCTTTAGCCATGAAATATTTACAGTAGATTCATTAGATTATTATGTACTCACTATAATTTTTGTAGCACTAGAGTAGGATGATAGATAGAGTAGCTAGTACTCCCTGTTTAATCATATATAGAGTAAATTGGTATTAAGAGTAAGAATACCTTTAGTTGCGAAGATAATATATGTCATGCGGTATACTTGTTAGTGTTAACAGTAGGTAACTTAGCACCTCAGTCAGTAGAACTCACTTAGTAGCTTGATAGATGTATTTTTATTTTAAGAGTTGTTGTTGCCGTATTACTAAGTGTTGCATCATCATTTCATACATGTAGATCACAAGTTGGTTGAGTTCGTGCCCATGGACGAACAGGACTACGAGGAGGCCATTGAGGAGTACGAGGAGATCCTCATGCAGGAGGGAGCCCCGAAGCCTTTTGGTGCTGACTTTGTTGACCCACCGCCTACCCAAGGTAAGCCCTGGTGCATAACCCTTATTTTAAATGATCACTGAATATATATGATGTGCATTTACGTTACAGGCATTTTATGGAAACTACATGCATAAATATATCTACCTATGAGTCCTACTAGTATAGGTCGAGTAGCTGCTATGCTCAGGGTATCGGTAGCGTGAGTAACATGTCGTTACTCATAATAGGTGATAATTATGATTACTCATGATAAAATAGTGGAAAGAAAAATGGTGATCAGACATGGATATGATTTGGGTACTGGTGGGTGTAAGAGGTTGTATCCTACGGCCAACAGGGCATAGCTTGGTTACACTTTTTTCCCTGTCTGTGTCGGTTAAGGACCGGCCGTTGCATAAGTCTCGAGGCAAGTCATAGATTTATTATCCCGAGCACATACTTGGGTATGGGCGTAGGGGAGACTTGTTGCTCTCTTGTCATGGGTTCCAGCTCTTTCTGGACCGACTAATTGGAGACAGGGATGGTGGAGGTCCTTGCACTGCACTAAGTCCAGGACTTAAAAGCAGGGGCTTGGAGTCCAAGTTTAGACGGGGACCTAGACCCTGTGACAGGAGGGTGATGGGTTGGTCCTACTTGTGCCTGTGGTACAAGCAGGGTGTGTGTTTTCAGGGTACCCAGCTGGAGGCATTGATTCACAAATCGTCGGGTGATCCGGTACAGCTTGTTTTGGGTCTAGCACCATAGTAAGAACTAAAAGATGAAAGGTTATAAAATGGAACTGATTGCTCAACCCTTGCTTAAAAGTAGAACATGTGCTTACATAGAATGGCTAGATAATAAATTAATCATGGATGATAATAATAATATAAATAAGGGCTCACTATTAGTATTGCTTTCTACAAAAAGGAAACCAGCAAACCATAAAACTTTGTATATCCCTTTGAGTCAGAAAACTATTCCCACTAGTCGGATAAATCTTGCGAGTATATTGTGTACTCAGGGTTTATTTACCTTTGTTGCAGGTAATGCTTGAGGAGTACCATTGTGTGAAGGATTCTTCTAGTAGGCACAGACGGATCCTTGTTCTTTATCGCTAGATGTTTATTTTTATTCCACTGTTTAATATTCCGCACTCTGACTTTGGAAATGTAATAATGTAATTTTAAAGAACTCTGGATGTATAAAATGGATTAAGTATTATAACTCGTTCTCATTATTGGATCCTTGGGAAAAATGTGGATCCTTCGAGCTCTCCCTTAGGGTGTGCCGAACGGATACCTCCTGTTGTAGCTCGCTTTCAAGGTGTTTAGTATCTGGTGGAAGACGAGCGCCTCCATAAGTGCGTTATTTCGGGTGGTTCTGCCACAGAAGGGTACGACGTTAAATGTGTCGCAGTCGCTCATCCGCGAATGGACCGGGTTCACCCTTGGAAGACGTTGTAGGGACACGACGCCCTCAACAGGGAAGCAGTGCCCACAGGCATCGTCGTCGCTAGGCTTTCGCCCAAGGTACCCCAGCACAGACATCAGCTAAGATATCGGACCCTAGCCTGTCGCCACCATCGTCAATGCCGGCCATCCCGCAAAAGCCTCGCTAGAGGGGCACCGACACGCTGGCTGCGCGAGCAGCCGCACAGCTACGTTAGCAACCCCTGCCGACCATACAACATGCTGAAGACCAGCCTCACCCTACCGGTGCATCCCCTGCCGCATGCCGAAGCCATCTCCGACTGCCATCGCCGGCTGAAAGCACCCGACGTCGACGCTACCGACCTTCGCCAGCCACCGTCAATCGTACCCTCCACCACGAGTGCCGCCCTACCCTGGGGACGTTAGATCGGGCCTACAGGGCACTAGACCTCGTTTCCCCGCCATCACCGAAGGAGGATGTAGGGGAGAAAGAAGAAGCCCCCCCCCCCCGCCTGCACGGGCACTAGCTGGTGCTGCCGCAGCTGCAGCAGGTGGCCCTACCGAGCCCCACGTGGCTCACAAGAAGGCGTGCCCCGCTGGCCCGCCGCTACGCACGTCGCCACCACCGCCGAGCACGAGGAAGATGAAGAGGCCTGTCCCCGGTGCCCCAAGCTGACACAGCCATCACCGTGTGCGTCCCCGGCGTCGAATCGACATCTTGGGCTGTAGTCATCGTCGCCATCGCCCAACGGCCGCCCAGGGGCCGAGCATAGGCCCTCCGCACGGATCCGACTCAAGCCACCGGCGAATCCGGATGTCGGTGCGAGGAGGTAGTCCCTGATGTCCTGGACCACCGCTGCTGACGCTGCGCCGCGCCCCAGGACGCCACGAGCGAGCGAGCCCTCGACCACCGCACCCACCACCGAGAAGAAAGCCCCCCCTTCAGGCAAGCCGCATGGCGATGCCGGCGGCCTACTCCGGCGGCAGCGTGGTGGGAGGGAGGGAGGGAGGGGAGCAACGGTGCGGTTCCAGGTCACCTCCCGGGTCACTCGCGTGGGAGCGATGCGAGGGACTCCTGATTAATTCGCAATTTTTTAGGTTTAGAAACTCTACTCAATGTCTTTTTTTTCTATACCATGATTTTGAATGCATGTGTTTGAAAACTATGAGTTCTAAATGCCATTTTTTCCTTATATTATGACATACATTCATTTTATGTGGATACTATGGTTTCCTGAAAACTATGGCATACAAACAGGTCCTTGGACCATCATCAAATATCCCTAGCTCAAACTTAGATGTAAAATTTCTCTTTTGCCCCCCCTGGCCTTTCTGGTGACAAGGACCTTTTTGGTTGAGCCAGCCTTCATCAGTTAGGAAAGAGAAGGGGTCATATACGAATAATTCGCCTGGTCTTCTCCATGTGGAAGCATGCATCAATCCTTGGCTGAAGCGACTTGAATTAATTGTATTCATCCGTGTTCAACAGGTAGCGCGTTTGTGGTCCTTGCCTATCTTCATTTTTTTACCCAGGATAAAGGGTGTTTGTTTGCCCCTTCTAAATTTTAGTCGTTGTCCCATTAGATGTTTAGACATATACATAAAGTATTAAATATAAACTAATTACAAAACTAATTACATAGTTTGCGACTAATTTACGAGACGAATCTTTTGAGCCTAATTAGTTCATGATTTGGCAACGTTTAGCTACAGTAAACATATGCTAATGACGGATTAATTAGGCTTAAAAAATTCGCCTAAAAAATTCGTCTCGTAGAGTACTGACGGATTATGTAATTTATTTTTTTTATTAGTATCCGAACATCCTATATAATATTCTCCTGATATATCTCCTAAATTTTAGTAGCTGAATCGAAACAGCCCTAAGATAGGGACCGATCTTGCTGCAGTTACGTCCAGTTAAACAAGTGGAACTGATTCTAAATCGGAAGCGAATCGGTAAAAACAAGAAGCAGCTTACTGCAAACACCTGAATACAATGATAAAAAAAAAATTGTTACAGTGGGTATACTGGATGTAATGTTTTTATTTATTATCATAACTCTACCTATATGGCGATTGTGCGAACATGCTCCCATAGACCATAGGAAGCACTAACTACAGAGCATGTTCTCACAGCCGCAACATAAGTACATTTACGCTCCACAATACATTTATGAATTGACGTGCCAATTTGCTGTGAAAAGGTAGAAAGGTGAGCGGAATCAACGTGGAGGGCACCCCAATCACACCTGCACCACTCAGGCACTCACCTTTCCTGCTGGACTGGGACCGCGTTCGGAATCTCTTTGAATTCCCGGTGGGGACCGCGGGGGTAAAAATCCGTACTATCTCTCTGTACCCTATGATTTCTGCCATCGTCCTTTTTTTTTTCTTTTTTTCTTTTTCATGCCAATATAAATAGCACGCTTGCGCCTTGTTTAGAAGTTTTTTCACTCTCTTCGTCCCATCAAATCTTTAAATACATGTATAGAGTATTAAATGTAGATAAAAAATAACTAATTACACAGTTTGATTGTAAATTACGAGATGAATCTTTTAAGTCTAATTAGACCATGATTGGATAATAATTATCAAATACAAACGAAAGTGCTACAGTGTCAAATACCGATTTCTAGCCCGATCTAAACAAGGCCTTGCTTTGTTTGGAACTTTGGATCAAGCAATCGCAGAAAAGGCGGGAAATATGAACTAACCGATGCCAATTTGCTGTGAATTCATTGTGATGCACTTGCTTTTTCTGGGACCAACTATTGTTTATTGGTAATTTGGAATTGTTATTTGGCAGCTTGATTGTGGTCAATATGTTTACATCTACGCATAAACTTTTTCAGACTGTTCGCTCGTTGGTTTCAACCAGAGCTTATCAGCCAGCCAACAGTATTTTTCTCTCACAACAAATCAGCACCAGTCGAGCTTATCAGCTTACAAACCGACCAGCGAACAAACTGTTTGTTTGGAAATTCCTATTCAAGCTATCAACTACTCTTCTCGGTTACCAAAAGCTCTTACTAAAGTAGTTTTACTTTGTACTATTGTGGAGCGTAAATGTATATATGAATTGACGTGCCAGAACAGGTTTTAAACATTTGTTTAGTCATGATGATGAACAGTGGTACGCAACCGATGTTTTCTTAAAACTACAGTTAAGGAGATTTTTCTGGTTGTGTGGTCTAAGCTAACGATGTACATGAAAACAATGGCAAAAGATCTATGAAAGTGAAACCAACACAACACTTAAATTGACCGTAGCTATCTGGCCAGAATAAACTTTGCCTTCCCAGTACCTATTCATGCAAGCACAGCTGCGGAGAGGTTAGGAACAGCCGAATCCTCTGTCATTTTCAGCGCCACAGGGAGCAACACAAAATTTCAAATCCGAGCTGCCGATATGTCCCCTGTTACATTAAAAATCAGAAAATCAGGTAAAACCAACTGCAATGGATCCTTCCAGATTCACCAGGCCATGATCTTAAAGAAAGTTTCACTATCTCCTGAAAAATCCAACCCAAAACAGAACAAGGCGCAAACTAAGAAAGATTAACTTTATAAAAATAGTGTAAGTTTTTATTTTAAGCAAATTTTGAGTTCCTTTTATCACAAAAAGTCAACAAAAATATTCTAGCATGATTCACCATCATTCTCTATTCCCACCCAAGTTATACTATCATTCATATCCCTTTAATTTCAGATGTTTTGGTTTACACGCATAAGATAAGACAAGAGGTGTGCTGTGTGCATGGTGTGACAGTTCTTACCAGCTACCACAAAATAGTCTAGTGGAGCAGCAAATTTGTCTCATTGTTTTTTTTTTTTTGAGAATTATCTATTCGGCACTGAAACAAATCAGCCTTTTGTATTTAGCACTAAAAAAATTAAACTTCAGCATCAAATTGAAATTTTCTTCCGTAAATAACACTACCGTCTATTTCCACAAGTAACGGTGTTAAGTGACTTGCAAAATGACATGAATGCCCTTAGATGTATTATGTATTCATTTTTTCTGAGGAATGGCTCAGGTCCACTGTATATAGGCCTTTTAATCTTGACCGCAGATTAGGAGATGAATGGCTCAGGTCCACAGACCACAGGTATGCATACTAGTATTTCTGATGTGTTCTGGATTTATTTTTCTGATGAGGAAAAATGGCCAGATGACATCACGTGTTCACCGTATTGCTCGGCGGCGTGTTCGATTCGGCACAGCACAGCAGCGCGCCTACGTGCGTGCGCGCGGGGAGGGCGCACAGGCCTTCGCGCTCGCTCGGCCATGCTCCTGCGCGTGCTCCATGTGCTCGCCGCGCTCCTGCAGACCGGCCCCGCGCTGCGATCGAGGCCACCCATGGCCAGTCCCATGCCAGGGAGGCAGAGCGCGCGCGAGCCTCCCGGCGACCTTCTGCGTGCTGGCGACCTACGCCAGCAGGGCGAGCCTGGAGCGCACGAGGCCCGCGACGACGACAGCGCCCCGCGGAGAGGCCGGTGAGCAGGGCTCGCGGCGCGCATGACGCGACGGCGGTGAAGGAGACAGGGCGAGCGGGTTGGCCTGCTCCACGGCAGCGCGCCACCGGACAGCTTGCGGCGCTCGTTGCCGGAGAGGTGGGCTCCGTCGATCTAGAGTTAGTTTTTTTTGTTTGGGGAGAAAGAAGGTCGTGGGAGCGCTCGGCCGTACGGAGAAGAAGGTCGCGGGATCCTGAATGCGGCCCCGTTCGTGTGCCCTGATCCCGGCTTCCGCTCTTTTTATTTGGAACAGTATTTTGCTCACAAATTTATCCAGATTTATCTAGATTTCTCCAAAATTTCTCCAAAAGAACAAGGCCTGCGTGAGTAGAAGGGTATATTGGACATACGGAGACAAAACTGACAAGCTCAAACGATTCAACTAACATATGCACGGTAAAAATTGACGGTAGTGCTATTTAGGGAAGAAAATTTTAACTTTGTGCCAAACAAAGAAGTTCAAATTTTTAAGTATTAAATACGAAAGACTGATTTATTTCGGTGCCAAATAGATAATTCTTCCTTATTTTTTTTTGTGGCTTGGCCAAATAAGTCAATGTACAGAAGGGACTTGAAACAAAGCTATCAGTTTTGGTTGTCTACGTCAATACTTCAATCCAGAGCGTGACAAATTATCTAGTTACATGTACCAGTCTACGGTTCAGAGTTCCTTGGTGTCATCCCTTGATAGGCACCAGTAACACAGACGGAGTTCTTCTCTGCAGGAGATTAGCAGTATTTCAAGCAAGGCATGCATGTTTTTTGAACATTACCATACTCTCAGAAGACAAAATGAATGATGATAGAACATGAGCGTAGTGGCATAATACCTTGAGTGTAGAAAATACATCCATAAAAGAGAGAGCAACCAATTCGTGAAGTTTCAGTCACATGGACATGACACAAATTCAAGGGTACGAACCCATGGTCCTTTTCCTTTGATCCAAAGGCACAAATATCTGGTATATATCAGATACCATATGTGAATTTACCATGTCCCCTACGAAAAGAAGAGTCCGGATTGTGGGAAGCTTAGTAGTTATCATTTATGAACACTTTGCATAAAAGAAACTAAATAGTACATAGTGAAAGTGATCTGGGAAACTATGGGCAGGATTCGAAAAGTGATCTGGGAAACTATGGGCAGGATTCGTCTAAAGAAAACTATGGGTAGAAACAACGTTTGGTGACTTGGACTGTCAATCCAAGACATCTTTAGTAGGCTCATATAAGAGTGAATAAAGGAATTTTATATTTCTGCTGACGTGTTTTGATTCCTTTATTTGACTTCTCCATTAGGACTAAAGGATCTGTGGCACACCATATTATGTCAGTACACATCATTACTGTAGAGAGTAGAATTGGGAGCCAACACCCTTCTGTATTGAGCTCAATGAATATATATATGTGTTACAACATGGTTGCATAATGTGCAACCGGCGCACATGGGCGACGTGGGGAGCCGGCAGTGACCGCGCCCATGGACATGCAGTTGCCGTGACCAGGTCCTAGGCATACACGATCACTACGGAAGAGGTAAAATTCCCCGAATGTCTCTGGCTTCCCCGAGTGCCAAAAATCGAGCACTCAGGAAAGAGAATCTTCTTAGTGTTGCACTCGGGGAAGAATTGCACTCGGGGAAGAGAGGCTTTCCCGAGTGCCGCAGAGATCCTGGCACTCGGTAAAGAGCAGCACTCGGCAAAGGCCCTCTTCCCCGAGTGCAACACTCGGGAAAGATCGGCACTTGGCAAAGAAACATGTTACTTGACGGTCTACCCCGCCCACGCCGTTAAAACTTAAAAAAAAAATCTTCCCCGAGTGCCTTCTCTGACACTCGGGGAAAAGGCCCTTTCCCGAGTGCCAGAACAGGGCACTCGGGGAAGAGGCTGCCTTCCCCGAGTGCCAGGGAAGGCACTCCGGGAAGAATTTTTATTTTTTTTTGTTTTTTTTGCCTCATTTTTTTGTGAGGCCTTCCCACATTATTTAAAACTCCCTGTTTAAATTTGGGATAATTTTGCATACTTCAAATTTGAACTGCAGGTGCATGAAATAATGGAATTTGGTGATTCAAAAAATAATATTCATGATATTTGGTGTATGTTGAGGCCGTATCCAGGAACTCACATGAAATGTCGAGCATCTTGTTGACGTAACATGACGAGGTACTTGCGGGAAAAGTGTATTTAATCATTTTGGGTCTCAAATTTTAGTTCGAACTTGTTATTTTTTAAAATTTCAAATTTGAAAGGTTCAAATTTTATAAAATGACAAGATGACCAAAATAAAAGTTGTAGATCTTGATGAGTTGAACAACTTTTGTATTCATCACTTTTACATCTGAAATCATTTAGGGTTTTAAATTTGGTTGGAACTTGTTAAATTTCAAAATTTAAAATGTGTAAAACATTGTCACATCCAAGTTTGATCAAACTTAAATGCTGAATCATGATTTTAGAAATTTTTAGGAAAAAAAAACCATCGCATTTGAAGTTAGTATGAGGGAGAACAACTAGTTACAAAGTTTACCCACAGATTAAAAAGAGAAATCACACTGTTCTAGTGATCTTTACATGATCATAGTGAACAGTATGATTTTTTTAATCTGTGGGTCAATTTTGTAACTAGTTTTTCTTCCTCATACTAACTCCAAATTTGATGATTTTTTTTTCTAAAATTTTCTAAAATCATTCTCCGTCAATTTATTTTGTTAGTTTTGTCAATATATACATATGAAAAGTTTGAGCAATTTAAATTTTGAATTTCAAAAAAATACAACTTCAGACAAGATTTTGGTACCCCAAATGATTTCAGCTGAAAAAGTGATAAATACCAAAGTTGAATAACTCATCAAGATCTATAACTTTTGTATTGGTCATTTCTTCACATGACAAAGTGGTAATGACATTGTTCACAAATATGACACATCTCTCATATGGTTTTATAAACTATATGAGACATGTGTAAGATTAGTGAACAATGTGTGCTAAGAATTTATCAAATGAAGAAATGATTAAAATAAAAGTTGTAGATATTCATGAGTTGAACAACTTTGGTACTCATCACTTTTTATGTTAAAATCAATTTGGGTCTTAAATTTTGGTTCGAACTTGTCGTTTTTCAAAATTTCAAATTTGAAAGGTTCAAATTTTGTCAAATGACAAGATTATTAAAATAAAAGTTGTAGATATTAATGATTTTAACAACTTTGGTATTCATCACTTTTTATGTTGAAATCATTTTAGGTCTCAAATTTTGGTTCGAACTTGTCATTTTTTAAAATTTCAAATTTGAAAGGTTCAAATTTTGTTAAATGACAAGATGACCAAAATAAAAGTTGTAGATCTTCATGATCTCTACAACTTTGATGTTTATCAAATTTTCATTTAAGATCATTTGGTGTCTCAAAATTTTTTAGTAGTTTTGATTTTATTTTTTTAAAATTTTAAAATTTTCCCTATTTTTAAAGGTTCAATTTTGCAATTTTTAACTGTTGTAGTTGTTTTAGTTATTGTATATGTAAATATATCTATAAAAAATAATTATAAAATTTAAATTCACATGATGCCTTATCTATTTACTCGACAATAGAAAAAAGTTAGTAAAACCATTTCAGATGAAAATTCCTAGTGGTTAACACACAATTTCAGAGTGTTTTATTCATTTATGTCAGAATGTGTTTGAATATATGAGACTACTAAGCACTAAGAGTGTTTTATTCCTAGTGGTTAACACACAATTTCAGAATTAACCTCACCTTTTGCTTGTTGGTCATTACTGTCCAGGGCACTTGTTTTCTCACTTCTTCTCGGTACATTACCTGGAATTATTCGTCTCCCGAGCCGGAAATTCTAGTTAATTATTGATCGTGTACAGAGGACACTTCTCTGGACTTATTGTCCTCCGGAGCTGGAATTTCTCATTAAATATCGGTGTACGTACAGACGACCCTTCCCTGGAATTTTTCTCCACCCCAACTGAAATTTTCAGTTAAGCTTAGATCGATCTGGCCGCGCCCTAACAGTTCGTACCGGTCAAAAAATTTCACACAAATTCGATCACCCACGCTAGAACCGCGCCAATCCAGCCCAATTTCTGTTTCCCGGCCAGCCCACGCGCGTATACACCCCCAAAACCCTAAAATCGCCCCCAAATTTACCCAAACTCTCCCTCTGTCCCTTCCGGCGGCAGCTCGCACGACGCAGGGGCGCCTCCTCGCGGCTCGCGCTCGTCGGCGGTCTGCCAGCCCTCCCCGCGCCTCCCCTCCTCCGCGGCCGCGCCTCCCCTCCTCCGCGGCCACGCCTCCCCGCAAGCCGCACGACCACGCGACAAGTGCATGACGGAAGAGGCGATGAAGGCCTGCTAGGGTGGCCTGGCAGTCGTGGCGTGCAGGTTGAGCTCCCTGGCCGCGTGCGCCGTGCAGGTCGTGCTCTCTGGATGGCTCCCCCCGCCTCGGCGGAGCCCTAGCCCCGACGCCGTGCGCCTCCAACCGCCGCCCCAGCTCCAGCCCTGATCTGTCGCGGCGAGCCACGTCCCCGAGCCATCCGCCCCGACTCCGACTCTGGCGAGCCCCGATGCCGTCCGCCCCCCAGTTCGCCTCCAACAGCCCTACGGCGTTGTCCTCCCGTGTGCCTCCATCAGCCACACCGCCGTCCGTCGGTCCGTCCGCAGGTGCTAGCCTGGTGCGCCTCCTCTCTCTTCTACTTGCAGCATACTGCCCAATGTTGTCGTTCTTGCATTAGCAGAGATCTGGTAAACGGTCCATCGGATTCAGCAAAAACAGCATTGCTAGTGAGGTTTTATTCGAGATAATTGTTTATTTGATTGTACCTCGCATTGATGAGGATTCCTGCAATAATCAGTACCACTCAGAAAATTGAGTAACCCATAGCTTCTGGTTATTCATATGCGTGTTCACGTGCCAGTTAAATTCTACTATTATTATTTAGATTGATCGGGTTACAACATTCATTTGTCCTTTTCAAATATACAATGCTTGATTATGATAATGAATAAGGCATCATAGCTTATTGACTTTTCTGATAACAATTGTTTCCTTCTTTGCCAAAGTAACTGTTGTTCTTCAAGTGATATGTATGACATAAATAGTATGGTAAAGGCATCAATAATTGTTGTTCTTCGAGTGAGATGGCATATATAGTATGGTAAATGCATTCAAAAATTGTTTTTGCTCTTTGCAGCAGTTAAATCCTTAATTGTACCCTCCTATGATTGTGTCTGATGGATGCTTGTTATTTGAGATTTAAGATATTGGTTTGTTAGGTAAATTTGTTAGCGCTCTTTATTGCAATATATACTTACTGCTTTAGTACACAGGTTTTTGCGAGCTTTAACTTGGAGATGTTACCGTGATGCAAAGAACATGAATTGGCTCATCTACTGTGGATGACAGGTACATTCACCATGGCATAAATTGACACGGCTAACAATCATCATGCTCTACATTTATCTGCAAAACTGTGACTTTCCATGCTATAATTTGAGTGTTTTTTAAACAAGTATTTTTCTAACAGTAGGTAGGTCCAAACTTAATGTTTCAACAACCGTTTCCCCTATTGATTTTAGATTGATTGACATTTGTTTACACATCCTAGGTGCCTGTGTGGCTCCAGCCTTCTTCCGTGCCACTTCAATAGGTATGTTTCTCTTGCACACAAACAGAAGGCGTGTACCTATCTCTTCAAGATTCCACTTCTTCTGGTCCTCTGAACCCCCACTTTGCAGTATCATTGTACACAAGGTAGTAGAGAGCCAGTGCAGTGTTGATCGATTTGGTTTCAATAAAAATGACAGGTTAATTTTAATTCTAACTTTTTGGAGTATGTACTGCAATCTATTTATCTTCTTATACAGCTTGCCTTTATCTTTTGCCTGTGAAGTTTTCCCACTTTATGCAAAGCTTGTCCTGCAAAATGTTAGACCCATTTTGACATGTGATAGATACAGTTAACATAGTATAAATTATATGTGTATGCTTGTTTCACATATAGCATCATTCAGATAACATGGAATGTCAGTTAACTAACATGAAGTGTAGTATGATCTCAAGAAGTTAATCAGTTTTTATGTGGTTTTTCCAGAGCAATAGGACTTGTTTGGATTAAATAAATTACTATGCATTGGAACAAGTTTTTGTATATGAACATGTAACTGCTGTCACACATACAGTGTGGGTTGCTCTAACTTGTAAAGTAGTATTTTTTTAAAAAAGGAAAGAACATCAAGTTCTGGCTTGCTAGTTGGGAACTGGACATGGTTGAGTATTGGCGTGGCTTCACTCAGTGAAGATTTGAGGCCAAACTAATGCTTTAGAAAATTAAGCACTTGGCCTGCTTGGAGACAATTGTATTTTTCTTTTATATTTCTGAATTTTCATGTATTAGGAAAATCCTTTATGCTATCTCTTGGTACCTGCTGCACATAGGGCTACATAGATGTATGTACTAGTGACCATTTACAATGATTTGTATATGTACCTGTGACCATTTTCTTTCAAAATTGCACTAAATTTCCTAAGTCTGGCAACGTGAACATGTTATGCAATGCATATTGTGAATTTATCATAATTGGCCCATTGAGTAATTTTATAGTTTGGGTACCTTGCTCTTCTGCTATTATAATCTTTTTCAAGTTATCTTAGATCCAAAAATTGTGGCTGTACTAAGAAACGATTTTGTATTGTATATTGCGTTCATTTTGGTATTATAGCACTTCAGTGCAATAATACCCATTGTTGTGACCTGCAGAGCATGTACTGTTACTACAATCAATAATATGCCATAATAGACATCTTTTAAAAAAAGAAAAAAGAAAACAGGCTTCCCCGAGTGCCCAGGCTGCGGCACTCGGGGAAGAGGGTTAAAAAAAACAAATTTCTTTGCCGAGTGCCACAGCCCAGGCACTCAGGGAAGAGGTTTTTTTTAAAAAAAACAAAATTTCTTTGCCGAGTGTCTGAGCTGCGGCACTCGGCAAAGAGTATTTAAAAAAATTCAAAAATCTTCCCCGAGTGTTGCATTCGGGGAAGAAAATAAAAAAAAGAAAAAGAAAACGGCGTCGGCCGTCGGCCAACGGCATGAAATCTTCCCCGCATGCCAGCACGGCACTCGGCAAAGCCTTCCCCGAGTGCACGATTTTCGGCACTCGGGAAAGGCGTCTTTGTCGGACGAGGATTAGCCGGAGGGTCTTCCCCGAGTGTAACTCGGCCTTCCCCGAGTGCAGCTGGCACTCGGGGAAGCCACTGGCTGCTGTAGTGGATGGCGATCAACACCCCCCCTCCCCCCGTAGTCTGGCGTGTGATCGGAACAACACATAGACTAGACCGAAAAGCTTCGAACGTCAGCGTAGGAAGTCCCTCGGTCATGATGTCCGCATACTGCTCTCCGGTTGAAACATGGAGTACACGGAGGTCGCCGAGCTGCACGCGTTCCCGAACGAAGTGTATGTCGAGCTCGATGTGCTTCGTGCGCTTGTGGTGTACTGGATTGGAGGACATGTACACCGCAGACACGTTGTCGCAGTACGCCACCGTGGCCTTGGGGAGTGAACACCGAAGTTCACCGAGGAGCTGTCGTAGCCAGATGCACTCTGCGGCCGTGTTCGCCACAGCACTGTATTCAGCTTTGGCGCTAGATCGTGACACGGTGGGCAGCCTTTTGGATGACCACGAGACAAGCGAGTCACCGAGGAACACACAGAAGCTGGAGGTAGATCGTTGCGTGTCGGGGTAACCTGCCCAATCGGCGTCAGAGTAGGCTATCACGGAGAGCCCCGCGGATGCCCATAGATGTAGGCCGAGCGACGTCGTGCCGCGCAGATACCGGAGAATACGCTTGAGCATGGCCAGGTGTGGCGCCATCGGGGCGTGCATGTGGAGGCGGGCTTGCTGCATGACGAACACGAGATCTGGCCTAGTCACCGTCAAGTATATCAGCGCTCCCACGAGGCTGTGATAGGACGAGCTGTCCTCGATCGCGTCGCCGTTGGTGGACAGCTTCCCCTTGGAGTCGATCGGCGTGGACACTGGCTTGCACTGTGTCACGCCAGCGCATTCCAGAATGTCTTCAGTGTAGCGTTCTTGGGAGAGGAAGAACCCTGCTGGCGTGCGCTTGACGTTGATGTCGAGGAAGAATCGGAGCTCGCCCATGTCCATCACCGTGAACTCGGCCTATAGACGTGCGATGATGTGTTAACAGTGCGGGGCTGGAGCCGGTGAGGACAATGTCGTCGACGTACAGCAAGAGATAGGCGATGTTGTGCCCCCGCTATAGGACAAAGATTGACGAGTAGGAGCGCGTGGCACGGAGGCCGAGCTTGACAACGAAATCGGCGAAGCGGTTGAACCAGGCGCGTGGTGCTTGACGGAAGCCATATAGGGACTTGTCAAGGAGGCAAACGCCGGTCGGCTGGGACTGATCAACAAAGCCGATAGGCTGTTGGCAGAAGACACGTTCCTAGAGATGTCCATGGAGGAAGGCATTGGACATGTCCAGCTGCTTCATCACCTAGTGTCGCGATGCGGTGATGGCGAGCATGGTGTGGATGGTCGCCGGCTTGATCATCGGAGTAAATGTTTCATCAAAGTCGATGCCAACGCGTTGAGTGAAACCGTGCACCACCCATCGAGCTTTGTAACGCTCCAGAGATCCATCGGGGTTGAGCTTGTGTTTGAAAACCCATTTGCCAGACACAACATTGGTGCTCGACGGTCCATCGACGAGGCGCTAGGTGCGATTGCACTAGAGCATGTCGAACTCTAGTGCCATGGCATCCCACCAATTGGGATCATTGAGCATAGCGCGCGTAGAGGTGGGGATGGGTGAAATCAGAGCAGTGCTGGGCTCCAGAGCATACCGAGGATTTGGTTTGTGGATGCCGGCCTTGGCGCATGTGATCATGTGATGAGCACCGGCTGGCGTGGCGGCGGGACATGGCACTGGCAGTTCGTGGACTATAGGTGTCGAGGGATGACTCGACTGTGGTGGGGAAGAGGAGTTTGGACAGGTGGAATTGTGAACAGGAGGTGAGGCGGGTTCAGGCGGTGATGGGGGCACCGCGTGAGGGGCTGTTGTCGGTAGGATGACAGTTTCGTCAGACACTCTAGCCGATCTCGCTGTTGTCGGCACGACTGTAGCTGCTCAAAATGAAATGGGAATTGAGTCTCCTCGAAAGTGACATGGTGAGACATGATGACACGATGAGTGCGAAGGTCCAGGCAGCGATAGCCACGGTGATCGGAGGGATAGCCAAGGAAAACGCAGGACACGGAGCGAGCGCTGAGTTTGTCTGGCATGGTCGCTATCTGGTCGAGGAAACACATGCACCCAAAGACGCGAAGGTGGTTGTAAGAGGGAGGCTCGCCGAGCAGGAGCTGGAAGGGAGTTGCCACACCGCTAGTGTGACATGGCCGACGATTAATGAGGTGGGTGGCCATGGCCAAGGCCTCAACCTAGTAGGCAGTGGGCATACCGGCATGGATGAGCATGCTGCGAATGCAATCGTTGATAGTCCGCAGAATGCATTCTGCCTTGCCATTCTACTGCGAGGTGTAAGGACAAGATAAGCAGAATGCAATGCCATGGGTGCTAAAGAAACTGCGTAGAGCGTGATTGTCAAATTCCTTGCCATTGTCGGTTTGGAACACAATCAAGGGAAGTTCGAATTGAGTACAAACATAAGCATGAAAGGCTAAGATGCAAGCTAGAGCTTTAGACTTGGCGCGTAATGGGAAAGTCCAAACATAATGAGTATAATCATCAATAAGAATGAGGTAGTACTTGAATACAAAAAAGCTAAGTACATGAGATGTCCATATGTCAGCATGCACGAGCTGAAAGGGTATTGAAAGGACCAAGATGTCCAAAAGGAGTGAATTGAACTAATTCTAAATTTTTTTCAATAATTAAGTTCTACACTTAGTCCATTTCAGCCTCTTTTGCCTAGAAGTATTTTTTATTGTTCTACCGCACAAGAGTTTTGCATCCTAGGTTCCATTCCTACTCTAGCATGACAATTCTAAAAATGTAAAGACATGAATTGAAATGCTCAAATGTAAATGCTCAAAGTAAAGATAAAGAGAGGAACGTGGCGATGTTTTTCTGAGGTATCGGAGAGTCGCCACTCCCCACTAGTCCTCGTTGGAGCACCCGTGTCACAGAACCGACCAATTTATAAGAGCACAAGTACAAAAACAATCGCCGGAACGATCAAATTCTCGAACTTGAGCCCATATAAACCCGGTAGTCAACCGAAATCTCGAAGGATTTCAAACCAACTTGCATACAACCAAGATCACAGTAATCCAACATAACATATCGTACGTTACAACATTTCACAGATGTTTGCAAATAGATTACACCATCACAGAGTCATTGTTATTACAAAACAAGTCTTGTAAAACATGCGGAAGCAAATAGTTTAACTCACACACCGAGTTCAAATACACATACTGGTTCGCTGATCACAGACCGCAAAAGCATTCAGATAAGAGAAGGGAGATCATGCCCATGATCTAGTCCTCATCACCCGCCGGGTGGAGACAATACTTGCAGAATCCCTGATATAGGAGGTCATCTGCAACAAGAGGGAATAAACCCTGAGTACGGGAATGTACTCAGCTAGACTTACCCGTCGAAAACCAAACAAATGACACCAAGGATTATGCATAGCTTAATGTAGTGGAGCTGGCTGACACTTTCTTTTTGCAGAAAAGCACAAGTAGTATGATCAACTCTTAACCTGAACTAGCAGTAACTTTTTAGCCATTAACCTGTCATCTATATTAGCACCTGTACTAAGCAATCATTTTATTAGGGTGCAAACATTAATAACCATATCAGGTATTCATTGTGGCAACCTTATCATCATCCATTTGACCATATCGTTAAATTAATTGAATCTACGTTGCCGCTGCTCAGTCAAGTTCTCACTATCCGGGAGAGACGGCGATTCGAATCGATTCCTATCCAGCTGGAGGGGTATTCCTAAACACAAACCCTGCTTCCCCCGTCAGGGTCGCAACAAGTCACCTTTGGTACAATTCAGGAGTCGCGGGTCCGAACAGATCGGCATTCTCAGAGAACCACTCTGCCAAGGTTGTTCGGGACTCTAACCCGCCTTAGACTTATGCCAATGGCTCTCCGCACATCCTTACTACCTCCAGAGTGCCGCCACTGCTCGCGTTCCCGGCCTGAATCGAGCTACTAGGCTTCGCGGTCGGAACGACTTATCCGGCCAGCTAAGTGTTAGGCTGCGTTCAACATGACATGAGGACGTACAGCGTATCGGTCCTTAAACGACTCAGACGGAGTCACTATGTTCAACCTACACAAGACCCCCGCCCGGTCTTAATTCATTATTTACATGGTTCTTTTCCACGATAGCAAATATAGCCAACCGTGATCCACCTCATCCTAAAGCTCGCAGGTGACAGGAAATCACCTGACTTCTACCGCACTAAGCATGGCTAAGCATTTAACCCGTCCTGGACTTAAATGGGATTTCAGTGCGATATCTGGACAAGGAAGGATATATAATGTAGCAATTGGTTCCAACCAATTCCTATACTTAATGCATCATCAACAATAAAAGATACTCAATGTATTTGTGAAAACATAGGAGGCTTAATATGCTCCGGGGCTTGCCTTTCAGGAACGAGGAAGGCTGGTGGTCAGGGCACTCGGGCAATTCCTCCGCGGCGACTGCTTTGTCGGCTTCCTGCACCTCGGGTTCCTCCTCCTGGTTGGCTCCCTCGAACTCCAGCAACGTCACTCCCTCCGGCACACCTATTGCATGAATGCGTAAGATAAATATCATGGATGCACATGTATGAATGTCGGGGATGCTCGGGGAATGCACATGTTCGCTGTAGTTTGCATATTCCAACTTAAGCCCTATTCAAATCACTTTCACTTACCACGTTTATACAACCTAAGGTATAATTGCTCATCTTCCGTTAATGACCTAGCACCTGCACCTAAGCATATTCTTAAGTTAGGCTAACCCCTAAACAATCAATGAGAACATTGCACAAGCATACACTCAAGCATTTGTATTTCAGCAAAATGAATACTATGTAGCGGCGCAGTAAACTAGTCATAACTGAAGATTTATAAATCCAAATGATATGCAACAAGACAACCTGAAAAGCTTATAAAATTGTCTATAATACATTTTCAGAACTCAAAGCATGATTCAAACCTTTACCAGGTCGAATTCATCAATCAACCGAAGTCTATCCTCACAAGGCAGAGAATCAGCAAAAACTGCAACCTAACTTTAAACAGCTGTAGTTTCTAAACTACTGGGCCAAATGCCCTCAAATTTTGACAGGAGCTAGATACATAGATTACCTGCAACTCTTGTATTCAACTCATTCACAGAAAACCAAAATATCATGGGGAACTTTTCAAAGTCCCCAGATCTGTCCAGAGGGACATAATGCAAACAATTAATTACTAACTTATGATATAAACACTTAATTGGACAAAACTAACTTTACTGATATATCACACATATCACAAGAACACCAGAAAGTAAAGTGTTCATCACCAAAACATTTCTTTTACTACCTTTCTTAATTTATTTAATTAATTAGTGGAAATAGTAAACATATATGAAAACTACCCCATTAATTCTACAAAAATTACAGTAGACACTACATGCTCTAAGTAGACTACCATAAAATTTCACACCATTTTAGTAAGTACAACAGCCTACACAAAAATGGTAAGACAGAATGGCTTAAAATGGCATAATTAGGAAACCTTAGTGAAAAGTGTCAAGCAACAGATTTCATATTTTTCCTAGCATCTTTCAGGTACCAAGATACTACCTACCAAGTTTCATGGCCATAGGATTCCTAGAAAATTTATAAAAATTCACACAAGTATCTACTAGTGATAAAAAGAAAATCTATAACTCAAAAACTACACATGCAATGACTCTCAAATTTTAACCAGAGCTTCTACTATACAATACTAGCTTACCCACAAAATTTCATAATTTTTGGATCACAGAAACTCAAGATATGATTTAAACAAGTTTGCATGCATTCAAAAACACATTTCAAGTTCCTATTTAATTCATCCAAAATTTCTTCATAAAGTGCTCAAGACATATTTTTCTTAAATACTAGACCTCACAGAGAGTCTAACAAAATTGGAAGTACTCAATTTGGATCTACAAAACAGGAGATACAAAAATATCAAATAAGCAATCAAAACTGTATTTTTGAACTATCCTTAAAAATCCCTAGCCACTGACGTGTGGGACCCGGCTGACAACCGACCCCACCGGTCAGCGAGACGAAACAGAGGACACGGCTGCGACGGCGCGGAAGACGGCGCAGCTCACCGGCGGCGGCCCCTCCGGCGAAATCGACTTCACCGGCGTGACCACCACTACCACCCGCATCGATTGACCTACTTAACTTAACCTCAATCGACCTAGAGGTACTCCGGCCACGGAGCTCGGCGGCTCGGCCATGGCGCACGGCGGCGCGCGGCCGCGTTCTGGCCGGACTGGACCGACCTGGAAGGTAGCGTCTTCACTGGAGCGACTATGCGAGCTGGGGAAGACGAGACGAGGGATAGGGGTAGAAGAAGGGTGCAGGGGTGCGCTGGCCACGGTGAGCGCCATCTCCGGCGAGGGCGCGACGGTGCGGGAACGCCGACAGTGGCCTCACCTGAGGTCGAATGACCGCGCGGAGATGACGACGAGCAAGAGGGGGTCACGGCGGAGCTTCGGTGAAGGTGTAGTGCGCGTTTTCGCGGTGGTGAGTGCGCGGGAGCTTGCCGAAGCTCGCGGCGGCAATGGGGAGCGGTGGTTCCGCTGCTACGGCTGCGGAGGAGAAGGAAGGAAGCGAAGAAATGAACTGAGGCACAGGGGGGGCTCTCGGTGGCGTGCTGCGGTTTGTGCTGGCGCTCTCAGGCCCGACGTGGCCTGGCCGATCAGGCCGGCGGTGACGCGCGGCGCCACGCGGCGGACGACCTCTGTTGCCGGTCGGCCATGACCGAACTGAAACTTTCGTTTCAGTGTTCATCGAGCCCGACTGACAGGTGAATTTTAACACCGATTAACTCCTAAACCATGATGCCATAGAGGAAACAATGAACATGAAAGTTGTAGCCTATACTTCCATCTTCAATTTCTATTTAAGTGCCAAGGACTAATTCTCAACGAATACAGAGTAAAGTCAAGCCAAAGTCCAGTTCATGAAACTGAAAACTCAGTTTCATACTTAGAAAAATTCTAAGTGTTGAATCCAACCATAAATCTGACTTGTGGGTCCTTTTGGAGCATGTTGTGCACTTTTTCATGACTTGGCTTCTAAACAAAGTTTGTTCCTTATTAAATTCTCTACAACTTTGCTTTAGGTTGCTCAGACATGCAAACATCCTAAGCTACACATTTTAAACAGTCAAACACAGGAGCTCTAGGGTTCCAAATTGGTCAACCATGACTTGGAAACCTAATTAGGCAAAATGATCCACATGAACATTGTTCCTAATGACATTCTAGGTGTAACTAAGTTACTTAGGATGATTATTGACCACACCACACATTGGTCACACAAGAATCAAGCAAGGTATGTACGGAAACAATGAAAAACACATGAAATGTT
Organism: Miscanthus floridulus; assembly: GCF_019320115.1. Lineage (NCBI taxonomy): Eukaryota > Viridiplantae > Streptophyta > Magnoliopsida > Poales > Poaceae > Miscanthus > Miscanthus floridulus. Next base: position 127,223,223 of record NC_089581.1, on the reverse strand, counting down.
ACAACTGTTTCATAGTCATGTTTCACTTGTTTCATGATTGTTGCATAGTATTAACTAATCTTGTTTCACTAAGTGAGTGTCACATGTTGCACTTAAGTGTTGCACACTTTACATTTCATAAAAGAACAACACACATGAAATATACAACATGTTGCAATGTTTCGAAATCATGTTCCATGTGATATAAGTTCATGAATGGATGCATGATGCTCGTGTTCATGAAATGCAGTGCAAATGTGGAAGCTAAACACCAGGGGTGTTACAGCCCTCCCCCCTTATAAAAATCTCGTCCCGAGATTTGAAAAGCGTACCATTGTTGAAAGAATTCCTTATAACCCTCCCTCAAATAGTCTTCCCTTTCCCACGTTGCATCGCGTTCACTACCCTGATTGCTCCACATGACTTTATAGAACTTGACTACCCGACTCCGAGTCACTCGCTCACGAGTGTCAATCACTCGAACTGGCTTTTCTTCAAAGGTCAAATCAGATTTTAACTCGATATCCCCTAATGGAACTCTCTCTTCAGGGACGCGAAGACATTTCTTCAATTGGGATACATGAAAGACATTGAAGATAGCACTCATCTCAGGAGGTAATTGAATCTTGTACGCCACTTTACCACTTTGTCCAATGATTTCAAACGGACCAACATATCTCGGCGCAAGCTTTCGCTTCACACCAAAGCGTTGGACACTCTTCATAGGTGAGACTTTCAGATAAACGAAGTCTCCAACTTCGAACTCAATAGGTTTCCTACGTCGATCAGCATAACTCTTCTGCCTAGCTTGAGCTGCGGCCATGTGGGTTTGGATAGTATGGACTTGTTCTTCAGCTTCTTGAACGAAATCAATTCCATAATATCTCCTTTCACCGGCTTCTACCCAGTTCAACGGGGTTCTACACTTTCGGCCATACAAAGCTTCAAATGGTGCCATCTTTATGCTCTCTTGATAACTATTATTGTACGAGAATTCAGCTAGGGGTAACCATTTTTCCCATGAGCCCTTAGCCGAGATGACACAAGCTCTCAACATATCTTCTAAGATTTGATTCACCCGTTCAGTTTGCCCATTGGTTTGCGGATGATAGGCAGAACTTCTTACGAGCTTAGTCCCTAATAATCCATGTAAGTGCTCCCAAAAGTGAGCAGTGAACTGTGGTCCTCTATCTAAGACAATAGTACGAGGGATCCCATGAAGTCGGACTATCTGGTTGAAGTACAACTCCGCGTAGTCGGTTGGACGAAAGTCTATGCGGACAGGAATAAAGTGTGCCGACTTGGTCAGTCGGTCCACAATTACCCAAATTGAGTTAAAATTCCTCTGAGTGGTAGGGAGTCCAACTATAAAATCCATACTTATCTCTTCCCACTTCCAACCTGGAATAGAGAGTGGCTGAAGTAATCCAGCTTTCATGTGTACAGCCTTGACCCGACAACAAGTGTCACACCTAGCCACATACGCGGCTATCTCTTTCTTCATTTTGGTCCACCAAAATCGTGGTTTTAAATCATGATACATTTTACTACTACCAGGATGAATAGATAGTTTAGAGGAATGAGCTTCGGACATGATTTGGTTTCTGAGCTCTCTATCCTTAGGAACTACCAACCTATCCTTGAACCATAACACGCCTTCCTCATCGACTCGAAAATGTTTGGTTTCTTGCTCTTTCATCTTGCGCTTGATGTGAAACACACCTGCATCTGTCTTCTGTAGCTCGATAATTCGACTCTGTAGAGTACAACTGACAGTGATGTTGTGCAGGACTGCAGGATGAAGGAGCTTTGACAAATGGACATCACTCTCAATCAACGAGTGGCAATGAGACTTTCTGCTTAAGGCATCCGCGACGACGTTTGCCTTACCAGGGTGATAGTGCACTTGAAGGTTATAATCCTTAATCAACTCGAGCCATCTTCTCTGACGCATATTTAACTCTGGTTGAGTGAAGATGTACTTGAGGCTTTTGTGATCAGTGTAGATGTTGCACACATTGCCAAGCAGATAATGTCTCCAGGCCTTCAAAGCATGAACAACTGCAGCGAGTTCCAAGTCATGCGTTGGATAATTCACTTCATGCTTCCGAAGTTGGCGAGAGGTATAAGCGATGACTCTACCCTCTTGCATAAGAACACCTCCTAACCCAATACCTGATGCATCACAGAACACATCAAAAGGTTTCTCGATATCCGGTTGCGCCAAAACCGGAGCCAATGTTAGAAGAGTTCGCAGGGTATGGAAAGCCGCGTCACACTCAGGAGTCCAGACAAACTTCATGTCTTTTTGCAGCAATCGAGTCATAGGCTTGGCTATTTTAGAGAAATTTGGGATGAAGCGACGATAATAGCCAGCCAAACCCAGAAAACTCCGAACCTCGTGCACCGAGATGGGAGCCTTCCAGTTCAGTACTTCTTGCACCTTGGTGGGATCAACCATAATTCCACCATCGGTCAACACGTGTCTAAGAAAAGGTACCTCACGAAGCCAAAATTCACATTTGCTGAACTTTGCATACAGCTGGTGTTCTCGCAATCTAGTAATAACCACCCGCAAATGTTCAACATGATCTTCTTCATTCTCAGAATAGACCAGGATATCATCTATGAATACCACCACAAATTTGTCCAACTCAGGCATAAACACTGAATTCATCAGATACGAAAAATGTGCAGGGGCATTGGTCAATCCAAAAGACATAACAAGGTATTCATACAGACCATATCTTGTAGAGAATGCAGTTTTTGGGACATCCTCAGGCCAAATTTTGATTTGATGATACCCAGATCTCAAATCAATCTTAGAAAAGACTTTTGCTTTAGATAACTGATCAAACAAGATATCTATGCGTGGCAGAGGGTACTTATTCTTAATTGTAACTGCATTCAAGGGTCTATAATCTACACACATGCGTAGAGACTGATCCTTCTTCTTCACAAAGATGGCTGGGCACCCCCACGGAGATGAACTAGGGCGGATAAGGCCTTTCTGTAGCAGTTCATTCAACTGAGTCTTAAGTTCAGCTAGTTCATTGGGAGGCATTCTATATGGCCTTCTAGATATGGGAGCTGTACCAGGAAGCAACTCTATTTTGAATTCTACTTCTCGATCCGGGGGCAATCTAGGCAAATCATCAGGAAAAACATCTGGAAAGTCACACACGACAGGGATATCTGCCAGAGACTTTGCTTGCACCGCATTGGTCGTGCAAGAAAGATTGATGTCCTTGGGTAACTGTACTAGAAAACCCTCTTGATTACTAGGATCTCTGAGCATGACTACTCTAGTCGACGTATCAATAAGCACTCCATGACGGCTCATCCAGTTCATTCCCAATATCACATCGATACCTAGCCCCGGTAAAACTACCAAATCAACCTGATAACTTCGCCCCTCTATCTCAAATTGTACGTCCCCAACTACCAGCTTGGTTGGGATAATACCACTGGCAGCCCTAATACAATAACCCTCACCCTCAACAGTATATGTTTTCAGCATAAACTTGGATGCAAATGATGGACTAATGAAGGAATGCGAAGCACCTGAATCAAATAGTACAACTGCGGGGTGTTGGTCAATCAGAAACTTACCGGCAGTCACTACCTCACCTGAAGGGATCTCAGTGATATTAGTGTGGTTCACTTGCCCTTGACGGCCAACCTGGTAATTATTCTTCTTAGGGTAAGGGCATTCCCTTGCCCAGTGTCCTGTCTTATTGCAATTCTAGCACGGCATGTTGCTTGGTGGAGCTCTGGAACTGCCCTGACTGGTAGTGCCCTTGGGAAGAGCAACTGTAAATGCCTTGCGAAACCCGGTCTTGGCGGGATTCTTCTTCTGCGGGGGGCGAAACTTGGCGGCTGACGCTGGAGGACGGAATGGAGCCCTTTGTGCGACGGGAGCCTTAGATTGTGAGGCACCCGCCTCATAGGCCCTCTTACGACTTTTTGAAGCAGCGTACACAGCATTGTTGTTCTCTTGCGATAAAGCATCGCTCACAAACTCATTAAAATGAGCGCACTTGCAATTTCCCATGGTCTTCATCAGTTTGGGGCTAAGTCCCCGCTTGAAGCTTGCAATCTTCTTGGCATCTGTGTCCACAAACTCGGTAGCATACCTTGCAAGGTTGTTGAAAGCTTGCAAGTATTCGTTCAGGCTCTTGTTTCCCTGAGTCAGCTTCATGAACTCTGTATGTTTGATCGCCATAAGACCAGGAGGAATGTAATTTCCCCTGAAAGCAGACTTGAACTGATCCCATGTGATTTGGGCATTAGCAGGCATAGTGGACCGATGATGACTCCACCAAATGCCAGCAGGCCCATGAAGTTGGTGCGATGCGTACTCAGTTTTTAGCACCTCAGTCAAGCGGAGCAGACGGAACTTCTGCTCGAGAGTATTCAACCACTCATCCGCTTGTAGAGGCTCCTCAGCCTCCTTGAAGATTGGGGGTTTCGTGTCAAGGAAATCCTTGAAATCACTGTATTGATTTGGATCCGGTCCTTGGCGTGGACCACGGCCATCACGATTCGCGATCGTACGGAGGGCCTCAGCCATAGTGCGCTGTCCTTCCGCAAGCATTGCTATTAGTTCCGTGGGTGTGGGTGGTGGTGGTGGAAGATCATCATCATCACTCGCACCGGTGGAACGAGTACGAGGCATCTGCACAATGCGCAACCAGTAATTATTGATGATGTCAGCACATTGGAGAAGAACAATATAATCGTGCCAAACTGAAATTACTGATGAGAATGAAAGCTTCATACAATAAACAGAGGCAATAATTCATTCCCCAATCACCACATCATCAAGTAGATTACTAGCGCCATACGCAGTGCATTCCAACATGACAAGTTTTAAACTTCCATTACGATACGCATCCCGAAGGGAGCGAATTGAGGTACTTCACAAGTATGACTGCAAACGCTTAACTTGTGAGACTTGCTAACGAACTACTCGTCGAAGTGATTACTGTCCACATTGGAGACACCTTGGACTTCTTCTGGGTATTCCTCTCCTTCAAACTTCTTGCCGAGAGATTTCACTTTAAACTTGGGATAAGCAATTATAAGGGAGGGAGTAATGCAATATGAATGTCATGAGTGAATATGATGCATGCTCGTTCCGTACGTCCTCACAAACCTAAGAAAATTTAAGCTTTAGCGGAATATACGGTGGCATACATACGTTCTCTCAATTAGCGATAACTAGTCGATCTACACGGTGCGTTGTTAGCGTACCTGCAGAAAAACTTCATTGCAGCCCAACCCAACAAGATATAATGCTAATTACACAAACAGTATTAAGATACTTTCCATATATACATCCCCCGATATATATACTTCGGCATCCAAACTACCCGACAAATGTACCCTCAATTAAGTACTTTCATATATACATGTATGCAACATGTAAATACTCCAGTAACCACAACTAGCTCTCCCCTAGACCGACGGTTGGACGGTCATGCTCTCTCAACTCACACTTACCTTAGCGTAGAGGCAATTGATCCATACATTACCATTCAACGAATGGCACCCATGCAATATCACGCCGCATGGACGACGAAATAGAAACAATCAATTCCCCCAGTTAGTAATTATATATAAGCCACCTAGAAGTCCTTAAGTGGGCTATAAGGGATGTGATCACCAGTATACCATAAAAATTTTGATTTTTGAACACTTATATATAACTATAAGTTTGAAAACCATTTTAACAACAAAAAATTTTTGTTTTAAATAGCCGTATGACATGTTTAATGTTGAATCTAGCTCTGATACCAGCTGTCACAGAACCGACCAATTTATAAGAGCACAAGTACAAAAACAATCGCCGGAACGATCAAATTCTCGAACTTGAGCCCATATAAACCCGGTAGTCAATCGAAATCTCGAAGGATTTCAAACCAACTTGCATACAACCAAGATCACAGTAATCCAACATAACATATCGTACGTTACAACATTTCACAGATGTTTGCAAATAGATTACACCATCACAGAGTCATTGTTATTACAAAACAAGTCTTGTAAAACATGCGGAAGCAAATAGTTTAACTCACACACCGAGTTCAAATACACATACTGGTTCGCTGATCACAGACCGCAAAAGCATTCAGATAAGAGAAGGGAGATCATGCCCATGATCTAGTCCTCATCACCCGCCGGGTGGAGACAATACTTGCAGAATCCCTGATATAGGAGGTCATCTGCAACAAGAGGGAATAAACCCTGAGTACGGGAATGTACTCAGCTAGACTTACCCGTCGAAAACCAAACAAATGACACCAAGGATTATGCATAGCTTAATGTAGTGGAGCTGGCTGACACTTTCTTTTTGCAGAAAAGCACAAGTAGTATGATCAACTCTTAACCTGAACTAGCAGTAACTTTTTAGCCATTAACCTGTCATCTATATTAGCACCTGTACTAAGCAATCATTTTATTAGGGTGCAAACATTAATAACCATATCAGGTATTCATTGTGGCAACCTTATCATCATCCATTTGACCATATCGTTAAATTAATTGAATCTACGTTGCCGCTGCTCAGTCAAGTTCTCACTATCCGGGAGAGACGGCGATTCGAATCGATTCCTATCCAGCTGGAGGGGTATTCCTAAACACAAACCCTGCTTCCCCCGTCAGGGTCGCAACAAGTCACCTTTGGTACAATTCAGGAGTCGCGGGTCCGAACAGATCGGCATTCTCAGAGAACCACTCTGCCAAGGTTGTTCGGGACTCTAACCCGCCTTGGACTTATGCCAATGGCTCTCCGCACATCCTTACTACCTCCAGAGTGCCGCCACTGCTCGCGTTCCCGGCCTGAATCGAGCTACTAGGCTTCGCGGTCGGAACGACTTATCCGGCCAGCTAAGTGTTAGGCTGCGTTCAACATGACATGAGGACGTACAGCGTATCGGTCCTTAAACGACTCAGACGGAGTCACTATGTTCAAACCTACACAAGACCCCGCCCGGTCTTAATTCATTATTTACATGGTTCTTTTCCACGATAGCAAATATAGCCAACCGTGATCCACCTCATCCTAAAGCTCGCAGGTGACAGGAAATCACCTGACTTCTACCGCACTAAGCATGGCTAAGCATTTAACCCGTCCTGGACTTAAATGGGATTTCAGTGCGATATCTGGACAAGGAAGGATATATAATGTAGCAATTGGTTCCAACCAATTCCTATACTTAATGCATCATCAATAATAAAAGATACTCAATGTATTTGTGAAAACATAGGAGGCTTAATATGCTCTGGGGCTTGCCTTTCAGGAACGAGGAAGGCTGGTGGTCAGGGCACTCGGGCAATTCCTCCGCGGCGACTGCTTTGTCGGCTTCCTGCACCTCGGGTTCCTCCTCCTGGTTGGCTCCCTCGAACTCCAGCAACGTCACTCCCTCCGGCACACCTATTGCATGAATGCGCAAGATAAATATCATGGATGCACATGTATGAATGTCGGGGATGCTCGGGGAATGCACATGTTCGCTGTAGTTTGCATATTCCAACTTAAGCCCTATTCAAATCACTTTCACTTACCACGTTTATACAACCTAAGGTATAATTGCTCATCTTCCGTTAATGACCTAGCACCTGCACCTAAGCATATTCTTAAGTTAGGCTAACCCCTAAACAATCAATGAGAACATTGCACAAGCATACACTCAAGCATTTGTATTTCAGCAAAATGAATACTATGTAGCGGCGCAGTAAACTAGTCATAACTGAAGATTTATAAATCCAAATGATATGCAACAAGACAACCTGAAAAGCTTATAAAATTGTCTATAATACATTTTCAGAACTCAAAGCATGATTCAAACCTTTACCAGGTCGAATTCATCAATCAACCGAAGTCTATCCTCACAAGGCAGAGAATCAGCAAAAACTGCAACCTAACTTTAAACAGCTGTAGTTTCTAAACTACTGGGCCAAATGCCCTCAAATTTTGACAGGAGCTAGATACATAGATTACCTGCAACTCTTGTATTCAACTCATTCACAGAAAACCAAAATATCATGGGGAACTTTTCAAAGTCCCCAGATCTGTCCAGAGGGACATAATGCAAACAATTAATTACTAACTTATGATATAAACACTTAATTGGACAAAACTAACTTTACTGATATATCACACATATCACAAGAACACCAGAAAGTAAAGTGTTCATCACCAAAACATTTCTTTTACTACCTTTCTTAATTTATTTAATTAATTAGTGGAAATAGTAAACATATATGAAAACTACCCCATTAATTCTACAAAAATTACAGTAGACACTACATGCTCTAAGTAGACTACCATAAAAATTTCACACCATTTTAGTAAGTACAACAGCCTACACAAAAATGGTAAGACAGAATGGCTTAAAATGGCATAATTAGGAAACCTTAGTGAAAAGTGTCAAGCAACAGATTTCATATTTTTCCTAGCATCTTTCAGGTACCAAGATACTACCTACCAAGTTTCATGGCCATAGGATTCCTAGAAAATTTATAAAAATTCACACAAGTATCTACTAGTGATAAAAAGAAAATCTATAACTCAAAAACTACACATGCAATGACTCTCAAATTTTAACCAGAGCTTCTACTATACAATACTAGCTTACCCACAAAATTTCATAATTTTTGGATCACAGAAACTCAAGATATGATTTAAACAAGTTTGCATGCATTCAAAAACACATTTCAAGTTCCTATTTAATTCATCCAAAATTTCTTCATAAAGTGCTCAAGACATATTTTTCTTAAATACTAGACCTCACAGAGAGTCTAACAAAATTGGAAGTACTCAATTTGGATCTACAAAACAGGAGATACAAAAATATCAAATAAGCAATCAAAACTATATTTTTGAACTATCCTTAAAAATCCCTAGCCACTGACGTGTGGGACCCGGCTGACAACCGACCCCACCGGTCAGCGAGACGAAACAGAGGACACGGCTGCGACGGCGCGGAAGACGGCGCAGCTCACCGGCGGCGGCCCCTCCGGCGAAATCGACTTCACCGGCGTGACCACCACTACCACCCGCATCGATTGACCTACTTAACTTAACCTCAATCGACCTAGAGGTACTCCGGCCACGGAGCTCGGCGGCTCGGCCATGGCGCACGGCGGCGCGCGGCCGCGTTCTGGCCGGACTAGACCGACCTGGAAGGTAGCGTCTTCACTGGAGCGACTATGCGAGCTGGGGAAGACGAGACGAGGGATAGGGGTAGAAGAAGGGTGCAGGGGTGCGCTGGCCACGGTGAGCGCCATCTCCGGCGAGGGCGCGACGGTGCGGGAACGCCGACAGCGGCCTCACCTGAGGTCGAATGACCGCGCGGAGATGACGACGAGCAAGAGGGGGTCACGGCGGAGCTTCGGTGAAGGTGTAGTGCGCGTTTTCGCGGTGGTGAGTGCGCGGGAGCTTGCCGAAGCTCGCGGCAGCAATGGGGAGCGGTGGTTCCGCTGCTACGGCTGCGGAGGAGAAGGAAGGAAGCGAAGAAATGAACTGAGGCACAGGGGGGGCTCTCGGTGGCGTGCTGCGGTTTGTGCTGGCGCTCTCAGGCCCGACGTGGCCTGGCCGATCAGGCCGGCGGTGACGCGCGGCGCCACGCGGCAGACGACCTCTGTTGCCGGTCGGCCATGACCGAACTGAAACTTTCGTTTCAGTGTTCATCGAGCCCGACTGACAGGCGAATTTTAACACCGATTAACTCCTAAACCATGATGCCATAGAGGAAACAATGAACATGAAAGTTGTAGCCTATACTTCCATCTTCAATTTCTATTTAAGTGCCAAGGACTAATTCTCAACGAATACAGAGTAAAGTCAAGCCAAAGTCCAGTTCATGAAACTGAAAACTCAGTTTCATACTTAGAAAAATTCTAAGTGTTGAATCCAACCATAAATCTGACTTGTGGGTCCTTTTGGAGCATGTTGTGCACTTTTTCATGACTTGGCTTCTAAACAAAGTTTGTTCCTTATTAAATTCTCTACAACTTTGCTTTAGGTTGCTCAGACATGCAAACATCCTAAGCTACACATTTTAAACAGTCAAACACAGGAGCTCTAGGGTTCCAAATTGGTCAACCATGACTTGGAAACCTAATTAGGCAAAATGATCCACATGAACATTGTTCCTAATGACATTCTAGGTGTAACTAAGTTACTTAGGATGATTATTGACCACACCACACATTGGTCACACAAGAATCAAGCAAGGTATGTACGGAAACAATGAAAAACACATGAAATGTTACAACTGTTTCATAGTCATGTTTCACTTGTTTCATGATTGTTGCATAGTATTAACTAATCTTGTTTCACTAAGTGAGTGTCACATGTTGCACTTAAGTGTTGCACACTTTACATTTCATAAAAGAACAACACACATGAAATATACAACATGTTGCAATGTTTCGAAATCATGTTCCATGTGATATAAGTTCATGAATGGATGCATGATGCTCGTGTTCATGAAATGCAGTGCAAATGTGGAAGCTAAACACCAGGGGTGTTACAACCCGCGCAAAGGTGTAGCTCCCCTTTGATCCGTGCAAGGATCAAGTGTTCTCCACGGGCTGATTCTTTGACACTCCATCATGGTGAATCGCCCACAATCGCTCACACCATGACTTGGGTCATCCACAAGCTCCGTCGGATGATCACCAAGCTTTCAATCACCACTGAGCCATCTAGATGATGATGATCACCAAGAGTAATAAGCACAAACTCTCACTTGATCAAGACAAGCTTAATGAGAAAGGTGGATGCACACTTGCTACTCCCTATGTACTAATAAGGTCCTTAATCTTGGATTATCAAATCTTAATCATCCCACTAGGCTCTTGCTCTCCTTTGCACTCCAAAGGTGTTTCTCACCTGAACAAATGGGCAAGAGAGCTAAGTTGGACGAGTGGGAGAAGTATTTATACTCCCCACTTCAAAACATACCCGTTGGGGTCCAACTGAGCATTTTCAGGGTGACCGGACGCTAAGGTCAAAGTGACCGGACGCTAAGGTTAGTAGCCAACGGCTACATTGTGTCATCCTGTCAGACGAGTCCATTAGAGAGACTAGACGCACTGCAGTGTCCGATCCACTAGGACCTGATGCGTCTGATACTCAAATCTCCTCTCTGGATGCTTACTGTTGTTGACCGGACATGGCCCCTAGTGCGTCAGGTCACAACGGTCGTAGCATCTGGTCCTTCGTGTGTGCTACACGCTCTCTGCTACAGTTGCGCACACCTGCGCGTTCGATCTGAATTAGGAGCCATCGTTCGGTCGTCCTTCTACCCCTGTAGCATGCTATACAGTTGATCGAACATGGCACCCGTGTGTTCGGTCTATTGTCTGGTCAGTATCCAAGTCTCCATTCACCTCAAATTCAACAACTTTTGTGAACAGCATCGACTTCAAATGACCTGTGGACTATCCTTGAGCTACCTAGTGCTAAGTTTGATAAGTGTGCACCACACCTAAAATATTAGTCTCACCTAGGTCAAGCTACTAGTCTATACCCCCTTAATAGTATGACCAAAGAAAAAACAAAGTCCTAAAACTACTCTAAGTGTCTCTCCAACGCTAAACAACACTTAGAACTAGTCTGTCCTTAACCTTGTCGTCTACCCTTTGAAAATCGAAATGATTTCCATTGATAGGGGCATGAAAACCATAATTGCCCAATCAATTACCATTACCAAGACCTAACTCAAATTGCCTCTGCAAAACACACGTTAGTCATAATAATCTCATGTTGTCATTAATCACCAAAACCCAACTTGGGGCATATATGCTTTCAGGTACATAAGACACTGAACTAGAAGAAGTGAACAGCAATCTAACATGTTTGCCGAGCTAACAAGCTTCATAGAGAGCAGGCGACTGTTTGGTGGAGGTGAACTCGAGGTGAGGAAGTGACTGACAAAGAACACGGCACCCTAGGTGACCCAAACGCAGATGCCAAAGGTCGATGCTGGGGATAGTGGCAGTGTGGACCTCAGGTGCGGCAGGGATTGGGGGGTATAGCTTGCCATGGCTATCACATCGGAGGATCACCAAACATGTTCAAAGATCCTTGATATAAAAACCAAATGGGTCAAATTCAATTGAGACATTGTTGTCGCGGGTGAGTGCACGAACAAAAAGTAGATTCTTAACTAATGAGGGGACACAAGAACGTTATTAAGAAGAAGCAGTGATTTGGATGTGGGAATAGAGGAAGAGGCATGATGACTGACCGGCATGGTGGTGCCATTGCCGATGGTGATGGGCATACAATGAAGAACAAGCTGAGAATTGGGGAAGTTACCAACGTTAGAGGCCATAAGTGATGAAGCACCGGTGTCGAGGAACCATTCCACCGCCTAGGGTCTAGCCGATGAGGTTTATGCTGTGTTCAGCGTGGTGAGGAGGGCTTGCTGGTTCCATGGGTCCAGCAGAGGCTATGGCGGAGGAGTCGCCCCGACGTTGTACGGCGGCGCAGCATCAGTGAAGTAGGCGTACTGAGGTGTGGTGCTAGGATGTGGACCAAGAACGCCTACGCCGGGCACACAGAAAGCATGGACCAGGCCTGGACCATGCCTATCTAGGGGTTGTGGCCCGGCGTCCAGCACATCGGGGGTCATGGCATACAGGAACCATCATGGGGTGTGCCACCACGCCCACGACCATGGCAGTTGTCGTTGCGGGACGGACGTGTTGGTGGAAACCGCTACAGGCTTAGGGGAAGCAGGGGCAGTGGTGGAGCTAGAGCTAGGAACCACCATCGGATGGAGTAGGACTGGGCAGGACGAGAGCCACCAGCGACTGATTATGGCATGGTTTGCCTGCTGTCTTAGGCATGTTCCTTGTCATAGTGTTCCTCTATGAGAAGGTAGGACTACGCCGAGAGGAAGGTGTGTAGAGGCTACTTCGATGTGATCACGAGGATGGCATGGTGCGATACCTAGAGCTCAGACTGTGCAAGCATGTTCAGCACTGAGCTGGTCTCACAAACCTGGCTAGCCGACGTCGTGGAGCACATCCGTGAGTTTCTTGAGGTGCCTGGTTTATTGGGTGATGTCCATGTCACCCTAGACCAAGTTGTAGAACTCGGCCTCTAGGTACATGACACGGTAGGAGTTCGTTGTCATGGAACTAGGCATGGATCACGGTCCAGATCTGGTACGTCGTGGCCTTGGGGGCGCGCACATCTTTGTCGATGGTGTTGTAGATCCATGACAAGATGCACTAATCCATGATGTGCCAGTCGGGATCGCGACGTTGCCTGGCGGTTGGTGGCGAGGAGACGTGGTGAAAGTGCATCTAGCCCTTTAGTGGGTTTTGGATGATTGAACGACAACATGATTAAAGATCTAACATATTCACTAAGTGTTGGACAAGAAATTGGTTATCTCACAGATACTTGATTAAATTGTATAAAGCCAAAATAATGTGTTGTTGTATAAACAATCTAGTTCAAGCACAAGACAACAATGCAAATGAAATTCATGTAAAGGCTTATTTATTATGGGATTTCCATGTACTATGTGAAAGCAAGCATGGTAAGAATTAATTAATGAGACATGAGGGATTGCATATGGAATGGTCTCATATTTGAAGCTTTTTTAATTGAAATGAAAAAGATAACAATACAAATGAATGGATGATTCAACACAAGATGTGACTTGATGACTTGAGATGGTGAAGATAGCAAGGAAAGGTTTCGAGGTACTAATCAAGGGTGAAGGGCAAGCGATGGCTTGGTGGCTGAAGAACCTAGCTAGGGTGAAGAAGGAAGTACTTGTATTTAGTTGAGGTACTAATCAAGATATGATGGTCATATTGACGTGGAGGATCAAATCTATATTGGACAAAGTGTTGGAAGTGACTTGATGCATTTGGACTTATTCATATTTGATGAATGGAATCAAGTCACGTGCTCAAGATGACTATGCTCAAGTGAAAAGATCAATATCAACATGTTGGCACCCTCACTTGATGAAGATTGAAAGAGACGACATCAATTCAAAAGAGATCAACTCAAGTGGTATAAATTTATTTTTCCTTTGATCTTGAGTTTAATAGGTACTCCCTCTGGTTCTCTAAAGCAAGTCGTTTTGAGGTTGTCTTAAGTCAAATATTTTAAACTTTGACTACAAATAACTTCTTTTGAGTTGAGTTTGAAAATATGAAAGTGATGTAAGTAGATTCATCTCAAAATGTGGTTTCATAAAAGTATATATTGACTATATTTTATAAATATTTTATAGCAAAAAGTTATAGTCAAAGTAGTTTCTTAAAGACCGTGTCGATGTCCAAAACAACTTGCTTTAAAGAACCGGAGGGAGTATGCCGTACTATTAAGAGGGATGCATCATGTTGATAGATAATCATTCATAAGTGCTCATGCCAACCCACGTGAGTTTTGAGTGTTTAAGAGACAAAAGAGCTAACTTGTTTCTTACTGGTCTGGCACATGTCCGGTATTGATACCGAACGTGTCCTGTATTTGCCCAGCCACGGTATAATTCTTGGTGTTCTTGGGTTGGTTCATCGGGAGTTCCGACATGAGTCAGGAGTTTCGACGGTCAGGAGTTCTGGAAATCATCAGGAGTTCTGACGTCTTGCGCTTAACTCATTTGGAGAGTTGACTGCCTGGTCACACCGGACATGTCCGGTATAGTAGACCAGAGCCCAACGGCTAGTTTTCAAACGAGCCGAGGGTCGAGAGTTTGGACTTGAGTTGGTCGGGAGTTCCGGTAGTTGAAAGTCCTGGTAAGCATTGGGAGTTCTAACACCTCACATACTTTTAACTCAGTTACCATTGGCACAGTGCAAGTCATACCGGACGTGTCCAGTATGGCAACTGCTAGAAAATGACTAGTTTTTCAAAGGGCTATAAATACCCCCAAGCCTCCACCTTTGGAGGCTACTGATTCTGTTGATCCTCTAGCACGTTTTTGAGCTTTGCCAACTCTCCTAAACCCTCTCTTAGTTAGTGTGTGATCCAAATTCCCAAATCCATTAGTGGGTTGAGAGAAATTCAAAAAGAGAGCAATCCAACCACTTGAGCACTTATGCATATTGTCAATCTTGTGATTTGCATTTGTTACTTTTGGACTCTTTGGTCCTAGACGGCTAGGCATCACCGAAGAGCACCCGGGAGATTGTGGTGTGCCTCAGAAAGTTTGTAACGGTCGATTCCACCGCCTCGGAATCAACTAGTGGAAGGAGGAAAAGGAGTTGGAAAAGACTCTAGCTAGAGTGACCTTCATGGTACCCTTTAGGGTAGACCTTCGCTGGGTCGCCCGTAGCCCCCTCAATGGTGAGTTGGACACAAACGAGTCCGAACTTCGGTAAAACAAATATCGTGTCTCAATTCGCATTTCATTTGATATTTGTGTTGCTCTAGCTCTTGTGCAGGTTACCTGTGTGTGGCACTATCTTTAGTGGGTGCCTACAGGTTGGTCTGAAGATTGAAATCAAAAGGAGCAAGTTTGGGGCTGTTTTGCAGAACACGTGTATACCGGACACCTACCGGACATGTCCGATATTAGAGCTCAGTGCTAAATTTATTTGATCCATGTTCTAACTCTTGTGTTGCAGGTTCTAGACTCCTAGGATTATTTAATATTATTTATTTACTCGTAGGCTAACTTGTGAGGGGTGGTATTACTCTTAATTTGGAGTTTCCATTTTGGAAACTCCCATTACTAAATCGTTTTCGCATTTAAAGGTGTTAATTTTTAGAAACGCCTATTCACCCCCCCTCTAGGCAGCATCCTAGGTCATTTCAAGTGTTATCAGAGTGAGGTTCTCACCTAAAGCTTCACCGCCATGAGAAAAGGATGTCGACGCCTATCGAGTTGGAGCCGGTGCTTCTCCAAAATGATGGTTCAAACTTTCTACCTTGGTCAATTCATGTACTCAATGCTTTTTGGGATATTAGTCCTCTTGTTGAGCATATTATGGATGCAAGCATACATCTTCCTATAGTTTATTGGAGCAACTACAAAAATTTGTCAAAAGAGGAAGAGATATGCGTGCAACTTAATGCTCAAGCTATTAATGTCATGTTGAGTACATTGAGTGTAGAGGTTCAAGATGAGGCAATCTTTAATGGACAACCACCTCTAGAGAGTGCTCATCTCATATGGACTAGGCTTGTTGAGTTATATGGAAAATTCAAATGTGATGATGCACTTGAGATTGAGTTAATGGAAAATTTGTCCATTGTGTCTTCATGCAGCGAAGAAGCCTCACAAGATCTCAAGAGCGACGATCCAGAGCAAGAGGTGCAAGCTGAGGATACTGCGTTGTCTGCCAGCACCTACCGGACATGTCCGGTAGGACTACCGGACGTGTTTGGTATGGCCGAGTCAGCAGAGCAGCAAACCGCTGTTTGCAATGATGCCCAAGCTTGGTGGTGGCCAAGTGATGAGTCAACCTCAGTATCTAATGAAACTCATCACTTATGTCTCATGGCCAAGAAAACCAAGAAGAAGAGTAACAAGAAAGATCAAGAAAAGGAGAAAGCACAAGTGGATGATCAAGATAAGAGTGATGTTGAAGTTGAAGATAACTACAACCTTGATCATCTCAACCGCAAAGACAAGTTCATCATCATGAAGCTAGTTGAGAAGAATGATGAGCTAGAGGAAGAGAATGAGAAGCAAGAGCAATCACTTCAGCGGCAAGAAATGTTTCTCATCTCCAAGTTAGAAGAACTAAAGGAAATCAATGAGAGGTATGAAAAATTGTCAATTGAGCATGCTTTAGTTACTAACTCCTCTTCTAGCATTTCACAACTAGAGAAAGAAAACTTTGAGCTCAAGGCAAGGCTAGATGAACTATCAAGCAAGTATAATGTGCTACAAACAAACTATGTTCATCTAAAGTGCTCTCATGAGGAAGTAGTAGAATCAAGCATCATGCTTGAGGTGGCTAATGAGGTTGTGATCACATCGGTAAAATTTTCTCAACTTCTCACACATTCACTCACTAGCACACCATCTCAATTAAATATTACTTGTACTAATGAGTGTGCTCCTCAAGCAAGCCAATCTTCGATTGAGCTAAATCTCATAGAAAACATAGAGCTCAAAGAAGAGGTGGAAAGATTAAAGAAAGAAGTGATTCGGTTGAAGGGTAAGGCGAAAGCACAACCTTCTCAAGATAACCATGATAACATGGTGAAGAAGCTTGAGAAGGGTTCAAACCTTGCTTCCTCCAAAGCCCAACAAAAGAATCACATTTCAAGCAAGGCCAACACAACCAAGAGCAAGAAACATGGAAAAAGTTATGCTATGGTTGTGGATTATATGGACATGAGTGGGCCATGTGTCCACATAAGAGTTGGGCCGACAAGTGTGAAGCGGCCGAACAAAAGGCCTCAAAAAAGTTGGCCAACCAAAAGAAAAGTGACAGACAAAGCGCTTGTCTCATGTGTAAGAAATTGGGGCATCCTACCATGAAATGCCCAATGTACAAAGAAGCAAGAAAGGAAGCCCAAGTTGCAACAAGAAGATGCAATGGATGCAATGAGATGGGCCACAAGGTTGATAGATGTCCATACAAGCAAAACAAGCATAGAGCAAACAAAGGCCGCATATGCTATGCTTGTAGAAAAAAGGGGCATCTAAGCTATGAATGTCCAAATGGTAACACTCCTAAGCCGAACATATTTGTTTATAATGATATGCTTAGGAAGACCACAAATGGAGTTAGCACTAGCAAGGTGATGTGTTCACCACAAACTAGTACTAAAGCCATTTGGATACCTAAGCACTTATTGACTAACCCAAAAGGACCCAACAAGAGTTGGGTACCAAAGTGTGCTTAGGTTAATGATGTAGGTACTTGGTGATGAGATGAAGGCTTCGGGGTGCTTGAGCAAGCAAATTGAAATTTTCACTCAAGCTATCAATCTATTTCTCTCATATCATTTCATATGGTTGACCCAAAGACAAATTAATGAACATATCATCTATCTCATCCTCACCATTGGTAACAAGTACCTAAACCTTTTAGGATAGTCACTTTGTGTGTTTTGTGCTCAATGGCTCACAAATAGTCATATTTGTGAAATATTGAAAGTGGCAAATTAGTTTCACTTGATAATTATCATGTTTGTCATATGGTGCTTTTAATAGCTCTCTAGTAGAGCAATTTCTTTGTTGAGATACAGGGCATAAAATAAATCTAGAGCTAAAATCAAAGAATCACAAGCAGCGGGTTAATTGTTTCTGTCCTACACCTACCGGACGTGTCCGGTATGACTACCAGACAGTGTCCGGTATGGCAAGGGACAGAAAGAAAAGTGCTTTCTATTCTGCACATGCCGGACGTGTCCGATATGTCTACCAGACGTATCCGGTTTTGCAGGAACCAAAACACCGATTGGATTGCAACTGAGTCTTTGATCCATATATTTTTATATATCCTTAATTTACTCAGAAGCTTGTGATTTATCAAATCTAAGTGGATTGTGAGCATCTCTTGAGCTCAATTCTAAATATGGCATTATTACTTCGTGTTGGTCAAAATAGAAAATTGACTCCCCAATTCTTAATAGAATAAAGTGCTAGTTGAAAGTCATTCAAATTACTTGAAGCACTTATTTAGGGGGACCTCAATTTCTATTTTGCACCTTTGTGGACTAACAAATTTATCTAGTATTCCTTGTAGTCCTTTGGATGAAAAATTGATTTCGTATCTAGCATGATTATTTGGCAATTAAGGTCAACATAAAGATTATCATGTTATGTATCTTCTTAGTGGAATTCTTGTGGGCTCAAGGCAAAGGTATGTATTTACATACATGCATTATAAGTGCATCTAAGGCCCTTTATATGCTAGAGTGCACATTTGTGTGACATAGGATAGATGTGTTTCAAAATCCCTTACTAGAATGCATAGGTGGTGTGATTTTGGAAAACCTATTTGGTTCTTGGTCTTTGTGACCTAAGTCATGCCATTTGTGATTATTGCTCCCATTGATTGCCTGCTTGACTAATCACAAGTGAAATGACTCCCTCAAGTCCATAAACTCATATGTATCTCTTTATCATATCTCAATGTCTCACTAAGTCTATCTCAAATATTCATAATCATAAATATGCCAAATATTTAGAAAAGAGAAAATCAATTAATGGCATTGGATAAGAAAGTTGATGATACTCAGTTTGGATCAAGATTGTATACCTTTTTGGACTGAGTAATAATAGAGAAGGGGATTGGAATCAAGAGAATGAATTTTTGGAACAAAAATAGCCAACCCGCAAATACCGGAAGTGTCCGGTATGCCTACCGGACATGTTCGGTATGTGCGGGTCAATAAAAGGCTTGTACCCCTTTGACCCTGGTCCTCTATCTCTATTTTCTCTCCTCCAAGCCAGCGCCACCGCCATGAGTGGAAGACAGGAGCCCAGATCCAAGCATAGGCATGATCCAACATTAGAGAAATACAAGAAGGCAAGGCAGGACTTGCATCCTAGATTCAGTCAGTAGGAGCAGAGCAGCAGTAGGAGACTCTCTAGAGCTACTAAGGGTGCTCCACAGTACAGAGAGAGAGAGGTGATGGTGATAGCAGCACGTCTTCTAATGATGATGAAATAGAGGAGTATAGAGTGGAGCCTAGAGACAGAAAGAGGAAGAACACTAACATAGGTTTTGATGGTGGCAGATCAGATGATGAGCAAGACATTGAGGAGGAGCAAGTAGTACCTCTAGTTCAGCACCAGCTAGATCAGGGTATGCACTATGGCTTACTTGAGACACATCCACCTAGTGTACCCTCTTATGTTTCTAGAGTTGACTATCGAGGGAAAGGCATGACTAGAAGAGCCAGAGATGAGAGGAGAATTGATCCAAGGAGCTTGCCTAGGATTCAGTTTGATCACCGATTTCAGACAGCCTTTCACATGGATTTCTACTCTAGTGTGATACTCATCAGGAACCCTGTGGTTGCTAGATCTCAATGGATTGACTAGCAGTACATCAGAGAATTGCAAAAGTCCTCCATTGATCATGCTATTGCCATTTGTGAGCATATAGGGGTGTATGAGATCATGGAGTTCCAGCATGACTGGAACAAAGAGGTGATAGCTCAATTCTATGCAACCCTGTATGTTGAGGAGGATGAGAGGCATATGCACTAGATGCTTGAGGGTCAGTGGTACAGTGTGGATTACGATGCCTTTGTAGCTCTACTTGGCTTCTCAGAGGAGGATCTTCAAAGAGATAGGATTCACACTAAGCAGGTGCTACCTCCAGAGCAGCTTGCCTACATGTATCCACCAGGGGGTGAGAGAGGAGCAGTGGGGAAGGTTCTTGGTCTTCACCCCACCTATAGATACCTAGACAAGATGTTTAGAAAGACCATTGACTATAAGGGTGGAGATAAGGGAAACATTATAGACTATTCTAGGAACCTACTCCATAGGATGGCACCAAATGCATGGCCTTTCAGTGTATTCAACTTCATCTGGTGTGAGATCAGGAGTGTTGGGGAGAGGCCCCTCAAGGGCTATGGTTTTGCTCCATACATTATGCACATGATTGAGCAAGTCACAGGGCATACCTTTGAGTATGACAAGATACATAAGGCCTCAAAGATAGTTACAGATTTGCTTAAGATTGGAGTACCTCCAGCAGGTCTAGGAGGAGGAGGAGCAGTAGCAAAGGCAGATGCACCTGTAGGTGGTGCAGAAGTAGGAGGAGCTTCCCCTCCACCGCATGCTTCTTCTCATTCTACTTCATGTCGTGGCAGTCCTCCCTCGCCCATTTGTAGATTCTTTAGTTCTATCTTTGGGATGTGCAAGGACATACATATTAGGCAGCAGAAGGAGAGGGAGGCTAGGAGGAAGGACACTCATACTCTGAAGTAGATTGCTGCTAGACTTGAGCTTGAGCCTCCTAGATCTCCACTATTAGATGAGACAGCCAGTGAGCCTAAGACTAAGGAGTAGCAGGCCAGGTGCGATAGAGAGTTTGTTGAGTTTCTTTAGCGATAGGAGTAGCAGTAGGCACCAGAGCACCCTGATACTTTACCACTATAGGCTCGTTTGCCTACTCACTCTCAACCACGTCCTAGTGCTGCAGACGAGTATGCTTCAGACTGGTGGGGTGACCTCATAGGTGGCTTTAGCTACTACGGGTCTAGTGGCTATGACTCATCTGGTGAAGGTGGTTCTTGCCCACCTTGGGGGCAGTAGGGGCAGTGCCGAAGCTAGAGCTGGAACCGCCATCGGATGGAGCATGATTGGGTGGACGAGAGCCACCAGCGGCGATTAGGGCATGGTTTGCCGATGTCTTGGCATGTTCCTTATCGTAGTGTTCCTCTAGGAGAAGGTAGGATTGCGCCGAGAGGAAGGTGTGCGGAGGCTGCTTCGACGTGATCACGAGGATGGCATGGCGGTACCTAGAGCTCAAACCGCGCAGCATGTTCAGCACTTGGCTGGTCTCATGAACCGGCTGGCCAACATCGTGGAGCGCATCCATGAGTTTCTTGAGGTGCCTGGTTTATCAAGTTGCAGAACTCAGCCCCTAGGTACACGGCACGGTGGAGGTCGTTGTCGCGGAACTAGGTGTGGATGGCGGTCCAGATCTGGTACGCCGTGGCCTTGGGGGCACGCACGATGGCGCGCACATCTTTGTCGACGGTGTTGTAGATCCACAACAAGATGCACTGATCCATGACGTGCCAGTCGAGATCATGGCATTGCTCAGCTGTTGGCGGCGAGGAGACGTGGTGAAAGTGCATCTAGCCCTTTAGTGAGTTTTAGATGATTGAACGACAACACAATTAAAGATCTAACATATTCACTAAGTGTTGGATAGGAAATTGGTTATCTCACAGATACTTGATTAAATTGTATAAAGCCAAAATGATGTGTTCTTGTATAAACAATCTAGTTCAAGCATTAGACAACAATGCAAATGGAATTCATGCAAAGGCTTATTTATTGTGGGATTTCCATATACTATGTGAAAGCAAGCACAGTAAGAATTAATTAATGAGACATGAGGGATTGCATATGGAATGGTCTCATATTTGAAGCTTGCTTAATTGAAATAAAAAAGATAACAATACAAATGAACGGATGGTTCAATACAAGATGTGACTTGATGACTTGAGATGGTGAAGATAGCAAGGAAAGGTTTTGAGGTACTAATCAAGGGTGAAGGGCAAACGATGGCTTGGTGGCCGAAGAACCTAGCTAGGGTGAAGAAGGAAGTACTTGCATTTAGTTGAGGTACTAATCAAGATATGATGGTCATATTGATATGGAGGATCAAATCTATATTGGACAAAGTGTTGGAAGTGACTTGATGCATTTGGAGTTATTCATATTTGATGAATGGAATCAAGTCACGTGCTCAAGATGGCTATGCTCAAGTGAAAAGATCAATATCAACATATTGGCACCCTTATTTGATGAAGATTGAAAGAGACGACATCAATTCAAAAGAGATCAACTCAAGCGGTATAAATTCATTTTTCCTTTGATCTTGAGTTTAATAGGTATGCTATACTATTAAGAGAGATGCATCATATTGATAGATAATCATTCATAAGTGCTCATGCCAACCCATATGAGTTTTGAGTGTTTGAGAGATAAAAAAGCTAACTTGTTTCTTGCTGGTCTAGCACATGTCCGATATTGATACCGGATGTGTCCTGTATTTACCCAGCCACGGTAAAATTCCTGGTGTCCTCAGGTTGGTTCGTTGGGAGTTTCGACGGTCGGGAGTTCCGAAAATCATTAGGAGTTCTGATGTCTTGCGCTTAACTAATTTGGAGAGTTGACTGCCTAGTCACACTAGACGTGTCCGGTATTCTACCGGACGTGTCTGGTATAGTAGACTAGAGCCCAACGACTAGTTTTCAAACAAGCCGAGGGTCAGGAGTTCCGACTTGAGTTGGTCGGGAGTTCCAGTAGTTGGAAGTCCTAGTAAGCATCGGGAGTTCCGACACCTCGCATACTTTTAACTCAGTTACCATTGACGCAGTGCAAGTTATGGCAACGGCTAGAAAATGGCTAGTTTTTCAAAGGGGCTATAAATACCCCCAAGCCTCCAACTTTGGAGGCTGTTGATTCTGCTGATCCACTAGCACATTTTTTAGCTTTGCCAACTCTCCTAAACCCTCTCTTAGTGAGTGTGTGATCCAAATTGCCAAATCCATTAGTGGGTTGAGAGAAATTCAAAATGAGAGCAATCCAACCACTTGAGCACTTGTGCATATTGTCAATCTCATGATTTGCATTTGTTACTTTTGGACTCTTCGGTCCTAGACGGCTAGGCATCGCCGGAGAGCACCCGAGAGATTGTGGTGTGCCTCGAAAAGTTTGTAACGGTCGATTCTGCCGCCTCGGAATCAACTAGTGGAAGGAGGAAAAGGAGTTGAAAAAGACTCCGGCTAGAGTGACCTTCATGGTACCCTCTAGGGCTGACCTTCGCTGGGTCGTCCGCAGCCCCCTCAACGGAGAGTAGGACTCGAACGAGTCCGAACTTCGGTAAAACAAATATTGTGTCTCAATTCGTATTTTATTTGATATTTGTGTTGCTCTAGCTCTTGTGCAGGTTACCTATGTGTGGCACTATATTTAGTGGGTGCCTACAGGTTGGTCTGAAGATTGAAATCAAAAGGAGCAAGTTTGGGGCTGTTTTGCAGAACATGTGTATACCGGACACGTCCGGTATTAGAGCTCAGTGCTGAATTTATTTGATCCGTGTTCTAACTCCTGTGTTGCAGGTTCTAGGCTCCTAGGATTATTTAATATTATTTATTTACTCGTAGGCTAACTTGTGAGGGGTGGTATTACTATTAATTTGGAGTACTAAATCGTTTTCGTATTTAAAGGTGTTAATTTTCAGAAACACCTATTCACCCCCCTCTAGGCGGCATCCTAGGTCCTTTCACGTGGGAGGTGAGACAGAATTTGTCAAGGAAGGCATCTAGGAAGCAGCGCCATTCATTGTAATTGGGCTCGGCGAGCGAAAGAATGATGGGCACGTGAGACTTGATGTTGACGATCTGAAGAACGGCAGCAGGGGGAGAAGGGGTGGCGGCGACGGTGCTGGTGAAGGAGATGCCGTCGGAGGACGAGGTGGAGGACGCGATGTCAGAGACATCGGCGTCGAAGAGCGGGTTGACGTCCATATCAGCGGATCGCGGTGGGCAGCGGAAGAGGGCGGAGGGCCGAGGAAGCGGTGAGCGCGGCGCGGCGATTGTGAGGAAGCGGTTCAGGAGGAAACACGTGTAGCTGATACCATGTAGAGAGTAGAATTGGGAGCCAACACCCTTATGTATTGAGCTCAATGAATATATATATATATATATATATATATATATATATATATATATATATATATATATATATATATATATATATATATATATATATATATATATATATATATGTGTGTGTGTGTGTGTATATCCTGTAGCTGGCTACAAAATAACTTATTCTGTAGCGACTTTGAGTTACGATAATTACTATGCTAATTTACGAGATTGTAGTAATTCCTTACTAAGTGGTTTACTATAATGTTATGGTAAATATCTCCATATGTTACGGTAACCCAACTATCGTAAATATGTATTGACATTATCGTAAATTAGTATATAAAATTATTGTAAATGGAGGTGGCTATAAAATAACTTATTTTGTAGCAGGCTATTGAATATACCCTCTCTCTCTCTCTCTCTCTCTCTCTCTCTATATATATATATATATATATATATATATATATATATATATATATATATATATATATATATATATATATATATATATATATATATATATATAGAACTACTATCCTATAGCTGGCTGCAGAATAACTTATTCTGTAGCCACTTTGAGTTACGATAATTACTATGTTAATTTACAAGATTTACAGTAACTCCTTAATAAGTGGTTTACTATAACGTTATGGTAAATATTCCCATGTGTTATAGTAACCCAACTATCGTAAATATGTATTGACATTATGGTAAATTAGTATATAAAATTATAGTAAATGGAGGTGGCTACAGAATAACTTATTTTGTAGCCGGCTACTGAATAGCCTCTCCCTATATATATATATATATATATATATATATATATATATATATATATATATATATATATATATATGTGTGTGTGTGTGTGTGTGTGTGTGTGTGTGTGTGTGTGTGTGTGTGTGTGTGTGTGTGTGTCAACATGGTTGCATAATGTGCAACCGGCGCACAGCGTGCGCGACGTGGGGAGCGGGCGGTGACCACGCCCATGGACATGCAGTTGCCGTGACCAAGTCCTAGGCATACACGATGGCGCTCAACAATTACCGCTGGTGTACAACTAATATAAAAGTCAAATCATTCCCACTAAGAAAATAAAAAAGGAATAAAAGATAGTTACAATACCAGACATTAAAGGAAAGCTAAACATCTAGGAAATATAACAATAAGGATGGAGCAACTTGCTAGAGTATTAAAGAGAACTTCTCTAATGAACTAATCAAATACAAAAGCATGGATAAAACACAGAAATGGACACCATTAATTTTAGGCACTACTTATAATTAAGGATGAAAACGGTCGGAAAACTTCTAAATTATTTTCTACTTTTACATTTAAAATACGAAAACGAAAGCGAAAACGGTAAAACCGGACACGAAAACGAACACGAACTTACGAATTATCGAGAATTTCGAAAACGAACCAATTCGAGCGGATTTATGTCGAACACGGTCGATATACGAAAACTCAATACGGAATACCGACCCGTAGACCAAGTGCATGACTAAGTGCATACATGATCAAGTTCAAGTGCATATAATAATTAACAAGTGCATATTATAGAAACATGAACTCGAACTGAGTCAGAATAATTTTATTAATCTTTTTAGAATAGATGTAGTATTTTATTTTAAAGATTTATTCAGATTTTTCTTTTGAGTAACAAAGATTTATTCGGCTGATGCAAAAACTATCAAATGATTGACTTTGCAGGTGGGGGTTATACCGATGAGCTTGATGGGCTATGGCCCAGGTGGGCTTTCGTGTAGATGCTGCTGGTTTCCTGACATTTAGCACCATCTCGTGAGGTGAAGAGAGATGAGGTTGGGCGCCGTCTATAAGAGAGGGCAGCTAGCCACCAGTAGAAAGAACGCAGCTACGTGGTGAACAACCTGTAATTGAGCTGTATGACCTGTGCAGTTGGCCAAATTCGGTTTAAACCGAATTTTCAATTCGGAATATTTCAAATTAAAAGTAGAAAAGTAGAAAACGGTCGAAAAATGTCTAAACCGTTTTCTATTTTTACATTTGAAATACGAAACATCTGAAATGCGAAAGCGAAAACGGTAAAGTCGGACAAGAAAATACGGATTCGATCAGATTAAATATAGAAAATGATGCGGTTCGGTTCGAGATATTTCTGTTCCGTTTTCATCCTTACTTATAATTCACAGGAAATAGCTTAATTTCCTGCCCACCTACAGGGTACAGATTAGGCAGCCATGGTCGTCCTTCTCCTTGCGGCCTTGAGACCCAATCCAAGCGCAAAAATAAATTACCCATGATCTCATCTATCTTCCTCCCCCTCTATTTTCTCTTGCGCTCCTTCGCATGTATGAGAAGATCTGAGCACTGGGATGGAGAGGATGGGCTGCTCAAGGCCATTGGTGAAAATGAGCATGGGTAGATTATAGAAGGATGAGAATACAGTTTTTTTCCACGGTCTGGAGTGGAAACAGAAAGGGCCTTAACAAAGCTTCAATAGTATAGCAGATGTGGTCAAATTAAGTTACAGAAGTGCCATCGTTCTCACTGAAGAAGGCGCAAATTTCACATTAGATCCCATTTGATTTGTTATGTGTAACGCCCAGCCGAGAAGACGGCTAAAATCCACTCTACATATTGAATAAACCACACCTACTAATTAACTCTTTTAAGTTTTTGTCCTCGCTTCGTGTAAAAAATTCAAACCAAAGTTCTTTAGCTTTCCAAGACTGAGACCTTTAAGCTGGTTCGGTTGCCTCCCAGGTTCCGATGTGGTACTAATTTCCGTAGCTACAGTGTTCCGCGAAGCTACAGTAACTCACATCACCCCTGGCGCTACAGTGCTCGGTATTCAGCCCAGCCCACCATTAGACCGGCCTAGCTTTTGGCCCATTGGCGGGGTCTCACATACCCACCCTTAAGGACTCGACGTCCTAGTCGAGGGCCGAACCAACCTACCCAAATAGGACAAATGTCTAGGATCGACTCTCTTGGTCCAGGTACATATTCTCAGCTCCCCACCCAAGTGCCATGCTCTTATAGGAGAGATGCGCAGTCCGAGCTCCCGAGCCATATGTCTGTGAAACCACGAGAGTTGGCTCTGAATACCATTTGTAACGCCCCAGCCCGGGAAGATGGCTAAGATCCACTCTACACGTTGAATGGACCACGCCTGCTAATTAACTCTCTTATGCTTTCGTCCTCGCTTCGTGCAAAAGGTTCGAACCGAAGTTCTTTTGCTTCCCAAGACTGAGACCTTTAAGCTGGTTCGGTTGCCTCCCAGGTTCCGATGTGTACTAATTCCGGCAGCCACAGTATTCCGTGAGGCTACAGTAACTCGCATCACCCCTAGAGCTACAGTGCTCGATGTTCAGCCCAACCCACCATCAGACCGGCCCAGCTTTTGGCCCATTGGCGGGGTCTCACATATACCCACCCTTAAGGACTCGACGTCCTTGTCGAGGGCCGAACCAACCTACCCAAACGGAACAAATATCCAGGATCGACTCTCTTGGTCCACGTACATATTCCCAACTCCCTGGCCCAAGTGCCATGCTCATACAGGAGAGATGCGTTGTCCGAGCTCCCGAGCCATATGTCCGTGAAACTGCGAGAGTTGGCTTTGAATACCATTTATAACGCCCCAGCCCAGAAAGACGGCTAAGATCCACTCTACACGTTGAATGGACCACGCCTGCTAATTAACTGTCTTGCGCTTTCATCCTCGCTTCGCGCAAAAGGTTCGAACCGAAATTCTTTAGCTTTCCAAGATGAGACCTTTAAGCTGGTTCGGTTGCCTCCCAGGTTCTGTGGTACTAATTCCCGTAGCTACTCCGCGAAGCTACACTAACTCGCATAACCCCTAGAGCTACAGTGCTCGGTATTCAGACCAGCCCAGCTTTTGGCCCATTGACGGGGTTTCACATTATGTCTCAGTTCTTTTTTATGCATCACATTAGGATAAGGGAAGCAAAAACGTTAACTTCCATAGCAGTTTATTAACTCTAGCAGCTACAGGCACACAAAGATTTGACATGATAAAAGCAACTTGGGTGCAGTTTATTAACTAGGGAACTCCAGAACGCAATCAAAAGTGGATCTTATCGGTTATGCCGGAACCACTAAGCAAAACCACACGTAAGCTATCGTCAAATCATAGTCCCCTCAAGAAAAAAATATTGTCAAATCATTCCTCTTTTCCATTAATAGTCTATTCTGTTTTACATTGCTCTTGTATCCGAGTTTCTCAGTCTTGCTAAATTAAATAATGCCAAGAAAGACAGGTAGCAATGGCCTCACTAGTGCTTTCAAGAAACATAGAAATCATACAAAGATGTGTAGGTGTAAATAAAAGTTAGATTTATGGCCTTACTAGACTGGAAATCTTGAAAGCAGGGTACACATAAATATAATGACTTTTTTTACCAATTTTATCTGGTGATCAATGAACAGGAAAATTCAGAAAGAAGTGCACATATATCAATATAAATCACTGATGTGAAAAGCCTTAAAGATGCAGTTGCATATATTACATTGCTTAATTAAACTGAAGAGTAATTTTAATTTTTCAAATCACTTACCAGCTACAATACATCTGCAGATAAGATCAAAATTTGCAGTACATTTATCATAACAGCCCTAAACTTAAACAAAGCACGAAAGGTGTCACTTAGATATGATGTTTTGCGAAGATACAAGAACACAAGCAGATAAAAGGTAGTGAAGTACTGGAGTTGCCCAAATGGATGAAAGATAATTCCCATGTACCTCTACCTCACATATTGCCTATGCTAACATCTTCTCTCCCAAGTCCTCTTCTCCTTAAGGTGCTCTCTTCTATTAGCACCATTCTACCTCAAAATAGTCACCGTCTAGCTTCCTCCCAACGGATATTTACCCAACTGAAGCCACACCACATCTTCTCTGTGTTTCGCCTAGCACCAAAAGTATGTATGTAAATCTAAGCAGTAGTCCTCTTGACCTTTGTTAATCTGAACTACAACATGCCAACTATTACCTACACGTATTCATGGCGATTTGCCAAAATGATGTGTCTGGCCAGAGCAATATACAAAGCAGCTGATCCTTTGTTTGATGGTGAAGAAAACAAATGGAGCAACACAGGTTAAAACACATACTTTTTATTTATGCAGATATGGAATTAAGAATGAACTGAACTTGCAGATAAGGTAGTACAGTGTCACTCAATTTGTATGTCATTCTCACAACGAATTATTGATCCCTCAGAACTGTCCACCAATCCAGCAACATCAAGTCACAAATCAACTTCAGATTGGTTTGGCCAATTGCTTCGACTATCATAATTGGATGTAGGATTATTCCTATGTGTTGAAACAAAGTACAGCATAATAAAGAAGTTGACAGGCTTGGATGTATGCATATCATGTGCTATCTTCTATAGTTGTTGCATGTAATGAACAGGAAATCATAAAAAACTGATCACAATTTTTTACGAACCATTAGATATATACTAGAACTTGTGACTGTAGAATAAATGGCAAGCTTTTATAGATTTTGAACCAACTGTTCTCATAACAAAATGAGAACATTGGCAGATGAAAACTGCATATGCAATTCTCTAGACAAGCAGCGATAGCAGAGAATATGATTATTTTTCATAATTTTGTCAAGTAGAGTTTTCCGAAGTTCACATATGTACCAGACAGTTTCAAAATGAGTAATGTTTTACCAAAAAGAAGTAATATGAGGCTTGCCTTGAATGAAGATTGTTGGTATAGTATCTACTTGTCATCTTTACTCAACCGCGAAAATCAATATAGAGCACAGGTTGTTAAGAACAACCAAGTCCACGACTATATATCTACGCAGAAGAAACAAGGAGTCTGATGAAAACCAGTGCTCCACGACAATGTTGAGGCACATACTTCTCATCAGTTGTTTTCAACTCGGTCCAGTCCAAACTACAAAAATTCATAGTAAGAAGTAAGAACACTATGTTACCAGAAAAAAGAAGTCCAGAAATGTCTTAGAATTGTGGCACAATTTTCTCAGCGTTCACTTCCAAGCTAGCGCAAGAAACGTAACTTCGGATGGGAACAGTGAACTCTACCAATAACGGGAATGCGATGAAAACTGAAGGAGTTAGCAAACACGCAGGTGGCAGGTAGGCGGGGTCCTATGTACCGGCAACGGCAGCGTGCTGCCTACGTACTACACGAGCGCGTTCATTGTCCCCGCGCTCGTGGCGCAGGCAGGAGAGGAGAGGCGAGGACGGGACGCGGCGAGGCGGCCAGGCAGGCGCGACGAGGACGCAATGTGTCGAACACGTTGTGGGCAGCACGTCGCTCTCCTCTGGCCGCCGCACGCGCGGGGTTGCTCAGGACGCGCGCCCTCGTGGCCGACGTCACTGCATCTCCTCCGACGATGTCGTCCCCTCCGACGCACCCATCCCCATCGTCTGTCGACCTCCGCGCCGCGCTCGCCCATGGCCCGCTCCGGTCACTCATGCGGGGCGGCCAGCCAGGCCCAGGGCGCGCCAGCAAGTGAAAATCCCGGGCCCCCGGCTTGCGCGTACCGTGGCACTGGGCACTTCCCGCTGGGTTGCCTTCTTGATGGGCCTGTGTTCCGGCCCATTTTCTGGTTCCTGATTTGAATTTGAAAAAAGTTCACATTATCTCCCTTAGCTTTTGTGAAAATCCGTTTTTCCTCCCCAAACTCTAAAACCGGGCAAAACACCTCCCTCAACTTTTAAAACCGTTCATCTTACCTCCCTGGACCTGTTATAAGTGGTTTTGAAGGCGGGTTTGTCTTTTTCTTTTTTATTTATTTCGGCCGAATCTTTAAAAAATCATAGTAAATCACAGAAAAACAATAAAATAGAAAATCCATTTTTTGGACTTCACATGAGTAGATCTACACAGTGAACATATAATATGGTATGCTTTAGTACAAACTTTTGTTGTGTCTTTAGATCTATGTGTCGGTGTTTTGGACCGGCAGACCCTCAACCAACTAGTAAAAACATACTGCGTGCCCCTAATCCCGGATGGTGATGCAAAGAGACACAAGGTTTATACTGGTTCGGGCAATGGGTGCCCTACGTCCAGTCTGAGAGATCGATCTTGTATTCCTTGCACCGAAATGCTCGTAGTAGGGGGTTACAAGCAGGGCGAGAGAGGGAGCTAGTCCCAGGTCTCTGTGTGGAGCGGCGTGGATTGCTTGAGATGTTGACCTCAGGTGGTAGAGAAGCGTGCGTGTTACAGAATGTCGAGCGTGTGTTCATCTACCTCGTGAACCCGTGAGCCTCCACCACCCCTGAAACGGCCCAAATCCCTCCCTTTTATAGTTGAAGGGGGGACAGGGGTGATACACGTGTTAGCTACGCGGCGTCGTGCGAACAGAGGCGGCATGTTCGAGCCCTGTAGCCTATTACTATGGCGGCATGGTTGATGGAGTGGTCCTGCCCTTGAAGTGCTGGAGCAACATGCCGGTCACATCCAATCTTGTACGACGTGGGAGCTCCAGTGATGGCTGGACGCAGGGCCTGACGAGCGACGTGCTGGTTGCTGTGTGTTGACTGCGTGAAGAGCTGAGGCCCTGTTGGTGCCAAGGCCTAGCCGTTATAGGGGGCTCGGCAGGCACGAATCCCGAGGTTGCCGAGACCCTGAAGTAGACTGCCAAGGCGTGGAGGGAGCAGTTGGTTCTGTACACTGATTCCGAGGCTATAGTAACCTGGACTTGACTCTGCACGCCGCGTTGTTTCTAGAGCAGGGGTTAGGTAGCATAGTGCAGTATGGGCACCGGTCGTGGGCACAGTACCGAGCATAGTGGCCGGTAACCCCTATCTTATCCTGGACGGCGTGGCTTCGATGTGAATGGCGTCCAGTCGGCCACACCGCTGTGTCGAGCCGTCGTTCGGCTGATATCGCTGGAGCGGTCGAACGCGCCAGTCGGACATGACGTCTTGTCCAAGAAGTTGGTCGAGGCGAAGGTGATGAGGTTGTTTTGCCAAGCCGGCCTTGAGCGAGGCGGAGAATCGACGTCTCGTCCGAGGCTGTACGCGCGGGGCCTCGGGTGAGACGAAGAATTGGTTCCTCAGCCGAGGCCTTTCGCGCGAGGCCTCGAGCGAGACGAAAAACTAGTAAGCCATCCGAGGCCTCTCGTGTGAGGCCTCCAACGAGGCAGAGAGTAGGTGGCTTCGGATATGGCCGGGGTTTGGCCAATAGTTGTCCCTTGGCTTTGACTTTGACGGGGTCTAAGCGATTTTTTCGATTATTGCTTAGGGGACCCCTTCTCGTGGTACCCGATAGTAGCCCCCGAGCCTTAGGGAGAGTGTGAGCGCTCTCTTTGAGGTTTTGTTGAGACTCAGCTCGTAGCAGCTCCTGGTGGGATGGTGTTCCGTACTTGAGGCCTCGGTGGGTGCACGCGAGCGCACCCACCGGGTGTAGCCCCCGAGGCCCTAGAGGAGTGGATTTATTCCTCTAAGGGCTTTTCTTGCATCGTGAGAGGGGTTTTATTGCGTTTGCCGGGCCCATGAGTGCGAGTTTGGGTCGCTAAGCCTCGACAAGGTTGCAGGAAGAGCCCCCTAGCCTCTGCGCAGAGCGAGATGGCCGTTAGAGGTTCCCCTGGCTTTTTGTGCGGCCCTCATGCATCCTTTTCATTCAAAAGGAGGGGTGGAGGGTGCCATGCTACCCTCGGTGGGCGCGAGCAGTGACACCCCCGGTGAGCTATTATTGGGTAAGTCCGAGTGGAGGCCCGAGCCCCGTTCGATTGGGGTCGGCTAGCAGTCTAGAGACGCACTTCAAGAGTACCAGAGGGTTTCTCTAGTGGGTGCCGGAGCCGTTCACTGGGCCCCAGTGGCTCGATGCATCCCTACGGTGGGATCCCATTTGAAGACCTCCCTGCCGGTCTCAGACACGACTTAGGGCATCCCGAGCAATCATTTACTCGGGCCTTGGCCATGCATGGGCTCGCCCATAGTTATCCCTGACTCTGCTGCCCTAGGGCACCTGTCAAAACCCTCGGGGGCCTAGCCTTCGAACCCCTGGACCATAACAGGCTCGAGGCCCTTTATCGTATTTTTCTGAGTCTTCAAGTGCGAGCTTAGGTTGCTTGTCTTCATCTTAGGTGCAGAAAGAGCCCCCGAGCCTCCGCACGGAGCGAGAGGGCGGTCTGGAGTTCCCCTGGCTTTTTGTGCGACCCTCATGCATCCTTTTCATTCGGACAGAGGGGTTGTTTGCCGAGCCCCCTCAAGTGCGAGGCTAGGTCGCTGGGCCTCAGCAAAGTTGCAGGAAGAGCCCTCGAGCCTCTGCACGGAGCGAGAGGGCGATTAGGAGTTCCCCTGGCTTTTTGTGCGCCCCTCACGTATGAGGGCTTGTTTGCCGAGCCCCCCCTCGGGTGCGAGCCTAGGTCACGGGGTCTCAGCATATTTGCAGGAAGAGCCCCTTAGCCTCTGCACGGAGCAAGAGGGCCGTCAGGAGTTCCCCTGGCTTTTTGTATGACCCTCGCGCAACCTTTTCGTTCGGAAGGAGGGGTTGTTTGCCGAGCCCCCTCGAGTGCGAGCCTAGGTCGCTGGGTCTCGGCAAGGTTGCAGGAAGAGCCCCTTAGCCTCTACACGGAGCAAGAGGGCCATTAGGGGTTCCCCTGGCTTTTTGTACAACCCTCGCGCATCCTTTTCGTTCAGAAGGAGGGGTGGAATATGCCAGGCTACCCTCGATGGGCGCGAGCGGTGGCACTTCCGGTGAGCTGTTATCGGGTAAGTCTGAGTGGAGGCCCATGCCCCATTCACTAGGGGTCGGCTAGCGGTCCAGAGATGCACTCCAAGAGTACCAGAGGGTTTCTCTAGTGGGTGCCGAGGCTGTTCGCTAGGCCCCGGTGGCTCGGTGCCTCCCTACAGTGGGATCCTATTTGGAGACCTCCCTGTCGGTCTCGGACACGACTTAGGGCATCCCAAGCGTTTTGCTTGCTTGGGTCTCGGCCCCGTATGGGCTCGCCCGTAGTCGTCCCTAACTCTATTGCCCTAGGGCGGTTGCCAAAACCCTTGGGGGCCCAGCCTTTGAACCCCTGGACCATAGCGGGCTCGGCGCCCAGTTCCTTTGTCTGAAAGGAATTGGGTGGGGGATATTCCCTCCCCCCATCGGTTCAACAACAATAGGCATGCCTTTTGAGGCGATTTTCTCGAGGAGGTGGAACGGCGCCTGCCACTACAATGGTCGGACGCGACGCCGTGTCAGCGGATGGAACATAACTGTTTACGCAATTAATAAGGGAAAGGTGGGTACGTGGACGGTAAAATTGGATCTGGATTAACTATGCCGGATCTAGGGGAAACTTTCCTGATTTCATCGCCCGCCCATTTCACCTCCTTCCTGCATAAATACACAACGAGCCTCACCCCTCCCCTCCTTACCTTGCCTGCATTTGCCCTTGCCGCCCTTGAGCCGTTGCTAGAACAGAGAGCACCGAGGAGAAGAAGAGAGAGAGGCGAGGTAGAGAAAGCGAGAGAGGCTCACCGTCGTAGTCGTATTCTCTGTCGCACCCATGGCTGGCGCCATTGTCATTGAGGCAGACCCTTGGGGTTAGTCCAACGTCACCATGGAGACGCTCTAGTCACTCGTCGACGATGGCCTTCTCCGCCCAGTTATCGACCCCAACAGGCCAGAGTGGATCGCTCCATCGGGCGAGCCGGAGCCGAGGCCACGCGATGGCTACGTCGTGAGCTTCGTGTCCTTTCACGAGCGTGGCCTCGGCTTGTCGGCGGACCGATTCATGCGGGCGCTCCCGTACTACTACGGCGTGGAGCTCCACAACTTCAACCCCAACTCCATCGCGTAGGCGGCCATCTTTGTCGCCGTCTGCGAGGGGTATCTGGGGATTGCTCCCCACTGGGAGCTGTGGCTCCACCTTTTTTGGGCAGGGCATACCACTAAGCCAATGGACATGTCAGGCACGAGGAAGGCAGTGAGGGCTGGCGGCTGCACTCTCCAAGTGCGCCAGGACCGTCAGCACCTTTACATCTCGACCCAGCTGGCGTCAACCAATCGCCGTTGGTACACCAGCTGGTTCTACCTCCACAACGATGATGGTGGACTCCCCTCCTACACTGGGCGGATTGTGAAGAGCTGTCCGGAGAAGTGGGAGTATGGCGTCCCAAGGGAGGATCAGCCCAAGCTGTAGCCGCTCCTGGAGGGGCTGGAGAGGCTACGGAGCCACTGCCTTATGGCGGCTATGGTTGTGGCTGCCTTCCACCACTAGAGGGTGCTGCCGCTAATGGCTCAGCGGCGGCGCCTATTCGAGATGAGGCTGGATGAGCCAATCGAGGGCATCCGAATGTCCGCCTCAGCCCTCTCCGATAAGGAGATTCTTTGCCGGGTGAGGGAGATAGTGGAGGCGAAACTGAGGAGCAGTGGCCTGACCCCCATCGCAATGCGCCCATCATGGGGGTTCCTCTCCTTGGTAAGTCACGCGCCTCTATAGCCCCCAAGGCCTCCCTGTTCCTCACCGTTGTCTATCCCCTTACCTGTGTTTGCCGTTCTGACAAGGGATGAGGGACGTGTGGGCCTCCTCGCTGCTCGTTCCTTAGGACGCAGCGCGGTGGGCGGTGAACTAGGTGCACATCGAGGCGTAGAAGAAGTGGAAGGACACCAAGGAGGCAAAGCGCATGAGGAACTGGAGAAGCGCCGCCGGCAGCAGAGGCAGGACGGTCTCTCGGTGGAGTCATCTCCATCGCCATCATTGTCGACGGAAGCTTCGGATGGTGATGATGAGAGCGAGGTGGGGTGGGGTCCCCTAGACCATCTCCCTAACATCGGAGAGATGGTGCCCGGGGCGTCGGCAAGTAGCCTGGCGCTCCTAGGAGGAGGAGGAGGAGACGCCTTGGGGCCAGCGATCGCCCACCCTGGGGCTGAGGCCGACATGCCCAAGGCGTGGGCATTGGGAAAGCAAGCTATCAGCCCGGTGGGCTCGACAGTAGAGGTGGAGCGGGTGGCGGTGGGGGTGACGCAACTGCCCCCGTAGAGGACTGAGGGGGCGCTGGGGTCCATCGAGGACCGGCCGGCATCGGCGGATACAGAGCCGTGCCTCCACCGCCGCCACCGCCTTTGTAGAGGAGGGTTGCCGTGCCGAAGCGGTTGTAGCCCTGCTCGAGGTAAGCCTATTTTTGGCAGAGTTGTAGCATTTTCTATTCGTTCTTCAGTCACACGATGACCCCGTAAGTATCTTGTCTTCAGCTGGAAGCGTCCTGCGATGTGCCCGCCTTGGTGCCACTTAAGGCGCTCAAGGTGAGCCCCAGCTCCACCGCCCACTGGGTGGTGGAGGTGCAAGCCACCATGCAATGTGGCGCGGTGTTGGCAAAGGGCCGACCTGAAGGGGCTGGTCGCCCAAAGAGAGGCTGCCGAGGTGGCCCCGATGTAGGTGGGGAAGGGAGCGCCTCCGCCCCATGAGGCCAAGGCCCGTGGGTCAGATGAGGCCGAGGCATCCTTGGTCGCTAAGGCCACCGAGGTCGAGGCCCCCTGGACCTCCGAGGCTGAGGCGATGAAGGTCGGGGTGCCTAGGACCACCGAGGCCGTGTTAGCGAGGGCCGGAGCCCCCGGGACTACCAAGGCCACGATGGTGGAGGCCGGAGCCCCTAGGACCACCAAGGTCGAGGCAGGTGAGGCCGACGTGATCGTGGCAAAGCCGGTGGCCCAGGAAGTGGAGATGAAGATGGCGAAGGCCTTGGTACCGCCCCTAGTCCAAGGCATGCTGTTGTTGTAGGAGAGCGCCTAGGAAGTGGAGGTCCATTCGATCTCCTCCGGCGATACTTCCCGAGGGAGGGAGGGGGCGGATGCCGAGGCGGTCAGCACCATGGAGCAGCCTGCTCTAACCTCCGGCGAGGGAAGCTCGGCCCTCGTTCGGGTGCAACCTGAGCCCCGCGGGTGGGACCACCCACGTGTCTTGTGGTAGTGCCGGGACGACCCTGAGGGAGAGCCTCTGTTCGCCCTTGAGGACGTGGCTGAGGGGGGGCGCTAGGACACCTTCGAGCAATACCGCCAGCTAGTGGAGCAGTCGCTGTGGACAGCGCTGTCTGTCCTAGCCGATGATCTGCCCGGGGTCGCCCAGGTATGCGCCTCCCTTTCTCGTGTGGTGTCGTCTTTTTCTAAGTTTTTTCATAGTGCATGACCCCTGTTCTGCTTACCCAGGAGCTTGAGACCTGGTCCCTTGGGAAGTCAATCTTTCTCTGGTGGGAGAGGGACGTCTGGGACCAGCTCCGGTGGTAGAAGGACCTGCTCGCTCATGCCAATGAGCTTCTATCGGCATGGAGCACGGAGGTGGAGGACCTCCACCTACGTGGTACCGATATGAAGGCTGCGGTGGTGGTGGCTTAGGAGAAGGTTGTCCCCTTGGCGGTGCGGGTCAAGGAGTTGGAGGAGGAGCTGACCCGCGTGGCCGGTGATCGGGATGCCTTTAGGTCCCGGGCTAGAGAAGCCATGGCCTCTGTCAAGGCCCTTGCTGGATAGCTGGGGACAGAGCAGGGTGCACACCAGCTGACAAAAGGTGCCTTGTATGAGGCCCTCAAGGCGGTTGAGGCTTCCTGGACCGAGGCTATGGTCTGGTGGGGAAAGGCTGAGGGTGAGTCTTATTCCCCTTGTTTTATTTGTTTTTATTATGTTCGGCCCCTGACTCCTTGGTGTGATGTAGAGCTAGAGGAAGAGGCTTCCAGGGTGGTCGAGGCCTCCTGGGTCGAGGTCCAGCGCCTAAAGGAGAAGGCCGAGGCTTCTCGGGTCGAGGCCCAGCGCTGGAAGGAGAAAGCTGAGGCCTCTCGGGTCGAGGCCTGACGCTGGGAGAAGGCCGAGGGTGAGTCCCGTAGGCTTCCACCCCTATTTGGCTTGTTTTCCTTTGCACTCAACCCCATTCTATTTCTTTTGGTGCAGAGTTGGAGAAGGAGGTCACTCGGATAGCCGAGGCCTCTGTCGCCGTTTAGGCGGTGCTCGAGACTGAGATCGGGGAGCACGACACGCTGAAAAGTGCCGCTTGTACCGCCTGTGAGGCCCTGGAGGTCGAGGGGGTCTAGTCGGGCAGCTCCCTTGGGAGCCGCCTGATTGCGTTGAGCGGCCAAGTGCACGAGCGACTCCGAGGGGCACTGCACACGGGCGTTAAGCGCGCCCTGGCCGTCATCGCCTCGCACTACATCGGTGTCGACCTTAAGGCCATCAGTGATGGCTACGTCCTGCTTGATGATGATGGGGAGGCCGACGAGGAGGTAGCGAAGCTGATGGAGGCGGCGGAGGGCCCCGACACGGCGCTGGCCAAGTTGTTCGAAGAGGAGGTGGTCCCTCCTACGCCGTCCGCCGATGCTGGAGACCTTGAGCCTTGACCTAGTCCCAAGAGGCCGTGTAATTAGATTAGGGATTATGTTGCCCTACCATAACGCTCGTGGCCATCAAGGCCTTTTTAAAGTAATCGTACATCTACGCTTCTTAAATCGTTTTTATTGTATTTTTTAGCCTTTGCCCTCCGTCTCATTTTTGAACAAATCTCTTGCAAAAAACTTCGTTGGAGCCTAAGCTGCCCCTTGAGCAAAAGGTGGTGAGGGAGTGCCATAGCCTAGAGGCGTAGGCCATTTTGCGACTCAGCTGGTCTTCTAGCCTTGAGACAGTCTTTTGGTCCTTAGGTTTTTTCACAATTGGCTTGTCAGAGCAGGCTAGAGAGTTTGGCGTAGGATTTTTTTTTCTCGAAAAAACGACTAAAAATGGTGCGTGGGACTTAGGGGGGGAGTCCCCCCTTCTAGCCCCTGAGGGAGGCTCGGTTCTATAGAGGCAGAGCCGTGTCCTATGTGAGCCCCATAGTGGGCACCTCTGTAGAGGCAGAGCTGAGTCTCCCTTATGGTGTTATTGTAATGCCGAGGCCCATGATGGGCTTGGTGGGTTTCTCGAAAAATTAGAACAATTAAAGAACACTTCTTAATTATATTTCGAGAAACAATGTATACAATGCTTGGGAATTTAAGGATAAAAGCGACGTAGCTGTTCTATGTTCTAAGCATTGGTGAGGACTTTGCCCTTCTCGTTGGCTAGCTTGTAAGTCCTGGGCTTTAGCACTTGGGCGACAATGTATGGTCCTTCCCATGGCGGGGTCAGCTTATGGCGGCCCTTGTTGCTCTGCCTCAGCCTCAGCACTAGGTTGCCCACCTTTAGGTCTCGACTTCGAATGCGCTAGGCTTGATAGCGTCTTAGAGCTTGCTGGTATTTGGTCGAATGTAGCAGCGCAACATCTCGGGCTTCCTCCAGCTGGTCGAGGGCGTCCTCATGGGTAGTGCGGTTGCTCTACTCGTTGTAGGCCCGAAGCCTTGGGGAACCATACTCCAAGTTAGTGGGGAGGATGGCCTCGGCCCCATAGACTAGGAAGAATGGTGTAAACCCCATGGCTCGGCTTGGGGTATTCCTCAGGCTCTAGATGACTGACAGGAGTTCGGCAAGCCATTTCTTGCCAAACTTCTTCAACCGGTTGTATATTCTTGGCTTGAGGCCCTGTAGGATCATGCCATTGGCACGTTCTACTTGGCCATTCGTCCTAGGGTGTCCCACGGCCGACCAGGCCACATGGATGTGGTGGTCGTCGTAGAACGTCAGGAACCTATGGCCGGTGAATTGCGTCCTGTTGTTAGTGATGATGGTGTTCGGAACCCCAAACCTATGGATGATATCAGTGAAGAACAGCACCACTTGCTTGGATTTAATTTGATTGAACGGACGAGCCTCGATCCACTTGGAGAACTTATTGATTGCTACCAACAGATGGGTGTAGCCCCCAGGGGCTTTCTGTAGAGGCCCGACCATGTCTAGCCCCCACACGGTGAAGGGCCATGTAACGGGGATGGTTCGGAGGGCTTGGGCTAGGAGGTGCATTTGCCGCGCATAGTACTGGCATTCCTCACAGGAGCGTACTAGCTTGGTGGCGTCAGCAACCGCCGTCGGCCAGTAGAATCCTTGGCGGAAGGTGTTTCCGACGAGCGTTCGAGGTGCCGCACGGTGCCCATAGGCTCCCACATGCAAGTCCCAAAGTAGGGCTCGACCTGCCTCGGTAGTGATGCATCGTTGGAGGACGCCAGATGGGCTTCACCAGTACAACTCGCCGTCGCTGAGGACGTAAGCTTTGGCTCATCGCGTAAGCTATCGGGCTTCAGTCCTATCTGCGGGAAGCTCTCCTCGAATGAGGCAATCAAGGAGCAGGACCCACTAGTCCGTGCCCTAGTCGGCCTCGAGAGGTTCCGTGTTGACTTCCATCACCTCGAGCTTGGCCGAAGGGGTCTCGACGACTGACGAGGCCTCGAGCCTGACGGTGGGCTCGATCGGTGGGCCCTCTCCCACCGCCGAGGCATGGTCGATGGAAGGCTTGTGGAGGTCTCTGGCAAAAACGTTCGGGGGGACCAGGGCCCATGCCGACGCCATCTTTGCCAGTTCATCCACGGCCTTGTTGAATTTACGCGCGATGTGGTTAAGTTTGAGACCGTCGAACTTGTCTTTAAGGCGACGTACCAGCTTGCACTACACCTCCATCTTGGGGTCATGGCAGTTCGACTCCTTCATCACCTGATCGACGACAAGCTGTGAGTCGCCCCACATGTCGAGGCGCCATACTCCAAGTTCAACGGCGATCTACAAGCCGTTGACAAGGGCTTCGTATTTGGCTGCGTTGTTGGAGGCGGCAAAGTGGAGCCGAATCATGTAGCGCATGTGTACTCCGAGGGGCTAGATGAAGAGCAGACCCGCGCCCACCCCAATCTTCATCAGGGACCCATCGAAGTACATGGTCCAGCATTCTGCCTAGACTAGGGCAGGTGGTAGTTGGATGTTGGTCCACTCTGCCACAAAATCGGCCAAGACCTGAGATTTGATCGCTTTCCGAGGCGCAAAAGATAGAGCCTCCCCCATGAGTTCGATGACCCACTTGGCTATCCTACCCGAGGCCTCCCGGTTATGAATTATCTCCCCCAGGGGGAAATATGACACCATGGTTACCGGGTGAGATTTGAAGTTGTGACGCAGCTTGCGTCAAGCCAAGACTACGGCGTAGATCAGTTTTTGGATGTGGGGGTAGCGTGTTTTGGTCTCAGAGAGTACTTCACTGATGAAGTAGACAGGTCGTTGGATGGGTAGAGCATGCCCCTCTTCCTGCCTCTCGACTACTATGGCTGCGCTGACCACTTGGGTCGTTGCAGCGACATAAAGTAAGAGAGCCTCGCCCTTGGCTAGTGGTACCAGGACGGGAGGATTAGTGAGCAATGCCTTGAGTTTGGCGAGGGCTTCTTCGGCCTTGGGGGTCCACAAAAAGCATTCCAATTTCCTCAAGAGGCGGTACAGAGGTAAGCCTTTTTCACCAAGGCATGAGATGAAGCGGCTTAGAGCCGCAAGGCATCCCATAACCTTCTGTACTCCCATGAGGTCTCGGATTGGTCCCATGTTGGTCATGGCCGAGACCTTCTTCAGGTTGGCCTCGATGTCGTGTTTCGAGACTATGAATCCCAAGAGCATGCCTCGAGGAACCCCGAACACACACTTCTCGGGGTTGAGCTTGATGCCCTTCTCTCTGAGGCATTTGAAGGTTATCTCTAGGTCGTCGACGAGATCCTTGGCCTTTCTGGACTTGACCACGATGTTGTCCACATAGGCCTCGACGGTTCGCCCAATGTGCTCACCAAAGACCTGGGTCATGCACCGCTGGTATGTGGCCCCAGCATTTCTAAGGCTGAATGGCATAGTCACATAGCAGTACATGCCGAATGGTGTGATAAAAGAAGTCACGAGCTGGTCGGACTCTTTCATCTTGATTTGATGGTAACCGGAATACGCATCAAGGAAAGATAGGGTTTCGCATCCCGCAGTGGAGTCAACGATTTGGTCGATCCAAGGTAATGGGAAAGGGACTTTTAGACAGGCTTTATTCAAACCAGTGTAGTCTACACACATCCTCCACTTCCCATTTTTCTTTTTGACTAACACAGGGTTAGCTAACCACTCCAGATGGGACACTTCCTTGATGAATCCGGCCACCAAAAGCTTCTACACCTCCTCACCGATGGCCCTGCGCTTTTCCTCATCGAATCGGCGTAGGCGCTGCTTCACTAGCCTAGAGCCAACTCGAATGTCTAAGGCGTGCTCGGCGACCTCCCTCGGTATGCCTAGCATGTCCGAGGGATTCCATGCGAACATATCGGCATTCACGTGGAGAAAGTTGACAAGCACGACTTCCTATTTGATGTCGAGGGTGGCACTGATCCTCAGCACCCAGTCGTTGGGGCAGGTGGGGTCAACCGAGATGAGTTTGATGGCTTCCGTGGGCTCGAAAGTCCTGGCGTGACACTTGGAGTCAGGCACCTCGCTACCGAGTTGGTCGAGGTTGATGATGAGGGTCTTGGCCTTCATGATAGCCTCAGCGTACTCGATGCACTCGACGTCATAGTCATATGCATGCTCGTATGTGGACTCGATAGTGATGACGCCATTGGGGCCCGACATCTTAAGCTTGATGTACGTGTAGTTGGGGACCACCATGAACTTGGCGTAGCACGGCCGCCCTAGGATGGCATGGTAAGTTCCCTTGAACCCAACCACCTCGAAGGTGAGGACCTCCTTGCAGCAGTTGGAGGGAGTACCGAAGCAGACGGGCAGGTCAATGTGCCCGAGGGGCCGCGTGCATTTCCCTGGCACAATGCCGTGAAAAGGCGCGGCGCCACCCCGGAGCTACGACTGGTCGAGCTCTAGGAGGTCCAAGGTGTTGGCATAGAGGATGTTGAGCCACTGCCTCCGTCCATCAATACCTTAGTGAGCCAGGTATTGCCGATGATGGGGTCGACGACAAGTGGGTACTGCCCAGGGTTCAGGACGTAATCAGGATGGTCGTCCTAGTCAAAGGTGATTGCCTCCTGAGACTAGCTAAGGTACCGGGGAGCGGCCACCTTCACTGAGAAGACCTACCGGCGTTCCCTCTTCCGCTATTGTGCCGTGAGGCACACCGAAGGCCCGCCAAAGATCATGAAGGCATTGTGCACCTCAGGGAATCCGTCGTCCTTATCGTCATCCTTGTCGCCGGCGCCCTTCCTCTTAGCATTGTCGTCGGGGAGCCCAAGCTTAGCGTAGTAACACCGGAGCTTGGTGCACTCTTCGAGGGCATGCTTCACCGGGCCCTGTTGGTAAGGGTAGGGTTTCTTGAGCATGTCGTCGAAGAGCCCGGGGCCTCTAGGGCCTCGGGGATTTTTGCACTCTACGGCCATGACTAGGCCGGCCTCGAGGACTTCCTG
This sequence comes from Miscanthus floridulus, assembly GCF_019320115.1. Taxonomy (NCBI): domain Eukaryota; kingdom Viridiplantae; phylum Streptophyta; class Magnoliopsida; order Poales; family Poaceae; genus Miscanthus; species Miscanthus floridulus. The sequence continues at coordinate 127,179,703 of NC_089581.1, read as the reverse complement.
CTTCCCTTGGCGACCCTTCTTCTTTTTCTTGGGGAGGTGGGGAGCCGAGGCCCCAGGGGCCTCATCCCTCTGCTTCCCCTTGGCGGCATCATCAGGGAAGATGGCCCCAACGGCCTCTTTGCCCGAGGCGAAGTTGGTGGCGATGTCGAGGAGTGCGGCCGCCGAGGTTGGTATGTTCCGGCCCAATTCTCGGACCAGGTCTCGGCAGGTGGTGCTAGAAAGGAAAGCCTAGACAATTTCTGAGTCGCCGACGCTTGGCAACTCGGTGCATTTCTTGGAGAAGCGTCGGATGAAGTCTCAGAGAGACTCGTCTAGGCCCTAGCGACAACTTTTGAGGTCCCAGGAGTTCCTAGGGCGCACGTATGTGCCCTAAAAGTTCCCAACGAAGACCCTTACTAAGTCACACCAGTCGTGGATCTATGAGGGAGGGAGATGTTCAAGCCAGGCTCGTGCCGAGTTTGATAGGAACAAAGGGAGGTTGTGGATGATGAGCATGTCATTGTCCACGCCACCTAGCTGACAAGCCAGGTGGTAATCGGCCAACCAAAGTTCAGGATTGGTCTCGCCGCTATACTTTGTGAGGTTGGTCGGTTGCCGAAACCGGGCCAGGAAATGAGCAACGCGGATAGCTCTGCTAAAAACTCAAGGGCCAGGTGGCTTAGGGGAAGGACTGCAGTCTTCCCCGCTATCATAGCGGCCGCCTCGATGCGGATGGTGGCCCCGGGCAGCCCCCTCATTGTCGTGTCACCGTTGCCTACTGATCACTTCGTGGTCGCCCTGTGCCTTGCGTTGGTTGCTGAGGCGGTCGTGCAGCGAGGGGACCCTATTGATCGTCGGTGCATGAGCAGGTTCAGGACGAGCTAAGGCCTCCCTATCCTACTAAGGCAGTGCCGTGGAAAGGTCTGAGGTGCCTCCACGCCGTCGGGAGGCGGAACTTTTGGCCTGCTACACCGTGGCGGTCTCGAGGAGATCCCGGAGCTCGCCGCAGACCCGTCACCCCTCTGTAGTAGAGGGTTCGAGCATCATTCGGACTAGCATTGCTATAGCCACGATGTTCTGGCTAGCGCGATTGAAGATTGGTGGTTGCTCACCCCCTTCGTCGTCATTGATGCGGTGGTGGACATCGTGGGCCCTCCGCCATCACCGCGACCCTGCTGCTCCTGCTTGAGAGTGTCTCAGAGCTGCTGCAGAAGGAGTCGATCTTGCTCGACCTTGGCCTGAAGCTCACAGAGCTGCTCTAGGTCTGGGCGTCAAAGTTGTCTGAGGGTAAGGCTGTCATTCCGCGCTGCCGGTGGGACAATGCGTGAGGGTGTAGCATCGCTCGCTCCCTGGCGAAGCGGGGTACGGTTGCCTGCCCCCTCGTCCTCATCGCCCATGCTCGGCATCCCGAGTCCAACGTGGAAGCATTCACGAGTGGGATCGTAAGTGCCTTTGTCGTCAGAGTTGGAGTAGCCAAAGCAGTAGTCGCTCGCGGCCAAGAAGCGACGCATGGCTTTAGGGTCGCAAAGTCCGGAGAAGTCCGCTCCGGCCCACGCCTCGTCCTCCTCCGAGGAGTCAGCGTGGGCGTGAGTCAAAGTCATGGTGCCAAAGTTGAGGGCAAAGCGTTGGGGCGTCCTGAGGGCTCTGCGTGAGCAGAGGCGTAGGCGGAAGCATAGGTGGCGGCAACATTTCTTAACCCGAAGGGGTGCGGGGATGGTGCCATCGCCGGGCTTTGCTCCACCAAAGTCGACTCCTCAGGATGTGGCGGGGCAGAGCTTGATGACAGGGCGTCGTCGTGCACCATCGGTGTCTTTCCCATGTCCAGGCTCAGGCTAGACAAGTCCCCAACCAGGGACCTTGTGCCAACAACTGGGCGTGGGATACCGGTGGAGGGCGGCGTGTCGCCTTGAGTTCGCGTGGTGTTGGGGTGGCCCCGCTCGTGTCGCACCTAGCGAGCGCGACGAGAGCGGCCACCTGGGCGCCGCCTGCGCCTGGGCTACAGGTGCATGACATCATCGTCGGTCGGTGGGGCTCGGGGTGTGAGAAGTACCATATCGTACTCACATCCTAGAGACATGAATTCTAGGCTCCCAAACCAGATCACCATGCCGAGACGCAGCGGTCGTACGGGATCTGCCATCCGGAACTTGTTAGGGAGATGAAGCTGACACATAGAGCCCCTACCTGGCGCGCCAACTATCGATGTTTTGGACCAGCGGGCCCTCAACCAACTAGTAAAAACATACTGCGTGCCCCTAATCCCGGATGGTGATGCAACGAGACACAAGGTTTATACTGGTTCGGACAATGGGTGCCCTACGTCTAGTCTGAGAGATCGATCTTGTATTCCTTGCACCGAAATGCTCATAGTAGGGGGTTACAAGCAGGGCGAGAGAGGGAGCTAGTCCTAGGTCTCTACGTGGAGCGGCGTGGATTGCTTGAGATATTGACCTCAGGCGGCGGAGAAGCGTGCGTGTTACAGAATGTCGAGCGTGTGTTTGTCTACCTCGTGAACCCGTGAGCCTCCACCACCCCTGAAATGGCCCAAATCCCTCCCTTTTATAGTTAAAGGGGGGACAGGGGTGATACACGTGTTAGCTACGCGGCGTCGTGCGAACAGAGACGGCATGTCCGAGCCCTGTAGCCTATTACTATGGTGGCATGGTTGATGGAGTGGTCCTGCCCTTGAAGTGCTGGAGCAACGTGTCGGTCACATCCGATCTTATGCGACATGGGAGCTCCAGTGATGGCTAGACGCAGGGCCTGACGAGCGACGTGTTGGTTGCTGTGTGTTGACTGCGTGAAGAGCCGAGACCCAGTTGGTGCTGAGGCCTAGCTGTCGTAGGGGGCTCGGCAGGCATGAATCCCGAGGTTATCAAGACCCCAAAGTAGACTGCCGAGGCGTGGAGGGAGCGTTGGTTCTGTACACTGATTCCGAGGCTATAGTAACCTAGACTTGACTCCGCACGCCGCGTTGTTTCTGGAGCAAGGGTTAGGTAGCACAATGCAGTATGGGCACCGGTCGTGGGCACAGTACCGAGCACAGTGGCCGGTAACCCTTGTCCTGTCCTGGACGGCGTGGCTTCGATGTGACTAGCGTCCAGTCGGCCACGCCGCTATGTCAAGCCGTCGTTCAGCTGATATCGCGGGAGCGGTCGAACGCGCCGGTCGGACGTGACGTCTTGTCCGAGAAGTTGGTCGAGGCGAAGGCGACGGGGTTGTTTTGCCGAGCCGGCCTTGAACGAGGCGGAGAATTGGTTCCTCGGCCGAGGCCTTTCGCGCGAGGTCTCGAGCGAGACGGAAAACTGGTATGCCGCCCGAGGCCTCTCGTGCGAGGCCTCCAGCGAGGTAGAGAGTAGGTGGCTTCGGATATGGCCGGGGTTTGGCCAATAGTTGTCCCTTGGCTTTGACTTTGACGTGGTCTAAGCGATTTTTTCGATTGTTGCTTAGGGGACCCCTTCTCATGGTACCCGACACTATGCTTTTCTATAATTAAATGGAATAATTTATAGCTGTAGTTTATATGGTCTAATTATGGTAATTTTTTATGGTGGGTTAATTATTATATGCTTAAATTGGAGTAAAAAATTCATACTCATTGGATCATGTATAACTTAGTTATAGATTTTATTTAGGTTAATGCTTGTTAAATATAAATAAATCTATAATTAAGCTATACATGATCGAATGAGTATAAAATTTTTACTACAGTTCAATCATACAATAATTAGTCCACCGTAAAAATTTTATCACAATTGAACCATATAAACTTCAACAATGAATTATTCCAATTAATTGCATGAAAGCATAGATTTAAAGGCACATCAAAAACTTTGTACTAAAGTATATCATATTATATGTTCATTGTGTATATCTACTTATGTGGAGTCCAATAAAATTGGATTTTCTATTTTATGATTTTTCTGTGGTTTACTATGATTTTTCAAAAATTTAGCCGAAATAAATAAAAAGAAAAAAACAAAAGCGTCTTCAAAACTGCTTATAACAGGGCAGTAAGGTAAGATGAACGGTTTTAAAAGTTGAAGGAGGTGTTTTGCCCGATTTTAGAGCTCAGGGAGGAAAAGCGGATTTTCACGAAAGTTTAGAGAGGTAATATGGACTTTTTCCTTTGAATTTTGATCCGTGTTCCCGATTAAATTCTGATGCATTGCACAACTCCAGCGGTAATCATTTGATCTTCACTGACTTCGAGTCCGTCGCAGAAATGGGAAGCAAATGTTTGCTCCTGTGCTTAAGAACCCTTTCCCCAGGCTAAGATTGTCTAGGTAATCTCAAGGAGATCGGTGAAGATTTCTTCATTGGAAGCGGTTCCTGCTAAATTTGGTCCCATAAATGCGAGGTCTCCATTGCAATCTTCTCAGCCTCCATCATGTTCTGGTCTGGGATGCTATCTCAACTCTCGAATCCTCTCACAGGACTCTGCAACTCGAAGCTCTACGGACTCCCGATGATTCAACATATGAGAAGCAGGATCAGGGGAGAATTCACCAAGATGAGGTGGGATCGCCATCGTACTCACCGAGCTCCGGAGCTTTCGAACATTTTTCTAAAAGTAAAGTTCACTCGAACTTGTTCGGTTGTGTATTTTACTCTTTTTCTAACTATCATGTTAGGTCCGAAGGTTCCTTTACTTATTTTTCTCTACCCTATGTACCAGGCGTGGAGTCCAGTAGAGATGAAAATGGGCTCCCGCCCTCGCCTTTGGCCCAAGTAATTTTTCTTGGTCCGATGAGTTTCTCAGCCTTCATAAGCTTAAGCCCTGCTTGATTAGGCTTTCTACCCGTTTTTGGTCCTCAGAAGCTAGAAGCCCAAACAGACACTTGGCTTTTGGTTCTAACTTTCACAATCACAAGCCACGAAGCGCACAAAAGCCACTTGTGGAAGCTGGATGTGGAGGAAGGTGGGATGCCAAACAACCTAAGCTTTTGCACAAGCTAGCTTTCAAAAAGCCAAAGCCAAAAACTCAAACCCAAACATTCGCAAAAAAAAAGACACTCAAACCCAAACAAATAGAGCCTCAAAACACTGAGCAGCACAGCACCAGCCCAAAGTGTGTTCGCTTGTCTTACAATCCGTACTCTTCAGCTTGTTTTTTCAGTCAAAATAATGTTTTCTCTCACAACAAATCAACCGAAACAGTGTTTCGGTTTATTTTTTCAAAGAAACGATGCACCATTTGTTCCATCCGCATGCATGCACCAGCCTAGTACATTGATGATGCTAGCTCCAGATCACTTGCTTGTAATTCTAAACAACCCCCCCCCCCCCCACCCCCACCCACACACCCCACCCCACTATTTCTCCACGCTCCGCCACTGCTATGTACCCTTCCGATTGTCCAGTAAAGTCACTGAACCTACTTGTAAAAAAAAGTCACTGAACCTTGTGGTTAAAAAACAAAGACTACAGTGTGCTGCGATGTTTTGCATCCAATATCCATGTACCAGTTGGGTACATATATATGGTCTTTCATGTGTCCGTTTGCTCCTATGTATATTATCTGTTTTAGGCTTTTAGCAGATAATTATAGATCTGTGCTCATATTTCAGCTATCTTTTGCACTTGCCTTCCTACTGTCCTCTTTGTCTGCTTACTCTTCCTCACAGTGCTGCTATGTTGTGTTTTAATATTAGTATCTCCTCTCTGTTATTTTCATCCAAGAACATATCTGTGTATTGTATAGCAGAGAAGTCTAGTTTGTGTTGGTGTTTAAGCTGGCCTTTTTGTTCTGCCTTTCTACTGTTTCTTTTCTCTGTTCACTCTGCTTCAGTGCTTTTTATGCTCTGTATTAGGCCCTAGGTGCTGTTTCTACCCAATAAGAAAAGTCTGTGTATATACTCGAACTGCAGCTGATCTTCTGTTCTTGCCTTGTTAATTAAGTTTAAGTGTTCATTGTACCTACAGTGCTTTAAGGGATTTCATCATATGAATAAGTTCAACTCCTGCAGAATTCAAGATAAGCTTCCGCTTTGGTGCGACAAATATGGACTTGAGAGTTTTTTCTCGAATACGCAAGAGCACCCGGCCGACAGCCCAGGGGTGCTACATGGTTTGAATACAACTTTGAAACCTCGGTGGCTAGCGGGCTAACCCCCCCCCCGGCCGCCTGAATCCATCGGTTGGCTTGAGTTTTAATGACCATCAATAGCTCATCTACTGTGGACGTGGCCTCTTGGAAGCAACGGGCGTTCCGTTCCTTCCAAATTTCCCAGGAGACGAGGCCGAATAGGGACTCAAGGCCCTTCTTGTGTTGCTAATTCCAAGTTGATCGTAGCCGTCTCCACCAAGCATAGATTGACTATTCCAATGGCGGTAACTGGTGTCCTAGAGCTTGGCAGATGCGGAACCAAAGCTCTCGTGCGAAGGGGTAGCAGCACAGAATGTGATCAATTTGTTAGATTGATCTCCAATCTCAAACTGGGCCCAGTGGCCCAGTTGGGCCTTTGATCCGCGCCCTGATCGGGGGCGCCCAACCCACTATGGCTGGACGGCCCCTGTTACACTGTGCAATAAATAGAGGTGGGGCCGATGGCTCTGGATACGAGGTTCGCTGAGCTATAGTTCCCCACCGAAATCCCTAATCCAATCTAGAGGGCATGTAGCCAGTGATGGGAAGCTACCAGCCGCGCCGCCACCGGACTGCATCACCACCACCACTGCACTGCGCCGCCACCGGTCTTCACCGCCGGTCGCCACCGCCCATCACCGACACTGTCTTCACCGACCGTTGCTGCCCTCGCGCAGACACCGACGCAACGCCCATGGCAGACACCTTTGGATCGAAGGCCTACGATGGTCGGTAACCTAGCACTACTCCTCCCTCTAATCTCTGTCTAGTTCATGTACTAGGACATGCTATCCATTTATAAGATGTACTCGACTAGATCTATGACTATGTGATTAGAATAGTTCAACAATGGTATCAAAGCCTCGTTTTCTAGGGTTTTTAGATCTAGAACGGGTGAACGACAAGAAATAGATTAGATCCGTTCAGATCTGAGAAAAGAAGAGGGTCACCGAACCCTAACCCTAATCGGGTGAAGAACAGAGAAAACAAAGGGTCTCGGATCTCAAAACCGAAACCTAACCCACGAATCAGTCATGGGGAAGAACAACAGTGAAACCCTAACCCTAACCAAACCCTAATCTCGGTCCTAACCCCATCCCCAACCCTAAAGCGGATAGATCCGAGAAAAAAAGAAAGGAAAATCAAAGAAAAAGAAAAGGAGAAGGGGGAAGAGGCCTACCTGGCCGCCGCACCATGTTGCCGCCTCGTCGGTGCGTGGGCAGGTGCTCGGGCAAAGGGCGCTGCGGCCAGGCCGCTCGACGGTGGCATGCTCACCCGCTAGGGAGCGCGCGCGCCGGCGATGACGCCATCATCGTCTCCGTGTCATCACGGGACCGAGACAGAGGAGGAGGAGAAGTGGTCGGGTCAGATCTAGGGTTTTATAGGGGATCAGGGCACCGCCACCCAGACCGCTCGACGGTGGCGTGCTCACCCACTAGGGAGCGCGCACGCCGGCGAGGGGACCGACGACGGCGCCATCTTCGCGCTCGTCATCGCTCGGTTGCTGTTCGCTGCGCTGAGAAGAGAGGCAAAGAGAGAGAAAGGGCAGCAGAGAATGGATTAGGGTTTTCCCTAGGGGCGCGTGGCGTCGGCTTTTATTTCGAGCGAAACGCATGCGTGGCCGTCGGATTAAGATGGACGGTGCAGATCGATCGGGCCAGCGATTGTCCTAGGCAGGCACGCACGGCCGCACGGCTTTGGCGGCCCAGGCCTAGGTTGCGGCCTGGGAAGCACAGCGCGTGTGCAAGCAGAGTGGGCCGGGCCATTTTGCCGGCTGGGCTAAAGAACAGTATTCATTTTGAATCAATTTTTTTGTTTTTCTTTTTCTAGTAAATATTTATTTCCTAGAAAATGGATAAATGGCTTAAAGTAAATAGAAAAGAGAATTTTCTTGTGGGTAAAATTCATTAAATTAAATAATTTTTGTGATGCAATGTTAAAGTTAATGATCTTCTAATTAAATTCGAACCAATAGGAAAATTTGATTTGAAGAGTAGTCAATTTTTATCAGTAAATTATGATATTGTTATTTTCTGACCAACGTTGATAATAACAATATTATAATGTTCCACACATTAATTCTATTTCTGCCCAACAGTGATGTAGAATTAATGTATAAGAACAGTTGTATGTTTTAATTTTGACTAACGTTGGAACTAAGGCATGTAATTGTTGTTATTATTTATGTTCTCACTCTATATGAATTGTATTTTCAGATGGATACAACTTGATGGGTTGTATCAAGAGATCCCCACTCTCAAAGATGATAACTACACGAAGTGGAAGAAAAAGATTGACCTAGCCTTCATCTTAGCTGAGGTGGACTAGGTAGTCACCTCACTGTGTCCCACTAAGCATGTGGCACCGGTGAGGGAGACAAACGAGGCTAATGACACTTAGGCAACTAGAGAGAGGGATTTTGAATCCCAAAAGATGTCCTATCACCTTGAGTATAGGAAGTGGGTCACTGTCAACAAGAAATGTATGGCTGTGATAAAGAACATGATTGAACCTGCAATTGTGGGCTCAATCCCAGAGTGTGACCCCGTCACTGAGTACCTCGATAGAATAAAGAGTCAGTTCATGGGCTCTTTAAAGACATATGTTACCCAGCTGATAAAGCCGCTGGTGATAGAGAGGTACTCTAGAAATGGTGGCATAAGAGAGCACATACTAAGGATGAGCAATTTGGCATCCTAGCTAAAACTAATGGATCTGGCTCTCAAGGAAGAGTTCCTTATTCATCTGATTTTTGCTTCCTTGCCAAAGGAATTTAACACTTTTGTTGTCAACTACAACATATAGCTCGAGAAGTGGGACTTAGAGAGGCTCATGACTATGTGTGTGCAAGAGGAAGAGAGAATGAAAGCTGTCAATGGTGGCACTATCAATTATGTGAAAGACAACAAGAAAAAGAATAATAATGCTAACTCCTTCTCAAAGCCAAAGGGAAAGGATCCCATGCTGCATCAGCCTCAGCGGAACAAGTTCACAGTAGAGAAAGATCAGTGTCTCTATTGCAAGAAGACGGGACATTATAAGAAAGATTATCCCGATTACTTAAAGATGATCATGGCAAAGAAAGGTGAAAACATTATTACATTCATAAATGAATCCCTATATGTACAGTATTCGAAATCTACTTGGTAGATTGTCTTAGGTGCAACTGTTCATGTTGCTAATTCTTTACAGGGATTCCATTCGATGAGGACTACGCAAAGAAGAGAAAGTCACGTTAAAGTTGCAAATAGAGTCCGAGCAGATGTTGAAGCCGTTGGGATCTTTCTCTAGAGATTGCTGATAGTTTCACACTTTTACTTAGAGATGTACTTTATGTTCCCGCTTTATAGAGAAACTTGATTAGTATTTCATGCTTGGACAATGATGCATATGATTGCCATTTTGGAAATGGCAAACGTAAGATAATATTTAATAATATATGTGTTGGTCTTGCTATCCTACAAAATGAGCTTTATTTGTTATCACTACGTGATGATGTGAATATTGTATGCGATGATGGGAACGTTGCGTGCGATAATGAGAATGTATCCTTGTCTACGGATGTAAACAAAAAACGAAAGAGAGCTCACGATGTGTCGTCGAAATTATGGTACTGTCGTTTAGGCCATATTTCGAGGGGGAGAATAGAAAGACTAGTTAAGAATGATATTCTTCCTCCATTAGAGCTCTCAGATTTAGAACAATGCAGAGAATGCATAAAAGGAAAGTATGTAAAGAAAATTAAGAAAGATGACAAACGAAGCGCAGGAATTTTACAGATGATTCACACAGACATTTGTGGTCTGTTTCCTATAAAGAGTGTGGATGGTTATGATTTGTTTATAACATTCATAGATGATTACTCCTGTTATGGCTACATTTATCCAATCAAAGAAAGAACAGAAGCATTGGATAAATTTAAGATATTTAAGGCAGAAGTTGAAAACCAACACAATTTAAAGATTAAGATAGTCAGGTCCGACCGTTGGGGAGAGTACTATGGTCGGCATACCCCATATGGTCAAGTTCCTGGACCTTTTGAAAGGTTCTTATAGGAGAATGGCATAGTAGCCTAGTATTTTATACTGGGCGAACCTCAGCAGAATGGAGTAGCTGAAAGACACAATCGTACCCTGATGGATATGGTGCGCAGTATGATAAGTTACTCCACCTTACCATTGAGCCTGTGGATGGAGGCGTTAAAAACCGTCATTCATATTCTCAATAGAGTACCAAGTAAGTCAGTGCCCAAAACACCGTATGAGTTGTGGACAGGAAGAGTACCCTCACTAAACCACTTACGTGTGTGGGGGAGCCCTGCTAAGGCTAAAGTATTTAACCCAAACATTAGGAAGCTAGATCCCAAAACAGCCAATTGTCATTTTATTGGCTACCCAGAAAAGTCAAAATGTTTTCGTTTCTACTATCCAGACAGACATACAAAGTTTGTGGAAACAAGACACGCTATCTTCCTAGAGGATGAAATGATGAGGATGAGCATGGTGCTCGAGAAATTGACCTTGAAGAGAAGCGGATGTATGCGCCCACTCTGATGATTCATGAGCCATTTTTCTCACTACCTACTGTCGCTGCACCGACAGTGCAAGATATTGTGGTGCCAGCACCTATTGTTATTCCGCCTGTGGCAACAATGAATGACGATGAGGAACCTATTCTTTAGGATCCTGTAGAACCTATTGCCACACATGAGGGGGAGCAACAGCAGCCTCAAACAAGAGATGTGCCAAATGTGGAGGCCCCTAGAAGGTCTCAAAAAGTTAGAAAATCAGCTATTCCTGCTGACTATGAAGTATACAACACTGAGGAATTTCAAATAGAGGATGATCCCACCTCATTTGAAGAAGCCATAAGAAGTGATCATTCATCAAAGTGGCTTGAGGCCATGAAAGATGAAATGAAATCTATGAATGTCAATAAAGTTTGGGACTTGGAAATAATTCCTAAAGGAGCCAAAACAGTAGGCTATAAATGGGTCTACAAAACAAAACTTGACTCTCAAGGTGATGAGGACATGACACCCATGCATATGACCATGTTTGGCACATGGTATGGAGGGGTAGGAGGCCAGCAAGGGTGTCCAAGTCAAAAAGGAGGCCTGAGGCTAATTCGGTTTGAGTCCCCGAGGTGGAGGCCCAAAGCAACTCAAGTTCGAGTCTGTCTCGGGCCTCCATCTTGACTTGAACACCCTTGCTGGCCTCCTACCCCTCCATACCATGTGCCAAACATGGTCATATGCATGGGTGTCAAGTCCTCATCACAAGGGAATATAGAAAGATATAAAGCGCGACTTATGGCAAAAGGCTTTACGCAAAGAGAAGGGATTGATTACAATGAGACATTTTCTCCAGTCTCATGTAAAGATTCCTTTAGAATCATAATAGCATTAGTGGCACATTACGATTTAGAATTACATCAGATGGATGTAAAGACAACATTTCTCAATGGGGACTTAGAGGAAAATGTTTACATGGCACAACCGAAAGGTTTTATCATGGAAGGAAAAGAATGAATGGGATGCCGCCTAAAGAAATCCATTTATGTATTAAAACAAGCTTCAAGACAGTGGTACTTAAAGTTTGATCAGACAATAAGGAATTTTGGGTTTAAAGAGAATGTTGATGACAATTGTGTCTATGCAAAGTTTAAGAATGGGAAGTTTATCTTCCTTGTCCTGTATGTGGACGATATCTTACTTGCTAGTAGTGATGTCAGTCTACTACTAGAGATAAAGAAGTTTTTATCCTCAAAATTTGATAGGAAAGATCTTGGTAAAGCATCGTTCGTTCTAGGGATCGAGATTCACCAAGATAGAACTAAAGGGGTATTAGGACTGTCACAAAAGGCATACATAGAAAGGATCTTAAAGAAATTAAGTATACACAAATGTAGTCCCTCACCTGCTCCTATAGTCAAGGGCGATAGATATGGGGATTTTCAATGCCCCAGAAACCAATATGAGATCGATCAAATGAAAGTGGTTCCATATGCTTCAGCTATCGGAAGCTTGCAATATGCTCAAGTATGTACGCGCCCTGACTTGGCATTTGTTACCGGGTTAACTGGCAGATTCCAGAGCAATCCTAGAATAGAACACTATAAATTAGTAAAGAAAGTCTTGCATTATTTGCAAGGAATGAAAAGCCTCATGATGACATATAGAAGATCCGATTCACTCTATATAGTGGGATATTCAGATTTTGATTATGCGGGAGATGATAGAAAATCCACGTCTGGATATGTATTCACTATCGCAAGGGGAGCTATTTCATGGAAAAGCTCACAGCAAACTGTCACTACATCGTCTACAATGTATGCCGAGTTTGTAGCGTGTTATGAGGCAACGGGGCAGGTGAACTGGCTAAAGAAGTTCATACCCGGTTTGAAGGTGGTTGACGACATCTATAGACCACTTAAGTTATACTGCGATAATAATTTGGCAGTACAGTATGCTTACAACAATAAGTCAAGTGATGCTGCCAAATACATTGATATAAAGTATTATGTTGTGAAAGAGAAAGTATGGGATCATGCCATAAGTCTTGAGCATATAAGTACCGAAAAGATGCTCGTGGATCCGCATACAAAAGGCTTACCACCCAACGTGTTCAGAGAACATGTAGCCGGCATGGGTTTAAGGGAAAGCCTATAATTCCTGGACAAAAGAAGGCCCAAAGTTAAGTATCTATTTCAGAACAGAGTGGTGTGTTGTAGCTATTAAATCTATCGACAATTGACCGTGACGATAAAACATGCTCTATGCGCTAATCTATAATAGAATGAACAAAAGTAAATGACATAAAATTGAAAGATGGTAGGAGATCAAGGGGAAGATTATTAGATTGATCTCCAATCCCAAACTAGGCCCAACGGCCCAGTTGGGCCTTTGATCCATGCCCTGATCAGGGGTGCCCATCCCACTATAGCTAGAGGGCCCCTGTCACACTACACAATAAATAGAGGTAGGGGCCGACGGCTCTAAATACGAGGTTCGCTAGAGCTACAGTTCCTCACCAAAATCCCTAATCTGATCTAGAGGGCGCGCAGCTAGTAACAGGAAGCTACCAACCACACCACCACTAGACCACGTCACCGCCACCACTGCACTATGCCACCACCAGTCTTCACCGCCGGTCGCCACCTGAAAGCTCTAGTTTGGTTTTAGTTAATTGATGAAACCCTAAGTGCTAACCTAGTTTATCAAAGTGATTATGAGATAGGTAGCACTACTCCAAGTAATGAAGCAATGGTAAAGATCATGGTGATGGCATGGTGATGATCAAATGCTTGAACTTGGAAAAGAAGAAAGAGAAAAACAAAAGGCTCAAGGCAAAGGGATAAATAGTAAGAGCCATTTTGTTTTAGTGATCGAGACACTTAGTGAGTGTGATCATATTTAGGATCGATAGTCATACTATTAAGAGGGGTGAAACTCGTATTGAAATGAGGTTATCAAAGTGCCACTAGATGCTCTAACTCATTGCATATGCATTTAGGATCTAGTGGAGTGCTAACACCCTTGAAAATGCTTGTGAAAATATGCTAACACATGTGCACAAGGTGATACACTTGGTCATTGGCACATTTGAGCAAGGGTTAGAAACTTCTCCAGTGGAGTGTCTACCCGTAGAGTGCAGACAGTTCGACGGTGCCACCGGCGCTCTTTACAGAAAAAATGGAGGTCACTATAAGTGACCGGACGTTGGTCTCAGTTGGACCAGCATGTTTGGTCAGTGGAAGTGTGAAGACGCTGGCGTCGGTCTTTGACCGGATGTTGGGTCACTTAGTGACCAGACGTTGGGTCACTTATTGACCGAACGCTGACGGGTGCGTCCGGTCCTACTGATGTGGCAGCGCATAGAGGAGATGTTGTGTGACCGAATGCTGGGTGAGTCCGGTTGAGCATGACCAGACGCATCCGGTCATGATTTCTCGCTTCTGGATGCTTACTAGAAATGACCAAACGCTGAGGTCCAGCGTCCGGTCACTTCACAGCAGCGCATTCGGTCATCACTTAACCGTTGGGATTGGGCGATCAGTATTTGAAGAGAGGGGACACATGGCATGCATCGCACGACCGGACGCTAGGGTCCTGCGTCTGGTCAATATGACCAGAGCGTCTGGTCGCCCCGTGTTCAGTGCAATGAGTATCCCAATGGCTCTATTTCGTGGGGGCTTCTATTTAAGTCCCATGGCTGGCTCAACCTCACTCTCTTGGCCATTTGCATTGACATAACAACCTTGTGAGCTTAGCCAAAGCCCTCCCACTCATCTCCATCATTGATCCATCATCATTGTGAGATTGGGAGAGAATCCAAGTGCATTGCTTGAGTGATTGCATCTAGAGGCACTTGGTATTTGTGTTTCGCTGTGGGATTCACTTGTTTCTCTTGGTGGTTGCCGCCACCTAGACGGCTTGGAGCAGCGAGGATCATTGAGCGGAGGTTAGTGATTGTCTCTAGCTCTGATCGTGGTGATTGTGAGGGATCTTGTGCCTTCCTCGGTGGAGCGCCGAAAGTAACTCTAGTGGATTGCTCATTTTATTGAGTTACCTCACTTGTGGGTAGGTTCTTGTGGTGTCCAATTGTGTGGACGAGGTTCATGCAACACCTCTTAACCGCTGAACCACCAAGTGTTGGTCGACACAACGGGGACTAGCGTGCCGGCAAGCACGTGAACCTCGGGAGAAAAATTGGTTGTCTCTTGCCCTTTGGTATTCTCCCGGTGATTGATTTAGTATTCATCTTGTGATTGGTTCACTCCTCTACACGGTGGTATAATCACCCTACTCACTTATTTATATTCTTGCAAACTAGTTGTAGCAAGCTCTTTAGTGTAATTAGAATTGAGGGCTTGCTTTGTTGTTTTAAGTTCATCTAGTGGAGCTCTTTAGTGTAGCAAGTGTGAGAGCTCTTAGTGAGTAGTGACATAGCAAATTGTGTATCTAGAGATCATAGCAACTAGAATTGTTGGATAGGTGGCTTGCAACCCTTGTAGAGCTAGAGCAAGTTTGCATTTCGCTATTTGTTATACTAATCAAATTTCTCTAGTTGATTTGTAGATTTTTAAATAGGCTATTCACCCCCCTCTAGCCATATTAGGACCTTTCAGGTGGTATTAGAGCCATAGTCACCGTTTGATTAAACGCTTAACAACCTCGGTGTCAAATTATGGCTCAAGTTGTGTTCAACCATGTGGGGGGCAAACCACTGTTCTTTGATGGCACGTGCTATGATTATTGGAAGAGAAAGATGAGGATGTATCTTAGTTCAATCAATGATCAAGTATGGGAGGTGATCGAAAATGACTATGCTATCATTGATCCCGACAATCCCACCAACCAAGACAAGACCAACAAGCAATACAATACAATGGCTCTCAACACCATATACAATGCCATTGATTGTAAGGTGTTTGAGCAAATCAAGGATTGTGAAAGAGCTAATGAGGTGTGGAGGAGATTGGATGAAACATATGAGGGCACACTAGCGGTGAAGAGTGCCAAGTTGTACATCCTCAAGGATAAGTTGACAAGCTTCAAGATGAAGGATGATGAGAGCATTCCGGAGATGTTCCATCAGTTGCAAGTAATTGCCAATGACTTGAAGGCTTTGGGAGAGAAGATCAAGGATGATGATGTCTCTCATCAGTTCTTAATGTGCCTACCTCTAAGATTTGAGATGTTGAGATTGCTTATCATAAGAGGAGGATTGAAGGAGATTACCCCTAACTAAGTACTAGGTGATGTTATGACACAAGAGACATACCGTGTGCAAAGGGAGGAGGATGACAAGGATGACAAGAAGAAAGAAGAAGACAAGAAGAAAAAGAGTATAGCATTCAAGGCTAGCTCATCATCATCCAAGAACAAGGAAAAGTCTAAGAAAGAATCAAGTGATGATGATGATTTTAGTGATATTGATGATGAAGCTATGGCCCTCTTTGTACGCAAGATGGGAAAATTCATGAAGAAGAAGGGCTATGGTGCAAGAGAGAGAAGAGATCACACCAAAAGCAAAGAATATATGAGAAGATGCTACAATTGCAAGAGCCCCGATCACGTTGTAGCGAATTGTCCCTACAATAGTGATAATGATGAGGATGAAAAGAAGAAGCACAAGAAGGACAAGAAAGAAAAGGAGAAAGAGAAGAGAATGACCTTCCAAAAGAAGAAGAAAGGTGGAGGCTATGTGGTCACATGGGATAGTGATGACTCTTCAGATAGTGATAGCTCTAGTGATGATGACAAGAAATCTATCAAAAAAGCACTATCAAGCATCGCCATCAACAACAAGCCCTCCATCTTCGACACTCCATCGACATGCCTCATGGCAAAGCCTACCAAGGTAAAATATGATGTGAGTGATGATGATGAATGTGAAAGTGATGCTTGTAGGAGTGATGATGGTGATGATGAGGAGGAGGAGTACACCAAGGAGGAGCTCTTGGACATGTGTAAGCAAGTGCACACTTGCGTTGAGATAAAGAGAAAGGAGTGCAAAGAATTATGCAAGAAAGTCAAATTTCTTGAGCAATCCTTTGATGAGCTCAATACCACTCATGAGAGGCTAATGGAAGCCCATGAGAAGCTTGGCAAAGCTCACTCTAAGCTTTAAAAAGCTCACTCCTCTCTCATTGAGCAAGTTAAGAAGGAGAAAGCCAAGAAGGAACAAGTGACTGTGTCTTGTGATGTGGGACTAACATGTGATATTATTGATGAATCTTTTTATAAGCCCATTGTAGTTGCTCCCACTAACACTTCTTGTAGCACTACTACTTCTACTTCACCTTTGAGTGATGGTCTCACTTGTGATGCCTCACTAATAATGGAAAATGAGACCCTCAAGAAGAAGGTGAATGAGCTCACTCGTGCCTTAGGCAATGCCTATGGTGGAGATGCCCGCTTGCTAAAGTGTTTGGGTAGCCAAAGGTTTTCTCTCAACAAAGAGGGATTTGGCTATACCCCCAAGAAAGGCAAGGCGGCCTTTGTCACTCTCAAAGCTAGCTTTGTGAAAGGCAATGGTCGGTTTTGCAATAGGTGCAAGCAAGTTGGGCATATAGAGCAAAATTGTAAGATTAACAAGAACAAGCTACCTAATGTATCCTCAATGAAATTTGATTCTTTTTACATGCTTGTTAAGGGTGCCAATGGTGTGAAGGCTAAGTTCATTGGTACACCAATTATGGGCCAAAGAAGAAGGTCATTTGGGTACCAAAGACCTTGGTAACTAACCTTCAAGGACCTAAGCAAGTTTGGGTACCTAAAAAGAATTGATCTTCTTTTGTAGGTAAATTATAAGGCTAGAGGAAGGCGTTGGGTGCTTAATAGTGGATGCACACAACACATGACCGGTGATTCAAGAATGTTCAATTCAATCAATGAAAACAAGAGCAATGGGATTGATAGTATCACATTTGGTGATAATGGCAAAGGCAAGGCCAACGGGCTTGGTAAGGTTGCAATATCTAATGACTTGAGCATTTCTAATGTGCTACTAGTAGAGAGCTTGAACTTCAACCTATTATCGGTAGCTCAATTGTGTGATCTTGGTTTTAAGTGCATATTTGGTGTGGATGATGTAGATATCATAAGTGTAGATGACTCTAAATTGATATTCAAAGAATTTAGATATGAAAATCTATACTTAGTTGATTGCAATGTTAGAGAAGCTCAATTGTCAATATGTTTGATCACTAAGTCTAGCATGGGTTGGTTATGGCATAGAAGGCTTGGTCATGTTGGAATGAAATAATTGAACAAGTTGATCAAGCATGACTTAGTTAGAGGTTTGAAAGATGTCACATTTGAAAAAGATAAGCTATGTAGTGCATGTCAAGTCAGAAAGCAAGTTGGTAACACACATCCTAAGAAGAGCATGATGAGCACTTCTAAGGCATTTGAGTTGATGCACATGGACTTGTTTGGACCAACCACATACACTAGCATTGGTGGAAACAAATATAGATTTGTGATTATGGATGATTTCATTAGATACACATGGGTGCTCTTTCTTGTTGACAAGAGTGATGTGTTTGCAACATTCAAATCATTTGTCAATGGCATTCACAATGAGTTTGAAACAACTATCAAGAAAGTTAGAAGTGACAATAGTAGTGAATTCAAGAACACTAGAATTGATGAGTTGTGTGATGAATTTGGAATTAGACATCAATTCTCGGCCAAGTACACTCCACAATTAAATGGCCTAGTTGAAAGAAAGAATAGACTTTGATTGATATGGCAAGATCAATGTTGAGTGTGTACACATCTTTAGTGTAGCAAGTGTGAGAGCTCTTAGTGAGTAGTGACATAGCAAATTGTGTGTCTAGAGATCATAGCAACTAGAATTGTTGGATAGGTGGCTTGCAACCCTTGTAGAGCTAGAGCAAGTTTGCATTTCGCTATTTGTTATACTAATCAAATTGCTATAGATGATTTGTAGATTTTTAAATAGGATATTCACCCCCGCTCGAGCCATATTAGGACCTTTCACCACCGCTCATCACCGACACCGTCTTCATCGACCGTCGCTGCCCTCGCGCAGATACCGACGCAACGCCCATAGCAGATGCCTCTGGATCGAAGGCCTATGATGGCCGGTAACCTAGCACTACTCTTCTCTCTAATCTCTGTCTAGTTCATGTACTAGGTCATGCTATCCATTTACAAGATGTACCCGGCTAGATCTATGACTATGTGATTAGAATAGTTCAACACAATTGTCTCCGGCGCCTGGTCGCAGAGGTAACACTCTTCTCTCGCCTTGAGTCCATGCCTTGCCCGGTGAACATTAGTCCAGTGACGCCTCCGGAATGCGAGCCATAGGAAGATTTTAACTTGGAGTGGCGCCCAAGTCTTTCAGATGAGAGCGTAGCCTCGGAACAGGATTGAACCTGTGTGTAGCCTAGTGTAGGCTGATTTGGCGTTGTAGTTCCCGTCAGGCGTCCAGCGCCACACAGTCTTGTCCGGCTGTTCACCGAGGATGGTATGGTCCGCTGTCTCCCATAGGTCTAGATACTCGGCCAGTGCCGTCGCCGCCATGGAGCCCGAGAACGAGCGCGTCCAGTCTCTGGCTGTTAGCCCTTGGCGCACGGTGAGGCGTTTCCTGACCCTATTGGGCACCAGGCGCACCAAGGTTGGAGTGATGTCTGACGGCGCGGCGCCCTCGATTCATCGGTCATCCTAGAACTTCGTGTTCCGCCCGTCGCCGATGACCATGTAAGTTGATGCTCTGAAGAGGGCCTGTACTTCTGGGTCTATGTTGATCAGCAGCTCGCTCCAGGCGCGTGAGCTGTCTGTTTTCTGCAGCCAAAGCCACCTTATCTGCAGCGCGAAGCCGGCAAGTTTGAGGCCGTTGATCCCCCCACGTGACCATGCATTTGCCACGCACCGAGTTGTCCTTGCCGACCCACAGAAACCTTCTGCAGATTGAGTCTATTTCCTTCCTCGCCCAAGGCGGTAGGCTGTAGGCCATCATGGAGTAGATGGGTACAGCCCTGAGAACCGATTTGACCAAATCAGGCGCCCACTCCTCGCCATTAGTGAGCCATGGCAGTTCGGCATCTTCCTTGCGACGGCCTCAACCAATGAGTGGTATTCAGCCTTGGGTAGCTTCTTGGTACTGAGCGGCAACCCCAAATATCTGATGGGGAATTGTTGCAATTGCAACCCAGGATTGTGACGATCTCATGTAATGTGTCGTCGCCTGCATAGATCGGAGTAACCAAGCACTTCGCTAGGTTCGTCATCAGGCCGGTTGCTTCCCCGAACACTCTGAGAATTTCCTTCACGACCGCTGCCTCTTGAACCGATGGTCTGATGAAGAGGATAACATCATCCGCATATAGACTGCTGCATTGGTACTTGACCTCTCGCGGTGCCATCGGACGCAGCACCCCATCTCGGCCTGCTTTGGCAATCATCCTATGCAAGACATCCATTGCAATGATGAATAGTAACGGCGATAGGGAATCGCCCTGACGCACCCCTCTGAAGTGCTTTATTGGTGGACCCTGGTGACCGTTAAGTAGTATCCTGGACGATGCCGTTGACAGGAGTGCAGCGATCCACCGGCACCACCTCTGACCGAACCCCCTTGCCCGCATTACTTCAAGAAGGAAAGGCCAAGAAAGTGTGTCAAAGGCCTTGGAGATGTCTAGCTTTAGCAGGAGCATGGGGATCTTGTTCTTCCTGATGAGAACCGCAGCCCGCTGGATGTACTTGAAGTTATCTTGGATCGTCCTCGACCGAATGAATGCATTACCAACCCATTGAGCTTCGGTGCCAGCCTCGGCGCAAGGATCTTGGAGATCAACTTCGCGAAACTATGGATCATCGTGATTGGTCTGAAATCAGCCGGGCAAGACGCTCCCACCTTCTTAGGCAGTAGCACGATCAGTGCATTGTTCAGCCTGTCAAGACCTCTACGGTCTCCTGAGTGAAACACTGAATGGCAGTCATGACCTCATCCCTGATGATCGGCCATGCAGTTTTGTAGAACGCGCCGGTATAACCATCAGGCCGGACTAAACACTACTCGTAGTTCTCATGTACAATCCCTCTCCTTAGAAGCAAAGCCAGGCAAACCACACCATGACATTAGGCCAGGAAGCCAAGCAAGTAAAGCCTTAGAAGCAGTCAACTATATCCTTTCAGTCTACCACGCACAAAAAAGATCTTGCCTTGCCTCGAGCAGAATATATCGGCTACATATATATTCTGCTGCATGATTGACCACACATCATTCAGAAGGCGATGAGATAACGACCTGTACAGACTCCAGGCCTCCGTCCACCACACCACCAACTCACCTGTGATGTGATCATGCATGCATGCGCTTCACACCCGCGACTGCCGAAGAGAAAAAGACTCCGCGCGGCGCACGGGAACAACTGCATGGCATGGCGGAGCTGATGAGTGATGAGCGTGCCGTGCATCGATCATCAGGTCACACTGAGGAACCAATCATGAGATGAGCCCCGGCCGCGGCCGGCCTCACCCTCAGTGCCTCATATCATAGGTGACATTAGTGCATACACATCATGAGGCGTGAGCTCGCTGCTCACCGTTAGTTTATGCCTGCAGCTGATGCATGCATGGATGCCTTTCCACCGTAATGCTTCTAAAAGCGAACAAACATGGCATGCGAGATCGTCTACAGGATTTGCATACAGCTATGGGTATGACGATGCTATCATCAGGAGATTCTGTAAGCAGAAGCAGTTTGCCTGATGATACGCTGCTTTCTTTGCAATGCATGCTCAAAGCAATGGTGATGATTTGATTTGCTCGTTTTCTAGCTAGCTTCATAGACTTCAAATATCTGGATGATCATGGATGCATACCTGATTTAAGGAAAGGAACCATACATGGTCGATGGTCGTATCGTATCTCTGACCAACCAGATCAAACCTAAGACTTCTGCATGATGTGATATATCCTGAATTCATATGCTCAGAGGGACCTGATCATGATCAGAATAACACCTGAGCAGATAAGAGAAGTTTGTGATAAGGTTGATACTACAATACGTTTGTGCCATTTGTAACAGATGACCTAACTATGACCACATCAGGAGGCATCGGATAACTAAAGACGACGGCATATCTTGTGTCTTCTTTGAAGAGCTTCGCTTGTCCATGGTGGTGGTAGAGCAAGTTTTGGTCTGTGTGTTTTGCGTATGTTTCTAATGCCTTTTTAGAGCATATGGGCGAAAATGGGAAAAATAAAACCCACCAGGATCATGCTTTGGATTGGTCTTTGTCCCCCAACAACATTCACAGCTCCAAATGGTGCTTTGCTTTCAATCACGAACCGCGTGTGTCGCGCGTGTGTGTGTGCATCTCATTCCATCTTTTGCTTTAATTTCCTTTCGCCGTTGTTTCAGGCTTTGAGCTTGGGAGGAACCTATGTGAAGCCTTGCAGCAGGAGTGGCTAGCTAGAGCAGGATGAGCTAGTCGCATGGATCCACTGACACTGTGACCGAGCACTCAGCGGATCCCTGACTGGTGAATTCATTTTTCTTTTATTCCCTCCATACAGAACAGACATTCCTCCGTTGCTTTTTCTCCCACTTCAGAAATAAAATTTTGGTCGGCCTTAGCGTATGGACTATGGAGAGAAAATTCTGGATTCTTGGGATCATTTTCCTCAGGTGATTGTTGACTAAAAGATGACTGATGTGCAGGCCCGGCCCTGAGGGGGTGCGAGCTGTGCATTGGCACAGGGCCCTCGAAGCCAAGGGGCCTAATCCCAGGTATGTACACACTATAAACTATAGCTGGTATACTCTGGTCCAATAGAAAATCATATATGTGGCCTAAAAATACTGGAGCGTGTGAGGAAGAGTCTGTCGATTTCTCTTCCGCCGCGGCCGCTCTCTTCGTCGCTTCATAGCTGCGTCTTCGCGTCCGGCGTCATTCTTGCGCGTTGTCGTAAATGAAGGGCCCATCTTTCTGGCCAAGCTCCAGGCCCATAAATTGACAGGACCGGGCCTGCTGATGTGATAGTAGCAATGACTTTTACCCCCGGTGTCCTTGGAGTTTAACGAGCATTAAATAAGCTACCAGCATGATAAATATACTGAAATGGCACAATATTGATAAAGACAGAAGATGAAAATTTCATGGAATTAAAACAAGTTTTATGAGTCCACATTGTTTCTAACACCTTGAGAACCTTGAAACTGGACACAAAACTCCCAATGAGACCAGCCTAACGACATACTCCTATTTATATACAGATTTCATATTCTTTATTTAAGCAATGATAAGTTAGTATCGGTGGGAGTTTGATCCGTATTTAATAGGTTGCCACATAAGCATATCTGATGACGTAGCAACATTTTTAAAGAGATAGAATAATTGAGTTTCATGTAGACTAAGCTCTCTTGCATCGGTTTCCAACTATAGATTAGTCATGCAATTAAATATCTATAAAAAAAGAATGAAACCATGCGTTGTGGGGTGTTGTTTTATCCATGTTCCATTACATTTCATCGAACGTGTCATTTTTAGAAATAACACTATAAAACTCTCCACCAAGAATGGCCTTAATTAGGCTATGAAACTACAGGAGTGGACCCTTGACTGATCGTTTGAAAGCAATAAATATTCTAACATAGAGGAACTTTCTCTCAAAAGAAATTTACCTGGAACTAAACTAAAACTAGCCCATCTGAAGAAGCTAAGCTGTAAGAGCACCCCAACGGAGCCATGAAGCTCTCCACAAGATGTCCACCTAGAAGAGAGAAAGCAACAAAGAGAAGAGGATGTCGTCACAGTTAACTAGAGCCACTAGGCACATCTCCAAAAATGAGTGTCTCCCTCTTCATCTCCTCTCACCGGCACAGGCCAAATTACGCACCGGACAGGTCCAATATGTATACCGGACCGGTCCGGCTTGCACTGTGTTCTTGAGTCTTTCTCCATTAATTGCTCGCTCATTTAGCTTCCGCATCTTCTTAGCTCCTTTCCTACGATCTGTTGGCACTCTATTGTTACTTGATCTTATGGAAAGCTAGAAAAAAATGAGTGGACGTGTCATTTAGGATATAGGCCGAGTTCTCTTTCTCTCTCGGAAATTTTATTTGGCTCCCATTCATCCTCTCTGGTCACCATTTCGGTCCTTCATCTAGTTCACACCAGTTAGTTTCCTGTTTTTTATGGTTCTTGAATGTAACATGATTCTTAATCTTAAATCTGAGTAAGAACTACTGTGACTGTGACATCCAGAACCACTACTTTACAGTCCAATGCTTTTCCTCCACTGCAGGTACCCTTATCATGATAGTCCTTTCTCAATCACTTGAATGCTTTCTACGAATGTGTCAACAACTAAAAGACAATGGATCAATGCAGATTCTAGCATATAGTATATAAAAACTGAATTCCATCACTATTTAAGGTCTTTGCATATCCTTTTTCGTTGTCCAAACTACCAGCTATATATGCATATCGCCTTTTGGTGATGCATGTATTTGCTTTTTTTTATAAAGCTATATAGTGCATCACGCACCAAATGATTGGGGAATAAGAACCAAAACATCGTACTATAATTCTAGTGGCCTCTTGCTTTACTCTCCAAATCTCGGACGGAATAATTGTAGGCTTGGGAAAGTTTGTGCCCTTTCCTTCTACGGACTACAATATCCGCTCCGTATGACACGTATTTCCTAAAACGGGTTATAATAATCCAGCACTTGATACCCGAAGGGGCTTAAACAATCCAAATGATCCGCCGCTACATTTGAACTCTACCTTTTTCTCTGAGGACGTGAGTGAAGTCACATGATATGTTGCTTTTAAAATTTGAAAGTGGCAAGAGGAAAGGAGCGGACCCATTGTTCGCTCTTGTGGCCTGGGAACTATGGAAGGAGAGGAACGGAAGGTGCTTTTGCCAAGCCTCGTCCACGGTTATGCAGATCCTCACGCACATCAGGCACTTGGTAGACCAGTGGATAGATGCCGAGGCGGCGAAACTAGGTTGTTTCGTGCGCGAGTAATCACCTAGTTTAGAGTCCGCTAGGTGAGGATAAAATCTTTGTAAATTCATCTGCCCCCCTAGTGCGCCATTAAGTGGCGTGTCGTTGTAATCAAACTATCTCTCGCTCTTAATACAATGATACGCAAACCTTTTACGTATTCGAGAATTTTTTTTTTGAAAGTGGCTCCATGTATGATGATGTCAGGCTAACTCGATCAGATCAGATCACAGATCAAAATATGTTTAAACAAAAGATGTTTGAAGAACTGGATTGTCCTGACAGATGTTTGAGTTAATGACATAGCTTAAACTTAGTGGTCCATTTTAAGTTTTGAACTCATTTAACGATTGTAAAATTATATGGAAAATACCGCTTACTATGTTTTCTATACTGAACACATTTGATCAAAATTCCCAGGGGCGAAGCTATCATCAAACTTATGGTGGTGCACCGCTCAGTAAGATATGAAATTTTCTCATGTTACGTGGCAAGTATTAGTCAATTTAATAACAATTTCCTGGTGCACCCTAGTTGCATTGCACCACGGTAACCCAACATAGCTTTAAATTCCTGTGCATAATACTCCCTCTATTTTTTTTTACATGACGTATTAGCTTTGTCATCCTAACTCCTATAAGTCAAATGAATGGTAAAGATAATATTGACTTAGTACAAAGCTAATGTTATATGTGAAAAAAACGGAGGGGTAACTAGGCTCCTCTTTTTTTCGTTTAGTCATAAACAGCATTTCAGACATACTACTTAGAGTCGAACTTTTAAAGTTTGATGACTAATATTGTCGGTGCGAAAAGTGACCAACAAGTAAATATTTGTAGTTTTGTCCGTACGTTGTGATCGGATGTGGCCTAGTACTCAATGACACAGGGTTTATACTGATTCAGGCAACGTGCCCTACGTCCAGTTTCAGTCGGTCGGTGACTTTATTCCTGAGCCCAAGTGCTCGAAGTTTGCTGTGGGGTTACAAACGAGTGAAAATAAGATGGGGGTGTTAGAGGTCCGGTCGGACTCTGGACTGAAGGGCCAAGAGTGACGGGAGCTTCTACGTGCGCTAAGTATTAGAACATATGCTCTGTATAGCTTTAGAGTTCTAGAGCCGCAGAGCTATTCGAATGCTTAGAATGTCTAAGGCTTAGCGGAGAGAGAGTAGGAATGACCGTTTTTCTTTTAGAAGAGAGTGCATCCCCTTTTATAGATGAAGGGGACGGCCCTACAAGTTTAGGAGATAGAGAGTGTGTGTGTTTCCTAGTCTTGTTGCCCACGTCATCGGGTACAAGACAGTTTGTTGGCGCCCACAATATTGTTGATGCCCAGATGCATGTGACAGGCTCCATCGTGTTCTTCTGGTATGGCAAATGTCGGCTGCCTACCATACTGTAGGACAAATGTTGGCGCCCACAACACTGTTCGTGTTCTAACATGTCTGAAAGGTTGAAAAGCACCCTTCTGGCATGGCCTGGCAGTACTGTCCTGCAGGTGTGCAGGGTACGGTTTTCGGTATTGTGGTTGACTTGAGCGCCTTGCCTTATCTGCTCCGCCTAATTTTTGGGTCCTCACCGAGCGGGCATCCCCGGTCGGTCGTTCCAGTCGGCTCCGACCGCGCCGGTCGGAGAAGAGCTGTAGGCAGAGGTTCGGTGTATTCCCGGTCGGAAAAGCGGGTCGGAGTCGGAAGCGAGTGTTGTCCAATCCTTGGCTAGGCCTTCCGGTCAGAGACTGGATCGCCCTTCCGGCCTATCGTTAGGTATCTGGGCTGGCCTAGGAGTTATGTATTGTTGTAATGCTATCTGCTAGGCCGAGTTTTTGCTGGGCGGCGGTCCCATCGGGGACCCTAGGTTTATGAACCCGATAGGAGCCCCCGAGCCCTTTTGGGACTTCTGCGAAGTCGTGAAGGGACTGTTTTATACTCATTGTACGAGAGCAACAGATGGGTGCAAGATCGTGAGTCGTCGTCGGGTGTGACGGAGCGCGGACCCATGCGTCGAGCGTGGCCTGAGGGGTCGGGCACGACTGAAGCGCGAACCCAGGCATCGAATCGATGAACCAGCATGCTGATCAGCGGTCGTACAAGGTGTAGGCAGCATAGTGACCATGCGTCCATCACTGTGGGCTGATGTGAGTCCCCTAGAACGTCATGTCATGGAGACAGGTCGTGCTGAGACGCGACCGCTCCCTGTACGATGTCAGAAGTTTAACTTGGGGTTATACTTTCTGGCCTGTAGTGGTTGACGGCGGCACGAGCTTCCATTAGAGACTGTGTCCGAGGGATCGGGCGAAGCGGGGCCAGCCCTCAGACGTCGGGCGAGGCGGAGCCAGCCCCCAAACATTACTCGAGGCGGAGCCTACCCTCGGGGGTTAGCCAAAGCATAGCCAGCCCTCGGGGTCGGACGAGACAGAGCCCAGCAAGGGGCGTGGCCTTGGTGGTCCTAGAAATCACCTGGGGAATTTTTTGACTTGCCAGCGGGTGCACGCGAGCGCACCCGGTGGGTGTAGCCCCCAAGCCCCGAATCGCCTCAGGGATTTTTTGACTTGCCAATGTTCTGAGCCATCGTTTCTAGGGGCGCGGACCCAGGTGTCGGGCGCCAACTCAAACATCGGGCGTGGCCAGGGGGTCGGGCGCGACGGAGCGTAGACCCAAGTGCCGGGTGTGGACGAGGGGTTGGTCTAGTTTCGTGCGCTACCCCATCTATGGTTTCCACAACTAGAGGGGCTAAGCTAACATCGCTTGCCTCGATGGCTCGAGTGACGCGCTCGGTGAGCTATCTAACGGGTATGTTCGAGTGAAATCTGGGTCCATCATTCATAACGGGGTTGGCATAGCCCACATGTGGCATTCCACTGCTCCTTAACCCGCCTCCCAGCAGATGCCTGAGCCATTCCGGAGACCGACTCAATGGAGATTCTGTGGGTATGGCTCAAGGTTAGGATTGAACGAGAAGGTCGAGATGACCTTGTCTGCTTCTGAGAAGATTGGGTGAGGGCCGCTGAAAGCTCTAGTTTGGTTTTGGTCAATTGATGAAACCCTAAGTGCTAACCTAGTTTATCGAAGTGATTATGAGATAGGTAGAGCTACTCCAAGTAATGAAGCAATGGTGAAGATCATGGTGATGGTGATGGAATGGTGATGATCAAATGCTTGAACTTGGAAAACAAGAAAGAGAAAAACAAAAGGCTCAAGGCAAAGGTATAAATATTAGGAGCTATTTTGTTTTAGTGATCTAGACACTTAGTGAGTGTGATTACATTTAGGATCGATAGCCATACTATTAAGAGGGGTGAAACTCATATTGAAATGCGATTATCAAAGTGCCACTAGATGCTCTAACTCATTGCATATGCATTTAGGATCTAGTGGAGTGCTAACACCCTTGAAAATGTTTGTGAAAATATGCTAACACATGTGCACAAGGTGATACACTTGGTGGTTGGCACTATTTGAGCAAGGGTTAGAAACTTCACCGGTGGAGTGTCCACCTATAGAGTGTGGACAGTCCGACGATGCCACCGATGCTCTTTATAGAAAAGACAGAGGTCACTGTAAGTGACTGGATGCTGGTCTTGGTAGGACCGGCGCGTCCGATCAGTGGAAGTGTAAAGACGCTGGCATCGGTCTTTGACCGGACGCTGGGTCACTTAGTGACCGGACGCTGACGGGGTGCGTCCGGTCCTGCTGACATGGCAGCGCATAGAGAAGACGCCGTGTGACCAGATGCTGGGTGAGTCCGGTCGAACATGACCGGACACGTCCGGTCGTGATTTCTCGCTTCTGGATGCTTACTGGAAATGACCGGACGCTGAGGTCCAGCGTCCGGTCACTTCGCAGCAGCGCGTCTGGTCATCACTTAACCGTTGCGATCGGGCGCTCAGTATTTGAAGAGAAGGGACACGTGGCGTGCATCACACAACCGGACGCTGGGGTCCTGCGTCCGGTCGATATGAGCAGAGCGTCCGGTCGCCCCGTGTTTAGTGCAGTGAGTAGCCCAACGGATCTATTTCATGGGAGCTTCTATTTAAGCCCCATGGTCAGCTCAAGCTCACTCTCTTGGCCATTTGCATTGACATAGCAACCTTGTGAGCTTAGCCAAAGCCCTCCCACTCATCTCCATCATTGATCCATCATCATTGTGAGATTGGGAGAGAATCCAAGTGCATTGCTTGAGTGATTTCATCTAAAAGCACTTGGTATTCGTGTTTCACTGTGGGGTTCACTTGTAACTCTTGGTGGTTGCCACCACCTAGATGACTTGGAGTAGCGAGGATCGTTGAGTGGAGGTTGGTGATTGTCTCTGACTCTGATCATGGTGATTGTGAGGGATCTTGTGCCTTCCCCGGTGGAGCGCCGAAAGGTAACTAGTGGATTGCTCGTGTCATTGAGTTACCTCACTTGTGGGTAGGTTCTTGGGGTGTCCAATTGTGAAGGTTCATGCAACACCTGTTAACTGCCGAACCACCAAGTGTTGGTTGACACAATGGGGACTAGCGTGCCAGTAAGCACGTGAACCTCGGGTGAAAATTGGTTGTTTCTTGCCCTTTGGTATTCTCCCAGTGATTGATTTAGTATTCATCTTGTGATTGGTTCACTCTTCTACACGGCGGTATAATCACCCTACTCACTCATTTATATTCTTGCAAACTAGTTGTAGCAAGCTCTTTAGTTGTAGCAAGCTCTTTAGTGTAATTAGAATTGAGAGCTTGCTTTGTTGTTTTAAGTTCATCTAGTGGAGCTCTTTAGTGTAGCAAGTGTGAGAGCTCTTAGTGAGTAGTGACATAGAAAATTGTGTGTCTAGAGATCATAGAAACTAGAATTGTTGGATAGGTGGCTTGCAACCCTTGTAGAGCTAGAGCAAGTTTGCATTTCGCTATTTGTTATACTAATCAAATTGCTCTAGTTAATTTGTAGATTTTTAAATAGGCTGTTCACCCCTCTCTAGCCAT
The DNA here is from genome assembly GCF_019320115.1 of Miscanthus floridulus. NCBI lineage: Eukaryota > Viridiplantae > Streptophyta > Magnoliopsida > Poales > Poaceae > Miscanthus > Miscanthus floridulus. The sequence continues at coordinate 127,150,183 of NC_089581.1, read as the reverse complement.
ATTAGGACCTTCTAAGTGGTATTAGAGCCATGGTCACTGTTTGATTAAAGGCTTAACAACCTCAATGTCAAATTATGGCTCAAGTTGTGTTCAACCATGTGGGGGGCAAACCACCGTTCTTTGATGGTGTAAGGAAAATGGACCCTAGGCCCATTCACTTTGGATTTTGGCGTTTGATGACCAACACAACCAAATTGGACTAATGAATTTGCAAGTAATTATTTTGTAGTTCAATAGGATGCAAGATGTGACTTGGACAAAGGCGATGTGATGATCCAATGATCAACACCATAAACAAGACCTTAGAAGCACAAGAGAAGACCCAAGATATTAAGCAAAGTCCAAGCATGAAGATAGGAACCAAGCCAAACATAAGATCACGAAGAAACAATCTCACAAAGGTGATAGGACGCTACACCGGACGCTGCACAGGACGCTGCAGACCGTATGCTCCGATCAAGAGGCTCGGCAACAACAGAGTCAATAGCAGCGACCAGACGCTGCACCGGACGCTGCACAGGATGCTGCACCGGACGCTCTGATGCACAGGACACTGCATAGGATGCTGCATAGGATGCTAAGTGCCAGAGTCCGGTCAACATCAGTAAGGTTTCAGAAAGCCATTTTTGTGACCGAACACGTCCGGTCAGTGCTGACCGGATGCTGGTCAGAGTCCGGTCAGTAGCAGAAAAGCAGGATTTCATCCCCAATGGCTACTTTCTCAGTGGGGCTTATAAATAGACCCCCAACCAGCCATTTGAGGTGTGTGGAGCTGAGGAAACATACCAAGGGTGTTGATATACCATTTTAGTGATCTCCACTTGCATAGAGCTTAGTGATTCACTAGGTGATTAGCGTAGGTGCTTTGCGAAGTGCTTAGGTTGATTAGGCCATCGCTCATGCGCTTGCTCTAGGTTTAGGCCTAGTGTTTAGTGAGGTTTGCATACCTCTTACCACTCGGTGCTTGCGCGCACCATTGTTGTACATTAGAGGGGCTTGAAGTCTTGCGAGATCACACCAACCGCGTTTGTAGTGTGGCCGCCACCGTGTACCAGAGGGAACAAGGCCCGCGCTGTTTCGACCGGAAGTTTGATAGTGAAGACGGCGGGGAGCATCTAGGAGAGGCTTGCCGAGAGGCACGTCAGAGACCCACTTATGTGTGGGGAAGGCCCGAGGCTATCCACAGAGTTATCTGACCGAGAGCTTGGCCCTTGCGAGGGGCTCCAACGAGGACTAGGGGGAAGCTTGCGTGCTTTTCGATACCTCGGTAAAAATACCAGAGTCATCGATAGGAGTTTGCATATCTCTACCTTGCTCTTTACCTTCCGCATTTATAATGATTGTATTACTTCTTTTGTGGTAGAGATAGCAACACACTAGCAAAACCATAGTTGCACATTTAGATAGTTTGTCTTTTGCATAGGTTTTGCTAGGGTTAGAAAAAGAGGCCATAGTTTAGAGTTAGAATTTTAAGTTGCCTAATTCACCCCCCCTCTTAGGCGTCACGGTCCCTTCAAATGGCACGTGCTATGATTATTGGAAGAGAAAGATGAGGTTGTATCTTGGTTCAATCAATGATCAAGTATGGGTGGTGACTGAGAATGACTATGCTATCATTGATCCCAACAATCCCACCAACCATGACAAGACCAACAAGCAATGCAATACAATGGCTCTCAACACCATATACAATGCCATTGATTCCAAGGTGTTTGAGCAAATCAAGGATTGTGAAAGAGCTAATGAAGTGTGGAGGAGATTGGAGGAAACATATGAGGGCACACCGGTGGTGAAGAGTGTCAAGTTATACATCCTCAAGGATAAGTTGACAAGCTTCAAGATGAAGGATGATGAGAGCATTCCGGAGATGTTCCATCGGTTGCAAGTAATTGTCAATGACTTGAAAGCTTTGAGAGAGAAGTCAAGGATGATGATGTCTCTCATCGGTTCTTAATGTGCCTACCTCCAAGATTTGAGATGTTGAGATTACTTATCATAAGAGGAGGATTGAAGGATATTACCCCAAACCAAGTACTAGGTGATGTCATGACACAAGAGACATACCGTGTGGAAAGGGAGGGGGTGACAAGGATGACAAGAAGGAAGATGAAGACAAGAAGAAGAAAATATAGCATTCAAGGCTAGCTCATCATCATCCAAGAACAAGGGATAGTCCAAGAAAGAATCAAGCGATGATGATAATCTTAGTGATATTGATGATGAAGCTATGGCCCTCTTTGTATGCAAGATGGGAAAATTCATGAAGAAGAAGGGCTATGGTGCAAGAAAGAAAAGAGATCACACCAAAAGCAAAGAATATATGAGAAGATACTACAATTGCAAGAGCCCCGATCATGTTGTAGCGAATTGTCCCTACAATAGTGACAATGATGAGGATGAAAAGAAGGAGAAGAAGGAGAAGAGAATGACCTTCCAAAAAAAGAAGAAAGGTGGAGGCTATGTGGTCACATGGGATAGTGATGGCTCTTTGGATAGTGATAGCTCTAGTGATGATGACACGAAATCTATCAAGAAAGCACTAGCAAGCATCGCCATCAACAACAAGACCTCCATCTTCGACACTCCATTAACATGTCTCATAGCAAAGCCTACCAAGGTAAAATATGATGTGAGTGATGATGATGAATGTGAAAGTGATTCTTGTAGGAGTGATGATGATGAGAAGGAGGAGGAGGAGTACACCAAGGAGGAGCTCTTAGACATGTGTGAGCAAGTGCACACTTGCATTGAGATGAAGAGAAAGGAGTGCAAAGAATTACGCAAGAAAGTCAAATTTCTTGAACAATCCTTTGATGAGCTCAATGCCACTCATGAGAGGCTAATAGAAGCCCATGAGAAGCTTGGCAAAGCTCACTCTAAGCTTTAAAAAGCTCACTCCTTTCTCATTGAGCAAGTCAAGGAGGAAGGCAAGAAGTAGCAAGTGATTGTGCCTTGTGATGTGGGACTAACATATGATATTATTGATGAATCTTTTTATAAGCCCATTGTAGTTGCTCCCACTAACACTTCTTGTAGCACTACTACTTCTACTTCACCTTTGAGTGATGGTCTCACTTGTGATGCCTTACTAATGGTGGAAAATGAGACCCTCAAGAAGGAGGTGAATGAGCTCACTCGTACCTTAGGCAATGCCTATGGTGGAGATGCCCACTTGCTAAAGTGCTTGGGTAGCCAAAGGTTTTCTCTCAATAAAGAGAGATTAGGCTATACCTCCAAGAAAGGCAAGATGGCCTTTGTCACTCTCAAAGCTAGCTTTGTGAAGGACAATGGTCGGTTTTTTCATAGATGCAAGCAAGTTGGGCATATAGAGCAAAATTGCAAGATTAACAAGAACAAGCTACCTAATGTATTCTCAATTAAATTTAATTCTTGTTACATGCTTGTTAAGGGTGCCAATGGTGTGAAGGCTAAGTTCATTGGTACACCAATTGTGGGCCCAAAGAAGAAGGTTATTTGGGTACCAAAGACCTTGGTAACTAACCTTCAAGGACCCAAACAAGTTTGGGTACCTAAAAAGAATTAATCTTCTTTTGTAGCTAAATTATAAGGCTAGAGAAAGGTGTTGGGTGCTTGATAGTGGGTGCACACAACACATGATCGGTGATTCAAGAATGTTGAATTCAATCAATGAAAACAAGAGCAATGGATTGATAGTATCATATTTGGTGACAATGGCAAAGGTAAGGCCAAAGGGCTTGGTAAGATTGCAATATCTAATGACTTGAGCATTTCCAATGTGCTACTAGTAGAGAGCTTAAACTTCAACCTATTATCGATAGCTCAATTGTGTGATCTTGGTTTCAAGTGCATATTTGGTGTGGATGATGTAGAGATCATAAGTGTAGATGGCTCTAAATTGATATTCAAAGGATTTAGATATAAAAATCTATACTTAGTTGATTTCAATGTTAGAGAAGTTCAATTGTCAATATATTTGATCACTAAGTCTAGCATGGGTTGGTTATGGCATAGAAGGCTTGGTCATGTTGGAATAAAACAATTGAACAAGTTGATCAAGCATGACTTAGTTAAAGGCTTGAAAGATGTCACATTTGAAAATAATAAGCTATGTAGTGCATGTCAAGCCGGAAAGCAAGTTGGTAACACACATCCTAAGAAGAGCATGATGAGCACTTCTAAGGCATTTGAGTTGATGCACATGGACTTGTTTGGACCAACCACATACATTAGCATTGGTGGAAACAAATATGGATTTGTGATTGTGGATGATTTCACTGGATACACATAGGTGTTCTTTCTTGTTGACAAGAGTGATGTGTTTACAACATTCAAATTATTTGTCAAGGGCATTCACAATGAGTTTGAAACAACTATCAAGAAAGTTAGAAGTGACAACGGTAGTGAATTCAAGAACACTAGAATTGATGAGTTGTGTGATGAATTTGGAATTAGACATCAATTCTTGGCCAAGTACACTCCATAATCAAATGGCCTAGTTGAAAGAAAGAATAGAATTTTGATTGATATGGCAAGATCAATGTTGAGTGAGTACAATGTGAGTCATTCATTTTGGGCCGAAGCAATCAACATGGCTTGCTATTATAGCAACTGACTCTATTGTCACCCCATGATGGAGAAGACACCTTATGAGCTATTGAATAGAAGAAAGCCCAATATAGCATACTTTCGGGTCTTTGATTATAAATGCTACATATTGAAGAAAGGCACTAGATTGAGCAAGTTTGAAAAGAAATGTGATAAAGGTTTCTTGCTTGGTTACTCTACTACTAGCAAGGCTTATAGAGTTTGGAATTTAGCTAGTGGTACTCTTGAGGAGGTTCATGATGTGGAGTTTGATGAAACAAATGGTTCCCAAGAGGAAGGTGAGAATCTAGATGATGTAAAAGGCACTCAATTGGTCAATGCAATGAAGAACTTGGACATTGGTGATATAAGGCCTAGAGAGGTGATTGATGTTGAAGATGACAAGAATCAAGTGCTCTCTAACTCAAATGTGCAAGCTAGTGGTTCTCATGATCAAGTTCAAGCAAGAACTAGTGATGACAAAGTGCAAGATCAACAACAAGTGGCTAGTTCATCATCTCAACCAAGTGATCAATCAAATGCAAGCAATCAAGTGCAAGTGCTTCAACCAACTAATGTTGCAAGAGATCATCCATTGGACACTATCATTGGTGATATTTCAAGAGGTGTGCAAACTAGATCAAGATTGGCTTCATTTTGTGAGCATTTCTCATTCGTGTCATCCATTGAACTTAAGAAGATAGATGAAGCTTTGAAGGATGTTGATTGGGTCAATGCTATGCATGAAGAGCTAAACAACTTCACAAGAAACCAAGTATGGGAGTTAGTTGAGAGGCCTAAGGATCATAATGTGATTGGAACCAAGTGGGTCTTTTGGAACAAGCAAGATCAAGATGGGATAGTAATAAGGAATAAAGCAATATTAGTGGCTCATGGTTACACTCAAGTTGAAGATCTTGACTTTGGAGAAACATATGCCCTGGTTGCAAGATTGGAAGCAATTAGGATCTTGTTAGCTTATGCTTGTGTCCACAACATCAAGTTATACCAAATGGATGTGAAGAGTGTATTTTTCAATGGGTACATCAATGAGCTTGTGTATGTTGAGCAACCTTCCAGTTTTGAAGATGAAAAGAAACCCAATCATGTTTACAAGTTGAGAAAGGCTTTGTATGGATTAAAATAAGCACCTAGAGCATGGCATGTGAGATTGTGGGATTTCCTACTCTCTAAGGGATTCAAGATGGAAAAGGTTGACACCACTCTCTTCACCAAGAAGCTTGGAAATGACTTATTTGTAATGCAAATCTATGTTGATGATATCATATTTGGGTCAACAAATCAAGATTTTTGTAAGGAGTTTGGCAAGATGATGGCAAGTGAGTTTGAGATGTCCATGATTGGAGAGCTTAGTTACTTCCTTGGTCTTCAAATTAAGCAAATGAAGTATGGCACATTTGTGAGTCAAGGCAAGTATATCAAGGACATGCTCAAAAAGTTTAGAATGCATGATGCTAAAGCTATTAGTACACCAATGGGGACAAGTGGAAACTTGGATAGTGATGCTAGTGGCAACATGGTGGATCAAAAGATATATCGGTCTATGATTGGAAGCCTACTCTATGTGACCACATCAAGGCCGGATGTGATGTTTAGTGTATGTACGTGTGCTAGATTTCAAGCCTCACCAAGAGAAAGTCATTTGAAGGCAACAAAGAGAATATTGAGGTACTTGAAGTATACACAAAATGTTGGATTGTGGTATCCCAAAGAAGCAAGATTTGAGTTGATTGGATATTCAGACTCTGATTATGCGGGATGCAAACTTGAGAGAAAGAGCACATCGGGCACATGTCAACTATTGGGAAGATCACTTGTATCTTGCTCATCAAAGAAGCAAAATAGTATAGCACTTTCAACCACCGAAGCGGAGTACATTTTGGCCAATAGTTGTTGTGCTCAATTACTTTGGATGAAGGCTACTTTGAGTGACTTTGGAATCAAATTCAAGCAAGTGCCATTGCTATGTGACAATGAGAGTGTCATAAAGCTCATCAACAACCCGGTTCAACATTTAAGAACAAAGCATATTGATGTCCACCATCATTTCATAAGAGATCATCAACAAAAAGGGGATATTTGCATTGAGAGTGTGGGCACCGAAGATCAACTTGCCGATATCTTCACCAAGCCACTTGATGAAAAGAGGTTTTGCAAGCTAAGGAATGAATTGAACATACTTGACTTCTCAAATATGTGTTGTTGCACCCCCCCATTATATGACATGCCTCTCCTTTGAGCAAAGCAAGGTAAAGTTGATTGACATGTCATCCATCCATTGCTAAGGACTTGTTTAGTGCATCTAGCCATTCCTATCATGTCTAAGGATCATTTATGAAAATCAAATGAATTTGATGCTTGTATGGTACCACTATTGCTTGTATGTTTGAAATGATCTAGTGGTAGCATATGACATATTTGTGGGCTTGTAAACCTAGTGTTTGATCTAGAAAATAAGCTATAAGTGTTTAACTCAATATGGTACAAGATAACCCTTATTTGGAGGTGTGAAGAAGCTTGTCCTTGGATCAAACCGAGTTAAATATCTTTTGTAAGTGATCTAGATTGAACCAAATTAGGAAAATGATCCTCACTTCACATGGTTTCACCCCATCCTATCTAAAATTTGAGCTCACCTTTTGTGCTAATTGTTGACAAAGGGGAGAGAAATTCACAAAGATAGTAACATAGGAGGAGAAAACAAATGAAATGACATTGTAAGGGGATCAATAAAAAATGCACACAAGTAGGGGGAGCAAGCTCATAAACTTGTATGTTGCATTTTGAATGTGCATTTCATATATTTGCTTGCATGGCACAAGTTTTAAATTTCAATATCCATGCTTGTGTGGTGTATGCTAGTTGTAGGTTTGAATGTTGAAATGAAAAACTAGCATGCATAGCCTAAAGTAACTAGACTTATGTTCATCGTATGGAAACTAGACCCTTGCTTGTAATGTTGATCTCATGGGGTATTCTAGTTTTTGTGTATGTCTAGCTACTAATGGTGCTAAGGATGGCATATTGGTGCACTCCGATTGATATCATGCTTCAAAGGTCCATCTTTTATACCTTAGCATCATTTGGTAGAAATTGTCTCCTATATTTCCTATCTAAGCATATGTGCAAACTACAATCCAAACTCTTAGCACATATGTAGGGGGAGCAATTGCTACCATTTGGAGTTCATGAAACTTGTCCATATTCTTTTACACATGGTAAATATGCTTGGGCAAGTAACATGGATTCAATTAAATTTCAATTCATATCTTTGTGTAAGGGTTGTCATCAATTACCAAAAAGGGGGAGATTGAAAGCTCTAGTTTTGTTTTGGTCAATTGATGAAACCCTAAGTGCTAACCTAGTTTATCAAAGTGATTATGATATAGGTAGCACTACTCCAAGTAATGAAGCAATGGTGAAGATCATGGTGATGGTGATGGCATGGTGATGATCAAATGCTTGAACTTGGAAAAGAAGAAAGAGAAAAACAAAAAGCTCAAGGCAAAGGTATAAATAGTAGGAGCCATTTTGTTTTAGTGATCGAGACACTTAATGAGTGTGATCACATTTAGGATCAATAGTTGTACTATTAAGAGGGGTGAAACACATATTGAAATGTGGTTGTCAAAGTGCCACTAGATGCTCTAACTCATTGCATATGCATTTAGGATCTAGTGGATGCTAACACCCTTGAAAATGTTTGTGAAAATATGCTAACACATGTGCACAAAGTGATACACTTGGTGGTTGGCACATTTGAGCAAGGGTTAGAAACTTCACCGGCGCTCTTTACAGAAAAGACGGAGGTCACTGTAAGTGACCGGACGCTGGTCTCGGTAGGACCAGCGCGTCCGATCAATGGAAGTGTGAAGATGCTGGCGTCGGTCTTTGATCGGACACTAGGTCACTTAGTGACCGGACGCTGATGGGGTGTGTCTGGTCCTGCTGACATGGTAGCGCATAGAGGAGACATTGTGTGACCGGATGCTAGGTGAGTCCGGTTGAGCATGACCAGACGCGTCCGGTTGTGATTTCTTGCTTCTGGATGCTTACTGGAAACGACCGGACGCTGAGGTCCAGCGTTCGGTCACTTCGCAGCAGCGTGTCTGGTTATCACTTAACCATTGGGATTGGACGCTTAGTATTTGAAGAGAAGGGACACATCGCGTGCATCGCACGATCGGACACTGGGGTCCTGCGTCCGGTCGATATGACTGGAGCATCCGGTCGCCCCATGTTCAGTGCAGTGAGTAGCCCAATGGCTCTATTTTATGGTGGCTTCTATTTAAGCCCCATGGCTGGCTTAAGCTCACTCTCTTGTCCATTTGCATTGACATAGCAACCTTGTGAGCTTAGCCAAAGCCCTCCCACTCATCTCTATGATTGATCCATCATCATTGTGAGATTGGGAGAGAATCCAAGTGCATTGCTTGAGTGATTGCATCTAGAGGCACTTGGTATTTGTGTTTCACTACAAGATTCACTTGTTACTCTTGGTGGTTTCTGCCACCTAGATGGCTTGGAGCAGCGAGGACCATTGAGCGGAGGTTGGTGATTGTCTCCGGCTCCGATTGTGGTGATTGTGAGGGGTCTTGTGCCTTCCCCGACAGAGCACCGAAAGGTAACTCTAGTGGATTGCTCATGTCATTGAGTTACCTCACTTGTGGATAGGTTCTTGTGGTGTCCAATTGTGTGGACGAGGTTCATGCAACACCTCTTAGCCGCCGAACCACCAAGTGTTGATCGACACAACAGGGACTAGCGTGCCGGCAAGCACGTGAACCTCAGGAGAAAAATTGGTTGTTTCTTACCCTTTGGTATTCTCCCAATGATTGATTTAGTATTCATCTTGTGATTGGTTCACTCCTCTACACGGTGGTACAATCACCCTACTCACTCATTTATATTCTTGCAAACTAGTTGTAGCAAGCTCTTTAGTGTAATTAGAATTGAGAGCTTGCTTTGTTGTTTTAAGTTCATCTAGTGGAGCTCTTTAGTGTAGCAAGGGTGAGAGCTCTTAGTGAGCAGTGACATAGAAATTTGTGTCTAGAGATCATAGAAACTAGAATTGTTGGATAGGTGGCTTGCAATCCTTGTAGAGCTAGAGCAAGTTTGCATTTCGCTATTTGTTATACTAATCAAATTGCTCTAGTTGATTTATAGATTTTAAAATAGGCTATTCATCCCCCTCTAGCCATATTAGGACCTTCCAGCCACTGGGGCTCATCTGTGTTTTCTTCTCTAGCTCTGTTTGACATGAGTTGGCCTCGAGCCCTTTGTGGGCTGGCCTTCGAACCTCGGTCGGTCGTCGCTCATGTCGAATGAGGCGACTACCGCTTCATGATGCAACACGAAGCATTGTGATGCAATAATTGCATATGCAATGCTTTGGATGTATGGGATGAATGAATGATTGCATAGATGAATGTGTGAATGCGTGTATGAGGAAGGATGAATGAATGATTATGCATTAGAAAAATAAAGTATGAAGGTTTGGTAAAGATAACTTGATGACTCGAGTGGTGGGTTTGAGGAGCTCTTATCGGATATGTCCAAATGGGATCCATGTCCGTCATTCATGACGGAGTCAGCGTAGCCCGCATGGGGCATCCCACTGCTCCTTACCCATCTCTTGGCTGTCACCTGAGCCGTCCAATCAAGTTAGGTAGCCCATTGGTCTTTCCTCAATGGAGATCCTATTGGTGGGCCCTTCCAAACCCTGCCTAGGAAGGTAGAGGGTCATTTTCATGCGGTTGCACCTTGTTTCCTGTGCTTGGGTTGTGGTAGTGGTGGGCCTAACCCAGGCCACGTCCTGTTTTAACCAGGTGACATTTCATTGGGCAGAGCATGTCCCATCAGTCAGGACGCGTCCCACTGCATGCCTATCCGTAATAAATAGGGGAAGGGAGAGGGTTTTCACCCCATTCCTTTGCCTTTCTCCATCTGCCACCTCTCCTCCTTCTTCCTTCTTGCCAAGCCTATTCATGCACCGCAACGATTTCTAAGAGAGAGAGGGTAAAGCGAGGGAGAGGAAAACTCATAAATTTGTTCATGAATCTAGAGCACCATGTTGAACTGGAGGCCATCCAATGTAGACGAGGTGGTGCTGTCCACCTTCACCGAGAAGGGGCTGCTCCCACCAAAGGAGGTGGTGCATTGGAGGGCTCCTATGCCAGGGGAAGCTATTCCATGACCTCGGGCCAATGAGGTTGTCACCTTCCTCACCTTCCACGAGCGTGGGCTAGGATATCCCGCACACTAGTTCTTGCGTGGGCTCCTAAATGAGTGGGGCCTAGAGCTCAAGCACCTCAATCCGACTAGGGTGCTACACATTGTCAGTTTCATCATCATCTACGAGGCCTTCCTCAGGATGGAGCCACACGTGGACCTCTTCTAGTGGATCTTCACCGGGCGAGCCTTGTTGGAGGGGAAGCCACCCAGAACCATGCTGGTTGGGAACTTTGCCTTGTAGAAGAAGTTGAGGCCATGAGGCTCCTACCCCGTGTACTCCCTCTATGACTCCAATCGAGGGTGACATGGGGAGTGGTTCTACATCAGGAACCCAGCGGAGGCACCATTTCCACCGTTCACCAGAAGAAGGCTAGAGAGGCAGGAGAGCTGGTCGTGGGGTCCCTCCAGTCGGTAGAACAAGCTGGAGGTCATCGAGGCAAAGCTTCAGAAGCTAGTGTAGCATGGCCTCAATGGGCTACGGGTGTTCCACACCTTCTTCCGTCATCGAGTCGCCCCACTGGTAGAGAGGAGGCGGCCGATGTGGGCCTACTCCAGCCCAATGGATCCTGATCATGTGTCGTCGGAGGAGTTGGCAAAGGACGAAGTCTAGAGTTGACTCAACCGAGTGCTGCAACTGAGGGATAAAGAGTCCCTTGAAGGAAAGCCTAAACCTCTTCATGCTGCAAAGCTGTTCAATCTGGTATGCCCCCCCTTTTTATTCTATGACCTTTTTCCCTTTTGCTTTCCATTGTTTTGACTTTGAGTCATCCATTTCGTAGGGACTCATGGGTTATAGATCCCAGCCACATCTTCCAAGGGGGCCAGAGGGCGTAGCTTGGCAAGCTGCTCTAAAGGAGGCAGTGGTTGCCAAAAAGAAGAAGAGAGCTAAGAAGGCCCGGAGAAGGTTCGAGAAAGAGAAGGAGATCGGTCAGTGGGTTTGGGTAGGTGAAAATAGGAGCGATGTGGAGGCAGAGCTCGAGTCATCGGAGCCCACAGAGATGGGTGGCAACACGAGCACCTCTAAGGATGATACAGATAGGGGCATCATCATGACCTTGGTGGAGCATTGTGAGCCTACGGCTATGTCTATCGGTGGTGCAGCGGGATACAGAGAGGCATGGCGATGTTCCTGCATCGAGGAAGCATGCCACGAGCTCGGACGCCGCTGTCAAGTGAGAGGCAAAGTGGGCATGGTCACCACTCCCTTCGGAGGCAACGTTGGCTTCGCACCCCCCCACTCCAAGCGTGGTGGGGCACGCTAGCCGGTTGGAGGAGTGTGCTCATACCCCTACATCTTTGGGGTAGGCACGTGCGCAAGACCCACAACAGGGAGATGCCCCATCAGTTGTTCTAGTGGGTGCACCACGAGTCGACGGTAACGGCCATTCGTGCGCCTATCGGGAACTGGCCGAGTTGACTCCTCCCTCGGTTGATACGAGGGGGCGTGGGTCGCAACCCATGAGTGGTCCTCATCCAGCGGGCTCATCGCAAGTGGATCGAGGCTTTAGGGCCCTGTCGCTTTCATCCAGGTATGCATCTATGTTCCTTTTTGATCTCACAGATGAGTTCTTTGAGCGTGACTAACCTGTACTTTTTTATAGCAGCTAGGGACTGATGGGACTGGGCATTGCCCCACCTCCTGTGTCGGAGGAGTGGAGGCCTAGCCTGTAGCGAGTTGCTATGAGCGGCGAGGAAAGCAAACTGGCAGTGGTGCGACCTTCCCTTCTTGGGGTCATGCCCTCCTAGCCGGTCGCGAGTACAGTGGCAGCGGTGGCAGCAGTGATGGTAGCAATCCCTATGGTGATGGCAGAGGTTGGGTCAGTGGTGACCCTTACAATCCCTCCCCCAATAGCCATGGCAGAAGAGAGGAGGGAAACTGGGATTCCTACCTCGCCCGATGGAGGAACGCATGGTTCGCCCTCCTGGTCAAAGCTGGAGGGGTCAGGAGGAGACATGGCTAGGCCAGAGGTAGAACATCTGTCGACAAGCCATGGAGTCGAGATAGTGGAGATCCCCTACTCCAGCAAGGCAGGCACTAGGGTGGAGCCACCAGCCATCCTATCATTGCGGGAGTTGGTGATGGTCTAGTCGTTGCACGATATTGCGATGGCTGAATCCTCCAGCGGGTTGGGGCGACCCATGAGCTAGAGTGGCCCTACCCTGGTGACTCGAGGAAGGCTCGGTTCGCCCTTCATGATGAGGAGGAGGTGGGGCTCTAGCACATGCTTGAGGAGAGAGGACTATCGATGGAGTTTGATCTCACCCAAACCAAGGCAAGGCTTAAGGAGGCCTTGGAGTGGGTTGAGCTCATTCATCAGGTGGTCTCAATTGACCTGTCATGCGTGGCAGAGGTAAGATTTCTATGTTTTTTGCATTTGTCCTTGACTCCTTGGTCTTCCACTAGTTGTTTCAGCATGCTTGCTTCTCATTTTACAGGAGTTAGAGGCGACGTCGATCCACAAGTCCCATTTCCTTTGGGAGGAACATAGTCATGGTGGGTCGATGAGCTTGAGCACCAACTAGAATCCACCCACTGCAAGTCCTAAGACCGGGTGGCTAAGGCAATAGGAGCGTGGGCAGCGGAACTGCTCGCGGTGGAACAGGCAACTATTGCTGAGCGGGGACTCAATGTAGTGAAGGTCCACCTGGTGGAGACTGAGGTGGCACTCTAGAAGTCCTTCGAGGCTCTAGAGATGGAGCAGAAGGCTCGGTTGGAGGCTAATTAGGAAGTTCTCATGCTCTGAGGGTAGGTGCTTGGGCGGAGGAGTCGAACGCTTCACTGCTCAAGAAGGTGACCCGGGGGCAGGTGCTTGGGTAGAGGAGTCGAACGCTCGACTGCTCAAGAAGGTGACCCGGCAGGAGGAAGGACTCTCCATCCTCAAAAACACCCACCTTGGTATGTACCTATTCCATCTTTGGTTGATGCCTTGGTTTTTCCTTTGCTTCTGAACTTGTCGTCCTTTTTTTAGAACTGGGTGGAAAAATTAGTTCTCTAGAGCGGGAGCTGGAGACAGCCAAGGCAGCGATCGGTCAGAGCACAGAGGTGCTAGCCAAGTCCCTTGAAGAGCGATGTGCTCTCGAGGGGGAGCTTGACCAAATCCGCAATGTCACCCAAGTGGTTGTTTTCGAGGTGTTTGGGTCAGTGTCGAGCACCAGTATGTCTGCCGTCCAGTTGGCGGAGGTCCCAAACAAAGTTCGAATGCTCATCTCCGATGGGATGTTCTATGATACATTGGGGGTGTTGACCTTAGTGGCAATGCACCACCAAGACCTAGACTTCGCCACCATCTGTAGAGGGTATGCTGATGGCTAGAGCATGAATGCAATCCATGTGCTTGGGGAGAGCTTGGTGCCATACGCACAGATGGTTGCCATGCAAGTCCCCACGCAGTGGGTGATGGAGGCTCGCTGTTCGAGCATGGCTGAAGGCGCACGCTAGGAAGACATCATCCAGCCTGTGGATGGAGTAGAGACTAGGTCAGAAGCGAGCGTCATCCTGCCTCTGACCGAGCCAAACATCATCCTATCAGAAAGCGAGCAGCCCTTATCCTCATCGACCGAGCCATCAGCCAATGCTGCTGGGCGACCACAATACAATTTAGAGTAGAAACAATCAGTATATGTAAAGGATAAGTTTGTGGGGGAGTCCCCATGTGAACAGTTTTTTTGTATTCATGAATACTTCAGTTTCATTTTGTGATGGAATAACTCATAAGGGGAAGCTTGTGCCATCCGTCTTTGTTTTCACCCTAACATAGCTTTGTTTTTTATCCTTTCTTTTTTCGCACCTGCCTGTTTGACCCATAGGCTACAATCTTAAGAACCCAGGTGTGGCCCGCGAGGCTCAGCTGCTCGTAACCATAGGTCGTGGCGGGGTGTGATCGGTTGGGAGTTTAAAACATAAGTTACATAGGGTAATTAAAGGAACAGACTACCCTTTCGTTTGGGTGAAAAATATTACTATATGATAGTAAAAAAGAGAGAGGTGGTATCCCACCCTCATGGAGCCCCTGAGTGACCTAGGCCGAGAGTGTTCGGGCTAGGGTGCTTGTAGGAGCAAACATTGAATGAAGAAAAAATGGTAAGACCGAGTTTTAGGGGAAGAAATGACATAACTATTTGATGTTCCATGTGTTGGTGAGAACATTGTTGTTGTCATCCTTCAGTCTATAGGTGCCCAGTCGGATCACCTTGGTCACCATATAGGGTCCTTCCCATGGTGGAGAGAGTTTATGTTTCTCCTTGGTTGATTGGGTTCTTCAGAGCATGAGGTCTCCGACCTCGAGGATCCTCCCTCTGATTTTTCTTTTATGGTACTTGCAGAGAGTTTGCTGGTAGCGAGTAGAGTAGATGATGGTCGTCTCACGAGCCTCCATGGTGTCTTGCTGAGCCTCCATGGCTCAGTCTCAGTCGAAGGCCTTCACTCTTGGGGCACCATGGTCGAGGTCAGAGGGCAACACTACTTCAGCTCTATAGGCTAGGAAGAAAGGTGTGAAACTTGTGGATCAGTTTAGGGTCATTCTTAGGCTCCAGAGGATCACTAGGACCTCTACAACCCATCGCCTGACATACTTATTGAGTCGATCGAAGATGCGCGGCTTGAGTCCTTAGAGTATCATGCCATTGGCCCGCTCGACCTGACCATTAGTACATGGATGTCCGACCGAGGCCTAGTCGATCCTGATGTCGTATCCATCATAGAAGTCCAAGAACTTCTTCCTGGTGAAGTTAGTTCTATGGTTAGTGATGATACAGTTAGGAACACCGAAACGATAGATGATGTCAAGGAAGAACTTGACCGCCTCTTCCGAGCAAATGTTGGTGATGGGCTGTACCTCTATCCACTTGGTGAATTTGTCCACCACTACGAGTAGGTGAGAGAAGCCACCCGGGCCCTTTTTGAGGGGTCCAACCATGTTGAGGCCCCAGACCACAAATGGCTAGGTGACGGGGATGGTTTGAAGTTCCTGTGCCGGCAAATGAGTTTGCCGAGCGTAGAACTGGCATCCCTCACACCTACGGATGGCCTCCTTTGCATCTCGTAGCGTGGTGGGCTAGTAAAAACCTTGGTGAAAGGCTTTTTCGACCAATGACCTTGGGGCCACGTGACGTTCGTAGATTCTAGCAAGGACCTCGAGGAGGAGTTGTTTCCCTTGGTCGGTGGGGATGCATTTCATGAGTACTCCCGATGGACTTCGTTTGTAAAGTTCATTACCAAATGTGACAAACATTTTGGTGCATCAAGCAATTTGTCAAGCTTTAGTCCTTTCTAGTTGGAGAATCTCCTTGAGGAGATAGGCGAGTAGCGGTGCTCTCTAGTCAGCTTGATCGAGTGCTACCACGGTGATGTCGGCGGGCGACATTGTCATGGAGGCACCATGGTCAAAACCCTCAAGTGCCAGATTGGTGTTGGAGTGTGTCTAGAATGGACCTTCTAGGATGCAGGCAGACGGCTTGTGAAGGTCATTGATGAAGACCCCATCTAGAGATAGAACCCGCCTAGCAGCTAATTTTGTGAGAAAATCAGTGGCATCGTTGTTCTTTTGGGGGACATGATGTAGCTAGATCCCCTAGAATTTGTCCTCGAGCTTGCGTACCTCCTGGCTGTATGCTGCCATGAGGGGGCTTTTGCAAGAGGACTCCTTCATGACTTGGTCGAGGACCAACTCTGAGTCACCGCGAACGTACAACCACGTAGCGCCGAGCTTGATGGCGAAGCGTAGGCCATTGATGAGGGCCTCGTATTCCACGATGTTGTTTGAGGCCAAAAAGTGGAGATAGGTTGTGTAGCGGAGCCTGCTCCCATCTCGAGAGATCAGTACTCGAGCCCCCGAGTTGGGTGCCATTACTGACCCGTCGAAGTACATCGTCCAGTACTCGTGGGTGATGTCTGGGGTTAGGAGCTGGACCTCTGTCCATTCAATGACAAAGTCCGTGAGAGCCTAAGACTTAATAGCAGTGTGGGGGATATACTAGATGTCATGGCCAATTAGCTCGAGCACCCACTTGGAGATCCATCCCACGGCATCGTGGTTGCGGACGATGTCTCCTAGCGGGAATGAAGTGACGACCATGACTTTGTGGTCAATGAAGTAGTGGAGGAGCTTCTGGGTCGCCATCAGCACGACATATAGAAGTTTCTACACCTGGGGGTACCAAACCTTGGCATTGAAGAGTACCTCACCGATGAAGTATATGGGTCACTAGACCATCAGGTAGTGTCCTAGCTCCTTCCTTTCGACGACTAGGGAGGCGCTCACCATGTGGATGCTTGCTATGACATAGAGGAGGAGGGGTTCTCCCCATTCGGGGGCAATGAGGATTGGGGCCGACGTCAATGATGTTTTGAGGCTTTCCAAAGCCTACTATGCTTCCTCTATCCAGACAAACACATCTATCTTTTTGAGAAGCTTGTAGAGAGGCATCCCCCGCTTGCCTAGCTAGGAGATGAACCAGCTTAGGGTAGACAAATAGCCGGTGAGCCTTTGTATGCCCTTGACATTGTGTATAGGGCCATGTTGGAGATGGCTATGATTTTTTGGGGTTGGCCTTGATACCATGTTCAGACACGATGTATCCAAGTTGCTTTCCCTTTGGAACTCCAAAAACACATTTTTAGGATTCAATTTGATGTTGAACCTTTGGAGGTCCACGAACGTTGCGGCCAAGTTCATGATCAGGTCACAAGCTTGAGCTATTTTGAAGACTATGTCATCAACATAGACGATAATTGTTGGTTTTGGCCGCTCAACATGGTCAGGCTAGTTGAGCAGGTCGATTTGGTTGGCAAAGCATTGCTGCATGCATCGTTGATAGGTGGCACCAATGTTCTTTAGACTGAAAGGCATGGTTACATAGCAGTACGAACCATACGGAGTGATGAATGAAGTTGCGAGTTGGTCGGACTCTTTCATCGTGATCTAGTGATAGCCTGAGTAGGCATCCAGGAAGGAGAGGATTTCGCATCCTAAGGTGGAGTCAACAATCTGGTCTATGCATGGCAAAGGAAAATGGTCCATCGAACACGCCTTGTTGAGGCCAGTATAGTCAATGCACATTCTCCATTTCTTGGTCTTCTTTTTAACAAGAACATGATTGGCTAGCCAGTCAGAGTGGTATACCTCCTTGATGAACCCAGCTACCAATTGTTTGGCAACCTCCTTGCCTATGGCCCTATGCCTCTCGTCATCAAAGCGACACAGACGTTGCTTGGCGAGCTTTGAGCCTAGGATGAGGCATAATGTGTGCTCGGTGACCTCCCACGGTATGTCTGGCATGTCAGAAGGTTTTCATGTGAAGACATCATGATTGGCACATAGAAAGTCGACAAGCTTGCATTCCTATTTGGCCAGGAGGTTGGCCTCGATCCGCACTATCTTGGTTGGGTCGATGGGGGTCAATCCCCACTACCTTAGTTTCCTCAATTGGGTGGAAGGCAATCAAGGAGGTTGGCTTATTGCAGTCTAGGACTACCAG
Organism: Miscanthus floridulus; assembly: GCF_019320115.1. Lineage (NCBI taxonomy): Eukaryota > Viridiplantae > Streptophyta > Magnoliopsida > Poales > Poaceae > Miscanthus > Miscanthus floridulus. The sequence goes on along the minus strand of NC_089581.1, from coordinate 127,131,886 downwards.
AGTCAACGAATTTCCAAGCTGAGGGAGCTCAGCTGAGCTGATGATAGCAATGGCGAGCTCATAATGCTCACGGTGCAAAAAGGAGCTACCCATAGTGATGATGTCGTTCGGTCCTGGCATCTTCAACTTGAGGTAGGTGTAGTTGGGGATCGCCATGAACTTGGCATAGCATGGCCGCCCCAAGATGGCATGGTAGGACCCTAGGAAGTCCACCACTTCAAAGGTGAGGACCTCCAAGTAGAAGTTGGCTCAGTCGCCAAACGTGATGGGTAGGTTGATTAGCCCGAGCGGGTATGCCTGTGTCCTCGGGATCACGCTGTGGAAGGGAGAGCTCACTGGGTGGAGCTCCGATCGGGGGATGCACATGGCATTGAGGGTGTCGACGTAGAGGATGTTGAGATCGCTGCCTCCATCCATTAGCACCTTGGTGAGGTGCTTCTTGTGGACAATGGGGTCGACGATGAGTGGGTAGCAACCCGGTCTGGCGACATGGGAAGGATGGTCCCTCTGATCAAAAGTGATTGGAGATTCTAACCAGCTAAGGAAAGAGGGGACAACCATTTTAGCGACGCATGCCTCTCTATAGCACACCTTGTGTTGGTGCTTGGAGTAGATGGCATTAGATCCCCAAAGATCATGAGGCATTCCCTAGGGTCAGGAAAACCATCATCATCCTTGCCTGTTGTGCCTCCTTTCTTGGCCGCTACCTCCTTGCCCTTTCCTTCCTTCGGCCCGCCGGCCTACCATAGAAAGCGCTTGAGAAGTTCACAATCCTTGTAGAGGTGCTTGATAGGGTAGGCATGGTTGGTGCATGGGCTCTCCATGAGCTTGTTGAAGTGGTTGGGCTGACCTTGCTAGGGCTGCTTGCCTGCATGATCGACCACGGTGACCAACATGGAGCTAGCCGGTCAGCACCGATCCTTCTTGTTCTTTTTGCCCCTATGCGTGGAGGGTCCCTTGTCCTGATCCTCACGCTTGGCCTTGCCATTGTCTCGGCCTCCACTAAAGACTACTCTGATTGTCTCCTCATTGGAGGTGTGGTTTGTGGCAACATCAAGCAGGTCGTAGGTGGTAACGGGTTCAGACAGCTGAGCTTGTGGATCAAGGACTCACATGTCGTCTGTGAGAGGAACGCGCTGATGACGTCCACGTCAACAACATTAGGAAGGGAGTTACATCATTTTGAGAACCTACAGATGTAATCCCATAGGGACTCATTGGGCTCCTACTGGTAGCTCTTGAGGTCCCAGGAATTCCTAGGATGGACATACGTCCCCTGGAAATTCCCGATGAAGATCCCCTTGAGATCCGCCAAGTCGCGGATGTTGTCAGGCAGGAGGAATTTGAGCCATGCTCAAACATGCTCCCTCACACAGATGGGGAGGTATTGAATGATGAAGTGGTCATCATCCACTCCTCTGGCTCAGTAGGCGAGCCGGAAGTCTTCAAGCCATATACCGGGATTCGTTTCCCCGGTGTATTTAGCGATGTTGGTAGGTGGTCGGAAGCACTGCGGGAATGGCGCTTTCTAGATGTGATGACCAAAGGCCCATGGTCCTAGGCCATCTTGGCTAGGACTCCAGTCATCTGGTTGGTGACCATGCCTGGGGTGTGTTTCCCTACTCCCCTCGATGGTCCAGTCGGGGCCCATGCTGCATGCTCTCACCGCCCCTTAATGGACGTCATCATCACGCCGGGCTTGACGCCGATTGTTGATGATGCTGTGAGCATCTCGGTTTGGCCCAAGCTATTCACACACAGGTGGTCGGTGTGGAGCCAGTGTTGGGTTAGGACATGGTGCAGCTGTGGCCTCCTATTCCATGCCCGGCGGCTGTAGTGGTGAGCGGATGGAGTGATTCAACTAGTGCACCCCCATTACCCCAGTAGGGAAAGAGGCCGTGAGCCGGTGTCGTGATGCGTAGCTCTCCACCTATTGGATGGCGGAGGTTTCCACTAGTGCCTAGAGGTTTCAGTGGATTGCCTGCTCCTGGGGGTCGATAGGCTCAGGAAGCCTGCGCAGAAGCATCGCCACAGCGGCGATGTTCTAGCCAGCCCGAGCGAACGGTGGGGGATCATTTCCTCCATCCATGATGTTGCATTGGACCTAGCGAGCATGACCCCAGGCACTGCTCGCTGGGTTATGCGCGCATGGCGCAAAGTGCTATGCCAAGCACACCGACATAGGTGGTGGCTGGCTCTGCTGCCTTTGTCATAACTCCTCGCCATGCTCCTACGTGTGCGCAAGGGCCTCCGCACAAGGGCCTAGAGGGTTGTGAGTCTGTAGAGACTCCGCTACCACCGGTGGCTATCCTAGAGCATCTGCCATAGCGCACTCTTGGGATAGAGGGTGGCTAGGTGCCACAAGGTTTCCGATGCTAGAGCCGTCACTTTCAACCTCATCATCTATGAGGTCATGGAAAGAGGCGGGAGCGTAGCCCACCATCCAAACGAATTTGGATGTGAGAGGAGGCAGCATCAGCATCTTTTGGAGTCCCATGCATATGCGTCTATGGGGGACATGAGGTCATAGGGGAACTAGCAGCATGACGGTTGCAGTGAGGACAACAAGGTCCCTCCAGATAGTCGGTGGAAGATATTAAATAGAGAGTAAAGAACAATATGTACATTACTCGCAGTGGGGTTTGAGCCCAGCATGGGCTTAGAGTGGAGCGTAGGTTTCTTGTCGTTGAGGTCGTCGGGTGGACCAGAGCCGATGGAGGGCACTCCTCCTCCGACAGGCACCGGGACAAGTGCCTCCTTGTGAAGGCGAAGCACGCTGAGCTAGTCGGTGATGAAGTCTAGGCTTCCAAAGAGGAAGGTCTAGGATGGCTCGAAGATGGGAAGAACCCACATCCCAACAAGTGGGAGCATGGGAAACTCTAGCGAGCCTAAGCAAATCATATTGCTTGAGCCTATCATGATGAAGATGGTTGAAAGGTGGGCAATCCGATGACCAAAAGCGTGAACGTACGGCGTCCTCCCCACGGACGGCACCAACTATCGGTGCGAAAAGTGACCAATAAGTAAATATTTATAGTTTTACCATATGTTGTGATCAGATGTGGCCTAGCACTCAATGACACAGGGTTTATACTAGTTCCGGTAACATGCCCTACGTCTAGTTTCAGTCGGTCAGTGACTTTATTCCTAAGCCTAGGTGCTCGAAGTTTGTTGTGGGGTTACAAACAAGTGGGAATAAGATGGGGGTGTTAGAGGTCTGGTCGGACTCTGGACTGAAGGGCCAAGAGTGATAGGAGCTCCTATGTGTGCTAAGTATTGGAACATATGGTCTGTGTAGCTTTAGAGTTCTAGAGCCGTGGAGCTGTTCGAGTGCTCAGAATGTCTAAAGCTTAGCAAAGAGAGTCGGAATGACTATTTTTCTTTTAGGAGAGAGCGCATCCCCTTTTATAGATTAAGAGGATGGCCTTACAAGTTTAGGAGAGAGATAGAGTGTGTGTGTGTGTTTCCTAGTCTTGTTGCCCACGCCGTCGGCTACAAGACAGTTTGTCGACACCTACAATACTGTTGACACCCAGATCCATGTGGTAGGCTGCATCGTGTTCTCTGGTATGGCAAACATCGGCGCCTGCCATACTATAGGACAAACGTCGACGCCCACAACACTATTCATGTTCTGACATGTCTGAAAGGTTGGAAAGCACCCTTCTTGCATGGTCTGGCAGTACTGTCCTATAGGTCTATCGATGAAATATGGTCGGCAGTCTACCTAGGGGTATGCCCAAGGTAGTAGATTGTTAGCAGATAGATGCGCAAGCCACAAACAAGACGGTGACGCAAGACAGACACGAGGTTTTATCCAGGTTCGGCCACCAAGAAGGCGTAATACCTACGTCCTGCGTCTGATTTGTATTGTTGTATGTCAATGAGAGATGTTTTTTAGAGGGATCCCCTGCCCGCCTTATATAGTCCAGGGGCAGGGTTACAGATCTGGAAACTAATCCTAGTCAGTTACAATTACCATATGTGGCCGGATAAGGATTTCTATTCTAACCAACCAGGATCCTACTTGATCGCCAAATCCGCCTTGACTCCTTGTGTGGGACTCCGATCAGGTTGACTAGGCCACACGTCATCTTTCGGGTGGACCAGACCCATCGATCTGGGCTGGCCCAAGCTTAGTCGTAAGGGTATAGGGGTTAATACCCCCACAGCTAGTCCCCGAGCACCATGTATTATGCTGTGACACGCCATTTTAACCTTCTCTAATAAGTAAGGCTTGAGCTCTTGACATTTCTGACCACCGTCATCGTCGGAGAAGTAAGTTTTCCAAAGAATGTATGGTGCTCTTAAGAAAAAAGAAAAAGATTTATATCCTGAGAAGTGTGCCCACTTGTATTTCTGGAAAGAAATGTAAGTGGTCTTGAAGCATAGCGTCCTTGAACGTCAAAGGCATAGGGGTCAAAAAAACCAACACATTCGCCGCAAGGTGAATTGTGCCCACTTAGTCCCTGAGCCTGGTAGTAGGTGACGTAGGCACGTGGTGCCAGGGTCTAAAAAGAATTCCCAGTTAAGTTGAGAATCCAATTGTCGTACAAACAAAAATGAGATGCACCGGCAGGTGCATCGTACCGACGTAGTCCCTGAGCTTGCTGGAAGGCGAGGTATGAACCTTGTAGCAAGGTCTAAATAAATGTCTCTCAACTATATGTGAGTACAACTCACATGTAGCCGAGGAGAACCATTCTCCGAGCAGTGGTCGGGATAGTCCCCGAGCACATTGATAATCCTTACAATCATTCAAAGCACAGGGGTCGATTAAAACACATTCACCGCAAGGTGAAGTGTGCCCACTTAGTCCCCGAGCCTAGTAGTAGGTGGCGCAGGCACGTGGTGCCAGGGTCTAAAAAAGAATTTCCACCGAAGTTAAGAATCCAATCGTTGTACAGGCGATATGAGATGCACCGGCAGGTGCATCGTACCGACGTAGTCCCTGAGCTTGCTGGAAGGCGAAGTATGAGCCTTGTAGCAAGGTCTAAATAAATGTCTCTCAACTGTATGTGAGTACAAATCACATGTAGCCGAGGAGAACCATTGTCTGAGCAATGGTTGGGACAGTCCCTGAGCACATCAGTTGTCGGAGCAGTCCCCGAGCACGGCAGTGGTCGGAGCAGTCCTCGAGCACGGCAGTGGTCGGAGCAATCCCCAAGCACGGTAGTGGTCTTGGTAGTCCACGAGCATGGCAGTGGTCTAGACAGTCCCCAAGCATGGCAGGGGTCTAGGCAGTTCCCGAGCATTGTAGTAGTCTGATCCATCCTTGAGCACAAGACATGCAGCGAAAATACGAACGCCATTCGTATATTATTTGGTGTATTTATTTATCTCCTTTCTTTGCCAAGTTCAGTCTGACACGTCTGGTCAAAAAAGCAGATGGGTATAGTACATCACTCTGTCTTCTTGCTCTTTTCTGGCAAACAGTCGCTTGGCACCTGTATGGAGGTGCATCAGTGTGGGCCCTCTTACACTATCAACGAAGAGGCGCGTACACTGGTAACGATGGGGCGCGTTTATTGGTGTGGATCTCGAGGTTGTGTGAACAACCGTCTATGACGCGTGTGCACGTCTCCCAAGAATCTTGGATGGACGAAATGACAGAGCTCTTTGTTATTTATAATATAGATCTGGTAAGTTACTTTTACCGATCCCCATTGTCATTCGCCACCGCAACCTTCTTCTTCCTCTTGCCGAACCCTATTCCTCTGAAAATCATCACCAATCCCCTCACCACCGCATCCACCCCCTTAGTAAGGATAGACTAATGGCAAAGAGAGACACCCAGAAGAAAGGCGGAGTCATGGTGAAGGAGTGGTGGAAGTCATGGAGCAATGAGCATACCATCGAAGACCTCATCGCCATGGGAGTGCTCCACAACAAGGCACTCGCGGGATGGCGTGCGTCGGAAGGAGAAAGCTTCCCCAATCCACAACCAGGTGAAATTGTGGTTTTCGAGGATTTCTTCAAGCGGGGTTTTGGGGTTCCAGTGCACCCTTTCCTTCAGGGTCTCTGCTTGTATTATGAGATTGGGATTTGCAATCTGCATCCCAACTCGATTCTTCTTGTCTCCACCTTCATCCATCTCTATGAGGCCTATGGTGGCTTCTAGCCCCATTTCGACCTCTTTCGCCACCTGTTCTATCTATGGAAGAAAGGGAGCAAAGGCTCGAAGATAGCCGGAGGCGTCTACCTCAATCTGCGCAATGGTATGAAAGCCCAATACTTGCACTGCCCCTAGAACACCTCACTGGATGAGTGGTACAAGAAGTGGTTCTACAACCATGAAGAGCCAAACACAATCACTCTGTGCGATGTGGGGCTGATTCTAGAGAAGAAGAACAGCTGGTCGGAGAAGCCTGAGAACTTGGAGCAAATTGCAGAACTGCTCGGGATGATCCCATGGGGAAGGCTAGATGGCCCAAGTGTGGTTGGGAACTTCATCAGCCGAAGGATCCAGCCCTGCCAGAAGAGGGTACATCCTGGCTTCGAGTACCAGGGAAGCGCAGATCCAACAAGGACCAGGAAAGAGGCGCTCGACAAGATAGAAATCAAGGCCAGGATTGGGGAGTTATTCAACCTGGCTGATTCCAGTTATGTCAGGTTAAACAACATCGAGCACGCCTTCAAGCTGGCCCAACCTCCCCCAAAGGTAAATGATAGTTCCTTGTACCTGTAGAATCATGTTCTAACAGGAAATTGACTATTTATCTTTTTTATGTTTCTTAGAATAATGGTCGTGACCGAGCGGTAGTATTTGTGTCTCTGCCCCCTAGTGTGGATTGGCCGCAAGTTACTGACCCAGCCGCCCAGACCAGTGCTAGGACCGAAGACGTCCACTGGGCGGCACTCAAGGTTGCGGAGGACGCATCGACTAGAGCTGCTGGCAAGCGGCCGGCTGCCAACAAACAGCACCAAGCCATCTTCCCCCTTTCAGACGATGAAGCAGAGGATGCGGACATCTTCCGGCTCGTCCCTCAAAAGAGGAGGAGGCAAATGGTGTCGACGGAGTAGGGTGGCTCCTCTGTGCCAGCAGTGATCGCATCACCGACCACTGTAGCACAGAGGACAAGCGGGGGAAATGTCGAGCATCAAACCCCGGTGCCTGTACTGGTGGTGGAAAGAGATCTAGTGGAATCTGCCGAGCACACGGAGCAGGGGCGGTTGAAGAGACGCTCCTTCGCCACATCATTCCATGCATCCAAGCTATAAGTATCTGTAACTTTGATGTAAGCTTATAATTTGTATTGAATACTATTGTCTTCTGAACTTTTCTTTGATGTATTAGGTCGGCGTCCACCGAAAATCCCGACTAGCTAGCCGAGTGCGGCACGACCTCGCCAGCAATGGTGGAAAAAACTGCCTAGCAGCCAGCCATGGAGGAACCTATAGAAGAAACTCCGCCGGAACCTCAGCAGGCGAGTGGCCCAACAATAGTCCCTGAGCAGCTGGTCGAGAAGATAGCTGAGCTAAGTACAAGTGTTTCGAGCACTAACCCTGCTGAGGTGGATACCTTGGCACCAAGGGAACCAGACCAAGCTGAGGAGCAGCAGCCGGAGGTGACACAGAGCACTCTTGCCGATGCAACAGCTTGTGGGAAAGCCGTGGTGGTCGCTCGACTTGTCCATTAGCTCTAGGGTGCGCCACCGAGACGTATTTTACTACTATGCTCCTTTCATCGCAGAAGTCCCAAAAAGCATTCCCGGTGAACTGAGTACCCAGATCAGTGATGATGCTGTTGGGTACGCCGAAACAGTGGATGACCTGGTCGAGGAACGTGACAGCCTTCTCTGAGGATGCCTGTACCAAAGGCATGTATTCTATCCACTTAGAAAATTTGTCAATCAGCACAAAGACGCATGTAAATTTCCCAGGAGCCAGTTTGAAAGGCCCGATCATATCCAGTCCCCAGCATGCAAAGGGCTAAGAGGCTAGTATCGCCTGGATCTCATGTGCTGGTATGTGGATTCTCTTGGCGAAGAACTGATAACCCTCATAGTGGTGGACTAGCTTCTCTGCGTCGGCTACTGCTAATGGCCAATAGAACCCTGCTCAGAAAGCCTTACCGACCAATGTTCTTGAGGCTGCGTGGTTGCCGTAGGAGCCAGAGTGGATTTGGTCCAGGAGATGTTCGCCTTCCTCCTAGGTTATACACTTCATCAAGATTTCCTCCTTTGCGTTTTTGCACCATAACTTGCCATCGACGAGCAGATACTGCTTACTGCGACACATCAGGCGCTCGTTTTCTATCCGATCAGTATAACCGCTGCCATCTATTAAGTACTTGATGAAAGGTATTCTCTAGTTGGGCTCATGAGTGGTCGGAGGTGGCTCGATGGTGCTCGACGCCGGAACCATAGCCACTAATTGCTGGTCTAGAGGCTTGCCTGCCATGGAATCTTCCTCTTCGATGGAAGGCGTGGGCAGGTCTTGGACGAATATGCCATGTGGGATTTTGGCTCAGGATGATCCTAACTTTGATAGTGCATCCGCTGCTTGATTCTTGTCCCGGACCACGTGTATGTACTCGATGCCATAGAACCTGCCTTCCAGCTTTCTGATCAATTTGCAGTATGCGTCCATCTTCTCACTGGTTGTGTCCTAGTCCTTGTTGAGTTGGTTGATGACCAGAGCCGAGTCTCCATAGACATAGAGACGTTTAACACCAAGCTCAACCGCAATGCGTAAACCATGCAGGCATGCTTCATATTCGGCGGCGTTATTAGATGCCGGGAAATAAATCCTAAGGACATACCAAAGCTGCTCCTTGGATGGTGACACGAAAAGAACTCCTGCTCTAGCACCGTCAATGTTGAGAGAGCCGTCGAAGTACATCGTCCAATATTCGTCGGATCCCGGAGAGGTAGGCGTGCTTAAGTCTGTCCACTTGATGATGAAATCGACGAGTGCCTAAGACTTGATTGTAGTACGGCTTGCAAATTCCAAGGAGAAGGGGCATAGCTCCATTGCCCATTTGACAATATGCCCATTCGCATCCTTATTACGAATGATGTCCCCCAAAGGGTACTCAGTCATGACCACCACACGATATCCATCGAAGTAATGTCTTAACTTTTAGGATGTTATCAGTATGGCGTAGAGCAGTTTCTGAATCTATGGGTACTTGGTCTTGGATTCATTGAGTACTTCATTGATGAAATAAATTGGCCGCTGTACCTTATAGGCGTGGCCCGACTCGTCGCGCTCGACCACCATGGTAGTGGAGACCACCCAATTGGTTGCCGCAATGTAAAGTAGGAGAGTTTCATCTTCTCTAGGAGCAGTGAGGACTGGAGGTGATGTAAGGTATTATTTTAGCTGCGTGAAGGCAGCATCTGCTTCCTCCGACCACTCAAACTTCTCAGATGCTTTGAGCAGTTTGAAAAATGGTAGTCCTTTTTCTCCTAATCTTGATATGAAATGGCTGAGAGCAGCCATGCATCCGGTAAGCTTCTAGACATCCTTCACCTTTTTGGGGGGCTTCATGTCTAAGACAGCTTTGAGTTTCTCTAGATTAGGGCATATGCCGTCGTAACTAACGACGTTGCCTAGCAATATACCAGAAGGAACACCAAAGATGCACTTCTTTGGGTTTAACTTCCATTGGAATGTATTGAGGGCTGCAAAGGTGCGTTTTAGGTTGTCAACAAGGGTATGTGCTTCCTTGGTTTTGACAACTACATCATCCACATAGGCCTCTACAAGATTGTCTTTTATCTCGTCTATGAGGCAAGCCTGAATGGCGTGTTGGTATGTAGCCCCGGCATTCTTGAGCCCGAACGACATAGTCGTGTAGCAGTAGGCGCCGAAAGGCGTGATGAAAGACGTCTTGATCTGATTGTCCTTTTTGAGAGCGATCTGGTGATAACCAGAGTAGCAATCGAGAAAGGAAAGGAGCTTGCAACCGGCAGTTGAATCTATGACCTTGTCTATGCGAGGTAAGCCGAAGGGGTCCTTAGGGCAGTGTTTGTTGAGATTAGTGTAATCAACGCACATTCTCCATTCATTATTCTTTTTGCGTACAAGAACTGGGTTGGCTAACCACTCTGGATGATACACTTCTTTGATAAATCCGGCTGCCAAAAGCCATGTAACTTCTACCCTAATCACCTCCTTTTTGTTGCGAGCAAACCGTCATAGCTTCTGCTTGATAGGTTTGGCCTCGCTGTTGACATTCAAGGAGTGCTCGATCAAGTTCTGAGGTACACCGGGTATGTTGGTAGGTTTCCATGCGAACACATCCACGTTGCTCCTCAAGAACCCGACGTGCGCGTCTTCCTATTTGGGATCCAGGTTGGCCCCGATAAGGGCCATTTTGCTGGAATCGCCGTCGACTAGCTAGATCACCTTGTGCTCCTTTGACTTGATGTTCTTGCGTGGAGCCTCAAGCTCTGGGATCTCTAGGTGGTTGGCTGAGGTCTTCTTAGCATCGAGCATGGTCTTGGCCATGCGAATAGAGAGGTCGTGGGCTTCTGCTATTTTGAAACTATCGTCTTCGTAGGTGTAAGCGGCGTACACGTTACCTCGGAGGGTTAGGACTCCTTTCTCGGTAGGCATCTTGAGCACTAGATACCTGTAATGAGGTATGGCCATGAACTTGGTGAGCGACGGTCGACCAAGAATAGCATGATAGGTGCCGTCGAAGTCAGCGACCACAAAGTTGACGTAGTCGATGCGGAAGTGGTCCAGGGTCCCAAACTGCATAGGTAGCGTGATCTGCCCGAGAGGTGTAGAGCTCTATCTGGGGAGAACACCCCAGAACTGCGCCTCATATGGCTTAAGATCTGCCTGAGCTATCTTTAGGGTAGGTAGAGTGTTCTTGAACAGTATATCGATGGAGCTGCCGCCGTCGATCAGTACTCTGTCGAACTGGACCTTGTTGATACAAGGATCGAGGACCAGGGGAAAACGTCCTGGCTCAGGTATTGCAGCCCATTAGTCCTTTCTGCTGAAAGTGATTTCGCAGTGAGACCATGGAGGGAGCCGCGGATCGATGAGGAGGTTGTCGGCGTTGGCCATGTTCAAACAAGCATGGGCGAGCAGCTTGCGTTCCTGCTTGGTCTCGATGGACACTTTGCCTCTGATGATGGTGTGCACGCGATTGGTTGGCTTGATGTACTTGTGACGAGGGTCTGCATTGTCATCGTCATTATCCTTGTTGCGCTATTCCCTTGCATCGTTAGGCTTATCGGATGTATCCGGAGCCTGTTGATGTGTATAGATAGACTTGAGAAAGCGGCAATTCTCCATGGTATGGTTTGACTTAGGATGGAGCTGGTAGGGCCCCTTCAATGCTTTGGCGTAGTCGTCTTCATAATTATGACGTCCGCCACCCTTTTTAACGGTATTGACCTTGCCATCGTCTTCCCGAGCACGCTTGCTCCTATAATCGTCACGGCGGTTACGCCGCTGATTACGTTGGTCATGGTGGTCGCAGGAGTCATTGCACTAGTTGCAGCGGTCAAAATTGTCATTCCGACCACGGTTGCCGTGGTAATCGTCATGGTGTGGGGGGTGGTCGGAGCGTGGAACCCTTGTTGCTTCTTCAATAATTATCTTCTTAGTGTCATCGGTGTCCGCATATTTCTTAGCGGTGGATAGGAGCGTTGTGACCGATTCAGGTCTCTTCCAGAGGAGCTTGTCTCTTAGGGCGTTGTGGAAGCGGAGGCCAGTGATAAAAGCCTCAATTGCCTTGTTGTCAGAGATTGATGGGACCTTGATGCGCATCTCAGAGAAACGCCGGACGTACTCGCACAGTGGCTCATCTTTCCAATCTCGGATCCGTTGCAGATCGTACTTGTTGCCCGGTTGTTCACAAGTAGCGATGAAATTGTCGATGAAGGCTTGCTTAAGCTCCTGCCAAGAATCAAAGTAGTTCGCCGGCAAGCTGACCAGCCATTGGTGACCTGCATGGCCAACAGCGACTAAGAAGTAGTTAGACATGACATGCTCATCAGCCATGGCTGATCTACATGCAGTTTCGTAGAGCATGACCCATAATTCAGGGTTTTCCTTGCCGTTGTACTTCTGAAGTTTCTCAAGCTTGAAATTCTTGGGCCATATGACTTGGCGAAGGTGTGGAGTAAACTGCTTCAAACCCGGCGGACCATGGGCAGTGTCATACTCCATACGGTGATAGCTTTCGTAGGATGCTTGATCGTCGGCTCTCTGGTTGATGCGAGCGCACAGATCATGTCCACCGAGGTAATGGCGGAGATCGTTATTGCCATCATGGTGATCTCGATTACCATCTGGATTAGCCCTACGACCGCGGTTATTGCAGTGATTGTCGTGGTTGTCTCAGTGATTATCGTCCCGGACGTCGCGATGGTTGTCCTCCCGACGGCGGTTGTCATCCTGACCACCATCGTGGCCACTGTTTCTGCCTTGACAGTTGTCTAATGGGTCATTATTGCATGAGCCACGTGGGTTGAGTGGCTATGAGCGACTTGGGAGCTGGCGGCTATGGCTTGACTCGACTGAGATGGATGGAGCCCGGACTTGATTTACAATCTCTGTGGTCTGGGCCATAGCAGCCGTCAGATAGGCTTGTATTTCATCACGAACAGCTTGGGTTTCTGGGGTGTTGGGTAGCCATTGCATTGTCGCCATGGCGATGGCTACGTTGGCACTTGGAGTCCTGAAGACCTATTTGTCCCCCACCCTGTTGAAAGGATCGTTGAGGTCGCATGGCTGGACCCTTATGCGTCGTGCCTTCTGGTCTACTTCGGCTTCGATTTGTCAGCGATTAAACCAGTCAATATTGCGTGCTTCACGCGCAATCCTTTCTTGTTCTGTTTCACCAACCGCTAGCGGTTCGTCGTTGCTGACAACATGGATCAAATCCCCTTGTCTTGGCAGGAAAGATGGGAATTGTGAAAACCTCGGGGCGTGGTCTGGCAGATCCAGATCGTACTTGGCGCCATCGTCTTCGTGATGCTGAAGCTTGGTGTGGACAGATGCATTAGATGCGATGCCAGACGAGGAGCTAGAGTCACCCTCTTGGACTGTGTGGATGGATCCTTCTTGATAATCTTCAGTCCGGATCATGTTGACGAAGTTGCGCGGCTTTGGCCGAGGTCGGTGCATAAAACACAGATCCAAATGGTGTTGTAGGTTATACGCGTAGCTGGAGGCAGCATTTCGTAGGCCATAGGGCTGGACCTAGTGGTTCTCCATCAAGGCTTCGTACTCAGAGAGCCGGAGACCTGTCATGGAGGCTGGCCGGCGATGAGCGGAGCACCCTTCAGGAGTAGATATGACCACAAGATCTGTACCAAGTCGTACAGGATGACTGGTCCGAGCTGGTCGGGTAGATCTATTGTGGGGAGCGGTTACCTGCTCATTAGGTTGACTTTGAATCATACTTACTAGAGCTAGGGTTTCAGCGAGTTTGGTGCCGACCTGATCGATGGAGTCGAGCAGGTCGGTGTTGTCGATCTGCTTCCCTTTGTAGCGGGGAAGCGGACGACGAGTTGTCAGCATGGCCGAAGATGATGCCGGCGTGGTCAGAACTAGATGTACCGTGGTCGAAGCCAGATCCATCATGGTTGGAGCCATACCCGTCGTGGTCAGAGCCGTAGCCGATGCAGGTGAAGCAGTGGTCGGCGTAGACTGAATCCACGCCTCCTCCGTGGTCATGGCGATGAAGTCATCGGAGCCAGTGGTCTAGGTGATCTGGCCGATGGTGAACGTGAGGCCATTCGGCATAGCCATGGAGGCAGAGACGATGACCATCTTGTTTGCTTGGAGAGCAGTACGCACACCCCCTACCTGGCATGCCACTATCGACGAAATATGGTCGGCAGTCTACCTAGGGGTATGCCTAAGGTAGTAGATTGTCGGCAGATAGTTGCGCAAGTCACAAACAAGATGGTGATGCAAGACAGACACGAGGTTTTATCCAGGTTCGGCCGCCAAGAAGGCGTAATACCTATGTCCTGCATCTGATTTGTATTGTTGTATGTCAATGAGAGATGTTTTTTAGAGGGATCCCCTACCTGCCTTATATAGTCCGGGGGCAGGGTTACAGATCTGGAAACTAATCCTAGTCAGTTACAATTGCCATATGTGGTCGGATAAGGATTCCTATTCTAACCGACTAGGATCCTGCTTGATCACCAAATCCACCTTGACTCCTTGTGTGGGACTCCGATCAGGTTGACTGGGCCGCACGTCGTCTTTCGGGTGGACCGGACCCATCGATCTAGGCCGGCCCAAGCTTAGCCGTAAGGGTATAGGGGTTAATACCCCCACAAGGTCTGCATGGTATGATCCTTGGTATTACGGTTGACTTGACCGTCTTGCCTTATCTGCTTTGCCTGATTTTTGGGTCCTCACCAAGCGAGCATCCTCGGTCGGTCATTCCTAGTCAACTCCGACCACGTCGGTCGGAGAAGAGCTGTAGGGAGAGGTTCGGTGTATTCCCGATTGGAAAAATGGGTCGGAGTCAGAAATGAGTGTTATCCCCTCCTTGACTAGGCCTTCTGGTTGTATACTGGATCGCACTTTTGGCATGTTGTTTGGTATCTAGGCCGGCCTAGGAGTCATGCATTGTTGTTGAAAGGATCAAGATGCCCAAGAGGGGGGTTAATTGGGCTAATTCTAAAATTCTTTGCAATAATTAAACCCTACAATTAGCCCACTTCACCCCTTATGCCTAGAATGTATTTCTAATGTTCTACCACACAAAAGTTTTTGCAACCTAAGTTCCAATCCTACTCTAGAATGGCAATTCTATGAATGTAAAGACAAGAATTGAATTGCTCAAAGTAAATGCTTAAAGTAAAGAGAGAAGGAGGAACGTGGTGATGTTTTGCCGAGGTATCGGAGAGTCACCACTCCCCACTAGTCCTCGTTGGAGCACCCGCGCAAGGGTGTAGCTCCCCCTTGATCCGTGCAAGGATCAAGTGCTCTCTACGGGTTGATTCTTTAACACTCCATCACGGTGAATCACCCACAACCGCTCACAACTTGAGTTAGGTCATCCACAAGCTCCACCAGATGATCACCAAACTCCTAATCAACACCAAGCCATCTAGGTGATGGCGATCACCAAGAGTAACAAGCAAGAACTCTCACTTGACCAAAACAAGCCTAATGAGAAGGGTAGATGCACACTTGCTACTCTCTTTTTGCTAATGAGGCCTTAATCTTGGATTCTCAAATCTCAATCACCTCACTAGGCTCTTGCTCTCCTTGGCACTCTCAAGGGTGTTTCTTAGCTATTGAAATGGGTAAGAGTACTCCGTTGAATGAATAGAGGAAGTATTTATAACCCCTCATTCAAAACGAACTGTTATGTGCCTCTGCGGGGTGACCAGATGCTCCGGTCAGTTCTTCTCACCACTGAGCCGTTAAGTTGTGACCGGACTCTAACCTACGTCTGGTCAGCACTGACCGAACACGTTCAGTCACAAAAACTACTCTCTAGAACCTTACTAATGTTGACCAGACTCTAGCATCCAGCGTTCAGTCACTTTACTACTTAGCGTTCGGTCAGTAGCCGGAACCTGACCAGCGTCTGGTCAGCACTGACTGGACATGTCTAATCAGGATTCTCCCTCTCTGGAACCTTACTAGAGTTGACCGGACTCTGGCACCCAGCATCTGGTCATATTTCTCTTAGCGTCCGGTCGCAACTAGACAACTTCACCTTGATCAAATGAACTGATCGGACTCTGTGCTAGCATCCGGTCACACTAGAACCAGCGTTCGGTCAACATTTGACCCTCCATTCACTTCCAACTCAAAATCATATGTGAATGAAGTTTCTCCAATTGATCTTAGGGCTACTTAGGAGCTACCTAGTGCTAGATTTGATAAGTGTGCACCACACCTAACCCACTAGACTAACCTAGGTCAAGCTACTAGTCCATACCCCCCTTAATAGTATGGCCAAAGGAAAAAAACAAAGTCCTAAACTACTCTAAGTGTCTCTTCAACACCAAACAACACTTAGAACTAGTCCATCCTTAACCTTGTCGTCCATCCTTTGAAAACCAAAATGATTTCCATTGTAGGGGCATGACAACCATGATTGCCCAATCAATTGCCATTACCATGACCTAACTTAATTGACTCTGCAAAACACGCGTTAGTTATAGTAATCTTGTATTGTCATTAATCACTAAAACCCAACTAGGGGCCTAGATGTTTTCAATCTCTCCCTTTTTGGTGATTGATGACAATACAACCTCGAGTATGTAAAAGAGATGAGGTTTTCAACATGCTTGGTTCATATAAGCTTTTGACACTAAGAACAAGAGAGTTAGGCAAGCTTATATGACCCAAGCCAACATAATGTACTCAATAGATATGAAATAAGCATGAGTACAAGAAATAAAACTCATTTGCATTGGAGTAAAACATGGAAGCAAAGCAAATGAGCATAACCAAGTGACATGACATATATAAAGATTAAAGTAGAGAGCACACATGTCACATATCACATAAATATCACGATCACACGTAAGTAGTTAAATGCATGAAAGTAAACATGAATGTATAATAGTGTATCACACATAAAAAGCCAAATATAATAGATAAGCTCCCCCTAGATATATCGCTCCCCCTAAGTCTGTCATACTCGATCCCTCTCCTCCTTTGGCATCAAACACCAAAACCTAAGGGTCTATCGGTGGGGCTGCAGCGGACGAGTTGGGCGTTGAGGTGTGATGAGCGATCTAGAACTGTGCAGCATCATCATCTGATCCTAAGCTCTAAGTTGTATGATCCTTTATCGCTGGAAGTGAAGCTGAAGCGGTCTGGGTCGGATCTAGGACTGGTGCGGCCTATGACTCTGTAGGTATCACTAAAGCAGGCAGCTCTGATGATGCAACAGATGAAGGGAGCGTCTCTATAGTCCCAGTAATAGGATCAACTATTGAAGGACCAAGGACATGTCGATCTAGCAGTGTAGGCTACCCTGTCAACTCGCTAAAAGTAGCACCAAGGCTCCTAGAAACTAGGGTATCAATCACAAGCAATGAGGAGCTCTGAGATGGTGTGAAGCCTATGCAAAGCAGTGTGAACTACGGACCCTAGGCTATCACTGGCGAAGCAAACCACTAAGACACTAGCTCTGTAGGTGAAGCAAACTAAGTAGCTGGCTGTCCCTGACTCTAAAGCCCACTGGGTTGTACAACTAGAGTCTGTGAAGTGGTGGCAGGCTGGCCAAGCTGAGGTGTAAGCTATGGCGATGGAGCCCTAATAGCAGTGATGACATGCTGTATAAATCCAAGTAACTACTGTTGCTGGATAGCCTGCTGCTATCGCTGGAACTCATCCTGTCTAGCCTAAACCTATGCTAGAGCAGCTGCTATCTCCTAGGCCTGATAAGCCTGATCCTGCCTCATTCGCTCAAGTATAGCAAGTAGAGCGGGGTCTGTCTGTGGTGCCAATGGAGCTGAGCTAGAGCCACTGGTCTCATTGTCATGTCGTCGTAGAGGCATCTAAGGGATATCCTGGTAGTCATCATCTGAACTGTCATTGGGGTCGCTCTCAACCATACCCTCTTACTGAGCATCTAGCTGCTCCTCCTCTATAGCTGCTACACCCCTGATGATATCATCTTACTAGGCTACAGTCTTTGGCACCTCTAGGCGATGGCGCAGCTAGCTAGGTGTCCTCGCTACACTATGGCAGAGCATCTGAGTCTTGTTATAAGCTAGAAACTCTATAGTAGCTCCTGAAAACTCTGCCAACATCTCAGGAGGCCTCACTGTGACTGTCCTATGAATCAGAAAAGTGATCCAGTGAGCATACAATAGTTGCCTGTGACCTCTAAATCCCTCTGCAAGTGTATCCACCATCTTAGAAAGAATGAGATCCCATATATCAAATATTGTCTACTGGATCAGGGAGTTCAGTAGCCACAACTGAATGCAAGTCATCCCTCATAATATCCCATCCTCGGTAGTAGGGTCCTCCTCATGATAGCATCAAATAGTCTAGCTATAGGAGTAAGATCCCTAGGTGTCCTACTCGACCCCTCGCCGAATGGCTCTATGTAGCAAGGTCGGATGAGATTTGTGGAAGGCACAAGACCACCATGAGGGCATCTAGGAGGCTCTGTGTGACCATAGCAAACCTCATATAGCTGGATAGGTGACTCCTGAAGCTTGAGAATCTCTCTGACCCTAAAGCTCATCAGCCTATAGTCACGGCCTCTAAAAGCAAAGTGAATGAATCTATGCCCTGGGTCAATCCAAAGTGTAGCATAGAACTCATGGATCTAAGATGGAACATATCTACCTATTCATCCAAGTAAGTCTGTTAGCCCTAGCAAGTAAGAGAGATGAGGGCAGATCTACTCTCCAGCTACTGCTATAATGGCCTTAATGGAACAAACCCTCTATGATCTGAATGCAACCCCACTGTTGAGATATGTATTATAGAAATCCTCTTGTAGTGGTGTATAGAAACCTCTAAAGCATGCTTGTCCCTCCTCGATGGGAACCAGTCCTCAAACTGAACAAACCTAAGCTGCTGCACCTGCTAGGCTATGGCGGCCCTCAAATCCAGATGACTCACTAGAGGCAGACCCTGTGGTCTAGGAGGTGGACGAGAACCCCTCCTCTGTGTCTCTAGCCTTGGTGTCTCTTGGGTATGGGTATGACTAGAGTGGCATAACTATGGCTGAGGTGCCTGCTCTGTCTCCTCTATCTGCTCTCCCTCTTGAATCTGCTCAGCACCCTCTTGAAAGCTCTAGTTTGGTTTTGGTTAATTGATGAAACCCTAAGTGCTAACCTAGTTTATCAAGCTGATCATGAGATAGGTAGCACTACTCTAAGTGATGAAGCAATGGTGAAGATTATGATAATGGTGATGGCATGGTGATGATCAAAGGCTTGAACTTGGAAAAGAAGGAAGAGAAAGACAAAAGGCTCAAGGCAAATGTATAAATAGTAGGAGCCATTTTGTTTTAGTGATCAAGACACTTAGTGAGTGTGACCACATTTAGGATTGATAGCCATACTATTAAGAGGAGTGAAACTCGTATCGGAATATGGTTATCAAAGTGACACTAGATGCTCTAACTCGTTGCATATGCATTTAGGATCTAGTGGAGTGCTAACACTCTTGAAAATATTTGTGAAAATATGCTAACACATGTGCACAAGGTGATACACTTGGTGGTTGGCACATTTGAGCAAGGGTGAAGGAGATAGAGATGAAAGAGGGTCAGTCTCATAGATTCACAAAGTGACCAGACGCTGGTCTCAGGAGGACTGGCATGTCCAGTCAGGCATGGCAGCGTAGACCTGGCGTTGGTCATTTGACCAGATGCTGGAAGGCAGCGTCCGGTCAGAGCTAACATGGCAGTACCAAGATCAAGGAGACTGACCGGACGCTGGCAACATCCGGTCAAGGTCGACTGGACATGTCCGGTCAAGGTTTGCCGTCTCTAGGAGCTTACTGGAAATGACCGGATGCTGGGGGTTCAGCATCTGGTCACTTTTGCTGAAACGTCCGGTCATGTCATGACCGTTGAGATTGGGCAGCTTCGGTTGAACGTAGTGTTACACGTGGCTATCATCAGGCGATCGGATGCTGGGTCCAGCGTCCGGTCAATATGACCAGAGCATCTAGTTGTCCCATGTTCAGTGCAGTGAAGGGGTACAACGGCTCTATTTCGTGGGGGCTTCTATTTAGCCCCATGGCCGGTTCAAGCTCACTCTCTTAGCCATTTGCATTGACATAGCAACCTTGTGAGCTTAGCCAAAGCCCTCCCACTCATCTCCATCATTGATTCATCATCTTTGTGAGATTGGGAGAGAATCCAAGTGCATTGCTTAAGTGATTGCATCTAGGGGCACTTGGTATTCATGTTTTGCTATGGATTTTGCTTGTTGCTCTTGGTGGTTGCACCCACCTAGACGGCTTGGTGCAGCGGTGGAGGATTGGCACGAGTTGGTGATTGTTCGTGGCCATCTCCGGTGATTGTGAGGGGATTTGTACTATGGCAGAACCGCCTAATTTAATGCCTCATAGGAGTGCTTGTCTTCCATTAGACACTAAGCACTTGAGGGAGAACACTAAATTACTTGGTTTTGTTGGGCACACCCCAGGGGAGAACCCAAAAATCCACATTTTTGCCATCAAGATCACAAATGAGAGAATAAAGCTTACATCATTCATAACCATTTCTTATATTACTTTTAATACAACATCAGAGTATAGTATTTATTAATATAACAGTGGAATGAATTCATATTATCAGAGTTATGAACAATTTAATTGAACAGCAGAATATAAACATGTGATCAGAATTATAGTGGAAATGAATATCAAATCAAGACATGATGAAGTATGGGTATATAAACTATGACAACAGATTATGAAACTTTCATTTATAAAAGCATTTGGTGAGAGTTATAAATAACAACTACGATCATAGCGTAAAGGAATCCTCGCTGAGCCCACTAGGAGGCATCCACACACAAGGGTTAGCTCTAGCATCCACCTATCACCTGCAATAGGGGGAATAAAACCCTAAGTACTCAATTGTACTCAGCAAGACTTACCCAACAGGAGGAAAGAAAAGACTCCAAGGATATGCAAGGCTATCTGGCTTGTGGGTTTATTGCATTTGTAGGAAGCATTACTAAGCGTGCGTCCTTATATTCGATTTTTATTAATAGCCGCATTGGTTCATTAACTAACCATTCTATGTAGGCACCTATGCTACTTTAAAGTAGGTGGTAAGCAATCAGATTTCCCTTGTCCACCTTCCATCTTTCATCTTTCAGTTCTTACTACGATGCTAAACCGTATACAAGCCGTACCGGATTGCCCGGTGATTTGTGAATCAATGCCCCCAGCTGGGTACCCCAAAAACACATGCCCCGCTTGTACCCTAGGCACAAGCAGGACCAACCCATCACTCTCCTGTCTCAGGTGTCTAGGTCCCCATCCAAACTAGGACTCCAAGCCCCTGCCCCTGAGCCCCGGACTCAGTGCGGTGCAAGGACCTCCTCCACCAAAATAAAACCCTAACAGTCGGTCTAGAAAGAGTCAGATCCACGACAAGAGAGCAACAAGTATTCCAAGCGCCCATACACAAGTATGTGCTCAGGATAATAAGTCTGTGACTTGCCTAGAATCTTATGCAACGATCGGTCCTTAACCGACCAGATAGGGAAAGCAGTGTAACTAAGCTATGCCCCGTGTCCACGACGACATAACCTTTTACACCCACCAATATCCAAACCATATCCCTGCCCGGTCACCAATTTCCTTTCCACCATTTTTATATTTTCTAAGTGATGATAATCCAATAATATATTTCCTATATCTCGCGAGTGACAGGCAATCACTTGACTTCTACCGGAGTCCTGTAGCATAGCAACCTACCCGATCCTGTCATACTAGTAAGACTCATAGGATAAAGATATATATGCAAGTGGGTTTCATTCAACTCCTTAAAACTTAATGCACAAATATAATTTAAACTGCAGAAAAGTAGGGGTTATGCACCGGGGCTTGCCTGGGTAAGATATATTAAAAGTTAGTATCTGCATCATCAGATCATCCACCATCATCCGAATAGAAAGCCCATTGCAACATCTCCTAGAGAGAATACCCTTACACCATCTTTGGATTCCCAATCATCCTTCAATCGATCGGTTAATCCATCATCGTACCTATATGATATGCATGCGATGCAATGCAAAGATGTAATTAGGCAACTATAATCGTGACTCGTAAAATACGATTTACGCCACTCGAGTTAACGGGCTAGTTCTAACGACAACCGTACTTAGGCTACATATACACGTTGTCGGATAAGGCGTTATTTCCCAACAATAATTTTAGTTATATAAACCAAGGTGTTTCTTTATTTTATTCTATCGATTTAATCATTATTAACAATAGGACATCATTATCTATCTAACAAACTAATTATTATTGAGCTACCAAATTATAGTGAGCAGCTAATATTGCTAGAAACCTACTGTAAAGATTTTAGACCAAATACAATTACCTATTTATCACAACAATTCCTATAAGTTTATGTTTTTACAATGTTAAGTATCCCAGTTTAATTATATAGGTTCCAAGAATAATATTACCCGATGTGAACAAACTGAACTAACAGGGAGATCATGATTTTAGGAGCCTATTAAAACTGGTTTGGCCTTTTTATTATTTTTCTACATTTTATTTTCAATTTTTGAAAGGCGCTGAATTAACAAAACCGAACCACGCACAAGACCAGGCCTGGACGGCCAACTCAGCCCACAGGTGCGTGGTGGGGCGCTAGCGGCCCAGCTCGCAGCAGACGGCCTAGCAGAGCGGCGCGGCCCACAGGGGTGCGTGCGGCCTTCCAACCAGGCGGGAAGCCGAGTAGACCGGCCTAGCGCGCAGCGCGGGCGGCCCAGGCGTGGCTTGGCGGCTAGCCCACATGCTGAAGCAGGCCGGCCCAACGCGCGGTCAGCAAATTGGAAGCGGGCGGCCCAGCAGAGCGCATTTTTGCAGAAATGACCCTGCAGTTCTACGAAACCGCTCCGCAGTCCAGTAAACCCTATTCATCAGAGTCTAGCGTTTCACGTCTAGATCCAAAGAAAACTTCTATTCCCATTCCTCACCTTCGCTTTCCTTCCCCAAAAATAGAGGATGTAATAGGGGAGCACTGGCCGGCAAAAAAAATCGGTCGTGGGGCAGCGGCGGACAGACCAGCGATGCGCTGCGGCACGGCACCAGCGATGCCGACGCGACGTGAACGCAGGAAGCAGGCCACCGTGACACAACGACATGTGACCTCGGTAGATGCACGGTAGGCAGCGCCTCAGCATGGTGAAGTAGCAGCTAGCGCAGGGAAGAAATGGGGTGGTGACGTGCGTGGAAACAGCAGGGAGCATCGGCACTGGAGAAAGGAACGGCGGCGCTTGCGCGCTGTGCACGGTAGCTCAGCGTCGTGGAGCTGTGGGTCCGGTGCGGTGGCGGCGTGTGCTGCGGGCAGCAGACCAGCATAGGCCGAGGCTCGCTCGCGGGGAAAGCGTGGGCGGTTGCGACTAGGATGCACAGCACCGGCACGGGCAGCAGGCGTGGCCGCGCGGACGACGGCGGGCAGCGATGGCGCCTAGAGAACAGCTACTGTGGCCTGGGCGAAATGGCGTGACCATTGTCGACGAAATATGGTCGGCAGTCTACCTAGGGGTATGCCCAAGGTAGTAGATTATCGGCAGACAGATGCGCAAGCCCCAAACAAGATGGTGACGCAAGACAGACACGAGGTTTTATCCAGGTTCGGCCGCCAATAAGGCGTAATACCTACGTCCTGCGTCTGATTTGTATTGCTGTATGTCAATGAGAGATGTTCTTTAGAGGGGGTCCCCTGCCCGCCTTATATAGTCCGGGGGAGCAGGGTTATAGATCTGGAAACTAATCCTAGTCAGTTACAATTGCCATATCTGGCCGGATAAGGATTCCTATTCTAACCGACCAGGATCCTGCTTGATCGCCAAATCCGTCTTGACTCCTTGTGCGGGACTCCGATCAGGTTAACTGGGCCGCACGTCATCTTTCGAGTGGACTGAACCCATCGATCCGGGCCAGCCCAAGCTTAGCCGTAAGGGTATAGGGGTTAATACCCCCACAGCTAGTCCCCGAGCATCATGTATTATGCTGCGACACGCCATTTTAACCTTCTCCGACAAGCGAGGCTTGAATTCTTGACGCCTCCGACCACCGTTGTCGCCGGAGAAGGAGGTTGTCCGAAGAATGTATGGTGCTCTTAAGAAGAAAGAAAAAGATTTCCGTCCTGGGAAGTGTGCCCACTTGTATTTCTGAAAAGAAATGTAAGTGCGTCCTGAAGCGTAGTGTCCTTGATCATCAGAGGCGTAGAGGTCGAAAAACAACCACATTCACCGCAAGGTGAAGTGTGCCCACTTAGTCCCCGAGCCTGGTAGTAGGTGACGTAGGCACGTGGTGCCAGGGTCTAAAAAGAATTCCCAGTTAAGTTGAGAATCCAACCGTCGTACAGGCGATACAAGATGCACCGGTAGGTGCATCGTACCGATGTAGTCCCCGAGCTTGCTGGAAGGCGAGGTATGAGCCTTGTAGCAAGGTCTAAGTGAGAAAAAATATCCCAACTGTATGCGAGTTGCCAGTCACATGTAGTTGAGACGCAAAGTCCCCGAGCCGTGGTCGGAGAGTGGTCGAGGCAGTCCCCGAGCACAGGTCAAGGAGCGAGCGACGAAGTCCCCGAACCATGGTCGGAGAGTGATCGAGGCAGTCCCCGAGCACAGGTTGAGGAGCGAGCGATGAAGTCCCCAAGCCGTGGTCGGAGAGTGGTCGAGGCAGTCCCCAAGCACAAGTCAAGGAGCGAGCGACGAAGTCCCCGAGCCGTGGTCGGAGAGTGATCGAGGCAGTCCCCGAGCACAGGTCGAGGAGCGAGTGACGAAGTCCCCGAGCCGTGGTCAGAGAGTGATCGAGGCAGTCCCCGAGCACAGGTTGAGGAGCGAGCGACGAAGTCCCCGAGCCATGGTCGGAGAGTGATCAGGGCAGTCCCCGAGCACAGGTCGAGAAGCGAGTGACGAAGTCCCCGAGCATAGCTCGAAATTCCTACAATATAAATGTAGAATGGTAGTACATAATGTACAAAATAATAAATTATGGAGAAAAATCAGCGGTGAAGAAATAGCGTATGACGATCAACAGTCATTTGCAAATGAGCATGATGTGATAAAGCAGTTGGTGCTTTGTAAACATCAGTGTTAATATGAAGTTTGTGTTTATACTTAATATAAATCGTCCGACCAGTTAGTATGTAGCTGAGCCTCCAGCCCTAGCTAGCCCGTTAACCATAACGCGGGGCGCGGAGCCCGTGCACGTGTAGGAAGAACAAAGCGTCGCTAAGGAGCCGCTGCCGACCACCCATAACGCAGAGGGCGGACGCTCGTGCACGTGTAGGGAGGAGCCGGAGACAGGGCCGTCTCTAGAGGCATCGAGCGTCAACATGACTGGTAGAGGATTTGCATTAAGTATAGCTGTATGTTATATTTAAGATGGAATACATGGACAAACGTTATTTGAAGAATAATCATGACGAGGACGTTGTGGAGAAACGTCGTAATGAAAATTATATTAAATATAAATATTAGAAGTGTACTTATCTTTAGATAGAAATCTGGTCGGTGGCGACGAAGTTGGCGGTCCTTGAGCTTTCCGACCTATCGTCATGACGGTGGTCGCGATTGCCGTAGCGCCGTTCTTCGCGGCGATCATTATTGCGACGTGGTCTGGTGGTCGATGTGGTCGGAGCTCGGCGGAGCCGCTCGGGACGTGGTCGACGTGGTCCGTGGTCGACGTGGTCGGAGCTCGGCGGAGCCGTTCGGGACATGGTCGACGTGGTCGGAGCTCGGCGAGCTGCTCGGGACGTGGTCGACGTGGTCTGTGGTTGGAGTTCGGCGGAGCTGCTCGGGATGTTTTCGACGTGGTCGGAGCTCAGCGGAGGCCATCGAGCGGTGACGACGAGTCGACGGCGAGGGACATCGGCGAAGGCCATCGAGGGCAGCGGCGGCGAGTTGTCGACGAGGGCTGATGAGACCAGCAACGGCGAGTCGTCGACGAGGGTTGATGAGGGCAGCGATGGCGAGTCATCGACGAGGGCTGATGAGGGCAGCGACGGCGAGTGGTCGGCGAGGGCTGACAAGAGCATCGGCGGCGAGTCGTCGACGAGGGCCAACCAGAGCAGCAGCGGTGAGTTGTTGGTGAAGACGACCTCGGAGGTGGTTCCGAGATCGGATCTGCTGTCGCAGGGGCTGGTGTAGCAGCGATGAATCGTCGTCGTGGACCGGGATGGATCTCCATGAGATTGACGACGAGAACGCGTTGTTGATTTGAGGTCCATCTAGCTCGCCATGGATCAAGCGCACACCCCCTACCTGGCGCGCCACTGTCGACGAAATATGGTCGGCAGTCTACCTAGGGGTATGCCCAAGGTAGTAGATTATCGGCAGACAGATGCGCAAGCCCCAAACAAGACGGTGACGCAAGACAGACACGAGGTTTTATCCAGGTTCGGCCGCCAATAAGGCGTAATACCTACGTCCTGCGTCTGATTTGTATTGCTATATGTCAATGAGAGATGTTCTTTAGAGGGGTCCCCTACCCGCCTTATATAGTCCGGGGAGCAGGGTTATAGATCTGGAAACTAATCCTAGTCAGTTACAATTGCCATATGTGGCCGGATAAGGATTCCTATTCTAACCGACCAGGATCCTGCTTGATCGCCAAATCCGTCTTGACTCCTTGTGCGGGACTCCGATCAGGTTAACTGGGCCGCACGTCATCTTTCGAGTGGACTGAACCCATCGATCCGGGCCAGCCCAAGCTTAGCCGTAAGGGTATAGGGGTTAATACCCCCACAACCATGGGTGCAGCCAGGCGGGCATGGCAGCCACACACGGCCATGGCAGAAGGGGAAGAAGAGGGGCGCGGTGGTGGTGTGGCGCACAGCTACGGACCGAGGGCGCAGGCCAGCATGAGGCCGAGGTGCGCGCATACGCGAGTGGATGGAAGGTGGCGGCGCAGGTGGAGCAAGGTGCTGTGGCTCAGTGACGAGAGGTGAACGGTGGGCACGCATGCGTGGCCAGCAGTGGGGTGCGGAAAGGAGCAGAGAGGCGCTGGCACCTGCGCGGAGGCAGGGCATCGGCAGCGAGTCACCACGGAGCAACCGTGTGCAGAGGAGGTGGCATGGACTACGGAAGAGGAGGGCGATGTGGAGGTGCTCGGAGGAGTAGTGCTTATAGCTTGGTCCAGCGCGGTGTGGCTCCCGGCGGCCGCTTCGAGGAGCGGTGGAAGCTAGCTTTCTTTAATATTGCTGATTGGTCGTGGTAGCACGGGCAGTGGGCCGCAGAGCCATGCACAATGTGGACGGCGTCGCTTTGCAATGATGTGCAGGCGAGCCATAGCACGGTGGTCGGCCAACAAGCAAGGCAGCGAGTCAGCACGAACAGGGCAGTGCAAAGATGGGATGAGTCAACCCGATGGTACGCGAAGATAGAGAAGGCAGCGGAGCACACGCACGTAGAAACAGACGAGACCAGCAAGGCAGGCCAAACAGAGAAAAGAAAGAAGGAGCAGTCGGTCAATTGTACAATCAGAGAGGAGAGACACAGACAGAGGCAGCAGAGGCGTAGCGACGGGGCTGACATTATGACTGTGGACAGTGATGAGTAGAGCAGAGCAGGCAACAGCGTTTCAATCATCAAAGGAGCTCGTGCTGGCCCTTTGCTTTACATAATTGATATATACCTATATATATATATATATACCTATATACATATATACACATATATATATATATAACGGTTTACTAATTTACACAAATTGTAACGTCTAGGCGCTGGAAAATTTTTAGCAAAGCTCAAATTTAAATTTGATTCAAACGCTATATATATATGTATATCGTTCTATTTATTAATGGATTTTATTTGATTTATACAAGTTGCGTTTCCTACTTAATCTAACAGAACAAACCGCTCATCATTTACTTGCTAGAATCGTTATCGGACAGTCCCAACTATCTTTACACACTGAGTAATTTAACTTGGTGTTGATTTGAGTCCACAAAACTAAGTCACACATGATTCGCTTATCGCCTCAAGTATGTTTAAATTAAAGATTCTGAGGAACTCGTTTTGAAAATCTGACTTAGGCCTAAATCGCGGTGCTAAATAAGATCGTAACACCAGGGGTGTTGTAACACCTCGGGTGTTAGCCTTGCATAACTTGACTTGCATAGCATGAGCATGATCATAAAGCATTCATATATAAGCTTTGACACTTGAAACATTTGGTTGCAACATCTGCAACGTTTGCTTATTATCGCATGTTTCTTAAACATATGCAACTTTTCTCGTTATGTCATGTCTCCATGTGTCTATGCATATGATCATGAGGGGACACATGTACTGGGTGGATGTGAGTCACACAAACATGTAGCCACACCTAGGGTAGCAAATAGAACCTTGTTCATGGTTACATTTCATGAACCAACACTTAAGCTTTCTTGTGATTACACTAACTAGCTCAATGAGTGACTACTACATGAAATGATTGGATAACCTTGCAAATTGCCTAAACATGTTTAGAGTATCATTATGAACAACTTTGATATTCATGGTTAGGGGTAAAAAGGTCATTAAGCCATGCTTTGGTGTGTATCATCATGTAAATGTGACATGTTTGACCAAGTTTGAACTAGATGTTAGAGACCTTGCATGGAGGAGATCACTAAAGCAAAGTTGTAGTGTTTGATATAAGGAACAACTTTTATTTTTGGGTCACTAACTGATTCAGCTCCTAGCATGTGTGAAATTGGATCATAAAAATTAGTAAAATCAACATCTCATGACTTATGAAATTTTGCTAAGTCCTAGATCACTGATAGCCTGACAAGCCGACCTTGATCATGATTTTACTCAGTTTATGTTGCGAGTTAGCATGAGATCATTGAACAACATTTGGAGATGGTACTTAGGACTACGACTTTGGTTCTGAAAGAAATCACTAAATCGCTTTGCATAGGGAGTTATTTCGATTGCAAAACTCGTCATCAGGCTCGGCCTTGCTTAACTGAATCGACTGAATCGAATCTTCAGTGGCCGACACCGGTAGGAACCACGCGCTGTGTGGAGGTCACGGTGGCCACGCATCACCGTTGCCCTGACCGCGTAGGCCACGACGCGCCTGAGCGCAGCATTATCACGCCAGCGTCCGCCCGCTCCCTCCCGTGCTCACCATTTTCATTTCCTTGGCCTCTTTTCCTTGCCGCAGCAGCAGCCGAGCGCCTCCTCGCTCTGGCATCACCATAGCCTGTGCAGGCTCATGATGAGCCATCCATTCTTCACTACAGCAGCACCACTAGCTCCCCAGCAACCTACTACCTCCTCCCATGTCCGCTGGTAGCGCTTGGTAAGCCACCGCAACGCATGCGAGCTTGCCGGAGTTCCGCCGCTAGCCCCGTCTCCATGGCCACGTCACCACCGTCCACCCTAGGCCACGATAGGGCGCTAGCTAGCTCCACCTTAGCTTGGTGATGCTCAGCATAGCGTTCGATTGAGCCACCGTAGCCCCCACCGGCGTACCACCGTTGTCTGGCTCCGCCGTGCCACCATGAATGCCGTCACCATACTTAGCTCCGTCAATAGGCTCGGTCAAGTAGGTCACTAGATCCAGGAAGTAGTGGGGGTCATGTCTTGAAGACGTCACCACCGGCAGACTTGCCAGCGACGAGCTCTGGCCATGTCAGCGCTGTGCAGCGCCGCTGCCCTATTTTGAGTCACTAACTCATGGGGTCCCCTGACCAGCGGGTCCCACCGGTCAGCGACAGTTAGAGTGTGTGATAGTTCATTTGATCTAGTTTTTGAATTCTTTTGTGATTTTTATATATTCAGTTTGCTAGCTCCAAAACTTGTGAAATAAATTTGTTAGTGGTTCTTAGGAAGTGTAGTATTTAGGAAAAATATGCTTTTAACATTTATAGTAGAAATTTTTGGAGATTTAAATAGGGATTT
Source organism: Miscanthus floridulus (assembly GCF_019320115.1). Taxonomy (NCBI): domain Eukaryota; kingdom Viridiplantae; phylum Streptophyta; class Magnoliopsida; order Poales; family Poaceae; genus Miscanthus; species Miscanthus floridulus. The sequence continues at coordinate 127,102,349 of NC_089581.1, read as the reverse complement.
GAAATGTGCTTTTGAATGCATTCAAATTTGTTTATTTTATATCTAGAGTTTATGTGCTCCAAAAATTATGAAATTTTTGTGGTAAGCTAGTCTTAGCATATATGAACTCTGGTAAAAATTTGAGGACCAGTGCATGTGTAGATTTATAGTTATAGATTTTTCTTTTATGAATAGTTAATCCTTGTGTAAATTTTTATAAATTATTTATGAATCCAAAATTCATGAAAATTTTTGGAGGTAATTCTAGTAGTATATGAATGCTAAGAAAAATAGGAAATCTATTGCTTTACACTTTTCAATAGGGTTTTCCATTTATGCTATTTCAAGCCTTGCTGCCTTATCATTTTTGTATAGGATGTTCTACTAAGTAAAATGCCATGAATTTTTATAGTAGTCCTTTGATAGCATTAGTAAGGCACTGTAAATTTTTAAGAATTTTTGAAATACATCTAGTATATGTTTATTATTTAACCTAGATATCTAAATAAAATAATAAAGGCATTTAAATAAATAGTTTGGGCTTCACCATTATATTATCTTAAATGTATTTGGTATGTTTAAACTGTTGGTAGATTTTATGTTGTCAAATTTAGAATGATTACATGAAGTAGAAGTATTGTTACTTTGTATTGCATATTGAATAGTTTCTGGACAGATTCTGAAGTTTGATGAGTTGCATGTTGAAAATGATGTGTACTATAAAATGGTTAATAACAAAGTTGTAGAGAATTTGTTAAGCTTTCCAGAAAGTCTAGGATCACTATATTTGGATTAGTAGAACTCCAGTTATGAGTGAAACAAGTAGCTACTGTTTTGTGGCATAATCGATGCATTGTGCAAGTAGATGATTAAATAATCGAGAAGAGATATGTACCTACTCAATAAACATGATGCACTTGTTAACATATATGTATTCGTAATACTTATGCCATACTCATGCATCTAGGATCGGAGGAAGAGATAACGTTGCTGGAATTCGAAGAAGCAGAGGAAGGGGACCAGCAGGAGAATCCGCAAGCCGCTGCTCCCGAAGGCGTGGAGTAGAACCCTGAAGAGCTTCCGGAGTGTCCTAACCACCACCCTACTTCCTTTCTACGAGGCAAGCCCTGGAGCATTCTATGTCTCCCTGTAATTTACAAATGTTTACTTAAATACTTATAATTGATGCATTAGGTTATAAGAGTTGAATGGAACCACTTGATGCATGTAAATTCCTTGTCCAGATATTAACCCTTTAACCGGTATAGGTCTAGGACCGAATAAATGCTTAGCCATGCTTAGACCAATAGAAGTCGGGTGATGTCCTATCACCTGTGAGATATAGGTGGATACCGGGGCACGGTTGGCTATATTTGCTATCGTGGAACAGAACCATGGGGTAAAAGAAAATCGAGACCGGGCGGGATGTCGATAGAGAAGCAATAAGACATGGAGGTCTTGGGTGTGGATCTATCCCCGTCTGTGTCGATTAAGGACCGTATCGTTATTGGCGCTTCTGACAAGATTGAACACATGCCTCTCACTTAGCTGGCCGGATAACTCGTTCCGACCGCGAAGCTGAGTAATTCAACTCAGGGCAGGACCCATTCTATTGTGCGCTCCTTCCGGGGAACGATCAGACTAAGCCCAAGGGTAGGCTTGGCCTGAGCATCCTAGCATTTGGTGTTCTAGATTGTATGGCACGGTACGGACCCGTGAAATGTGTACCTGAGTTGTACCAAAGGTGACCTAAGGCTATCGTGGCTGGTAGACCTGGGTTTGTGTTAGGAATAAATTCCCAGCTGGTTGAAATCGATTCGAATCGCCGTCTCTCCCAGATAGTGAGAAACTTGGCTAGTCCCAACATCGTAGCAACTGTGTTATGAAACATGATGGTTCGGATGAATATGGAATTACAATACCTGCTATGGTTACTATTGTATGCTTCTAAATGATATACCACATGTTTGGCACAGGATAGTTGCTAATCTAGAAATGGATAGTTATAATCAACCTGGTAAAGAATTTGTAACTGTACCATGATTCATTTGCCTTTTACGCAAAATGTTGTCAAGTTACGTCCACTTATACAGCTTTGCATGATCCTTGGTGTCATTTTATTTCTGGTTCATGACGGGTAAGTCTAGCTAAGTACTTTCTCATACTCAGGGTTTATTTTCCCATTGTTGCAGATGGCACTGTGTATCATGGTTATTGCAAGAGTTGCTTCTATCCCACCGTGGATGAGGAGTAAGCCTTGGGCAGGCTTCTTTATTAATTCCTATCCTTGCTTTTGTGGACCATGATCCGACTTGGCACTATATTAAACTATGTTGGAAACTTTATTTTCGAACTTAATTACTTCCGCTTTATTTATCAAACTCGATTTGTAATAACTTTTATTCGTACTCTGATGATGAAATGTATCTGTGAACTTTATGTAATATGTGGCATGTATGTTGAATCTTGTATGATCTTGGTTGTTGTAAATCGTTTATCAAGACCCATCGTGGTACTCGACGGACTACCGGGTTTATATGGGTTCAAGTATGACAGTGCGACCGCTTGCGGGCTGCCATTGTACTTGTACTCTTATAAATTGGTCGGTTCTACGACAGCTGGTATCAGAGCAAGGTTCAACGTTAATTGTCACAAGTGTATTTAAAACAAAAGTTTTTGTTTTCCAAAAACCCTTCTCTAACAACTAATAGTTATATAATAGGTATTTGAAATCTAAAGTGTGCCAATGATCACTTTCCTTATGCCCAAATTAAAGACTATTAGGTGGCTATTTAAGTACTAATATAGGGGGTTTTTACTTCATCGTCCATACGGCGTGCTATTGTATGGATACCATTCAGTTGAGTAGTAATGTATAGATCAAATGCCTCTACGCCAAGGTAAGATGATGAGTGTATGACCGCAAGATGTGAGCATGCGGTCAGGGAGAGTTAGCTTTGGTATGGCTATGTATGCATGCCTGCATGCGTATATGGTACGTATTTAATTGTGGGTTTAAATTATTGTCGGGTAGATTGATACGGAGGTATATGTATGGATATACATATATGAAAGTATTTACAATTACATTCTGCATATTTCATTATGGGTTTAGGGCTGAGATGAAATTTTATGCAGGTACACTAACAACAAAACGTGTAGCTCGACTAGTTACGCTATTTATGAGAGAACGTATGTATGCCACCATGTCTACCGTTAGAAACAAATTTTTCCTAAGTTTATGAGGACGTACGGAACAAGCATGCATCATGATAATTACCATTCACATAATTACATTGTTCCTCCCCTTATAAAATTCTTACTTGGTTATGTAACTCTTATCCATTATGGCATTGTCTCACGAAGTGGTACATGTTAATGGTGCAGATGGCACGCACCAAACAGACTGCTCGCAAGTCCACCGGAGGCAGAGCTCCCAGCCATCAGCTTGCTCCACATACCCGTCAATGTCACACGTTCCTTGGAGAGTTCGGGATGCCTACACTCTTGTGGAGAGTGCTCAGCTATGTAGGCTATCCTGATGGAATGGAACCCCGCTACTTCTGGGTGAATGAGCAGTTGGAGGAAGGTCTCTTGGTTACTGTGGAGGCCGTTGTTCGTCCCCGAGGTGATGATTCTGAGTGGACAGGTTGGTGTTATGAGTCAACTGGTAGGACTGCTAAAGAAGCAGCTGGCAGAGCAGCCTTTGGGATCCTAAGGGATATCATGGATCGTTTTCCTCAGGAGCTGGCAGCCACTTTGGTTGGAGTCTTTCTGAGGGGCAACCCCTCCACTGACTCATGGCAGCAGGTAAGAGGAAGACCCTTGGAGATTGGTGCAGCAGAAGGGTAGAATAGTGATAACCCTACCATGAGCACCATGTTCGCAATGATGAGAGTGTTAGATAGAGTAGAAGGTAGCCTTAGACGTGTGTCTGGTGCTCTTGGTCATGCCCGTGAGGATCGACGTCAGCTTCAGAGGGAGCATGACGCCGAGATTAAGAAGCTCAATGAAGAGATGACTCGGTTAACTCACCAAAGGAATGCAGCCTGGTCCAGGGAAGATGTTTTGAGAGCTCGACAGTTCGAGCTGGGACAGCAGCTGGCCCATACGGAAGAATACAACGATAATCTACATGAAGAGATTCATCTACTAAACAACCAGCTCCACCCTTATGTCCCACCTGGAGCCATGGAGATGGATCTAGAAGGGGACGAGGAAGAAGAAGAAGTAGAGCCTAAAGAAGAAGTGGAGCCTAAGGAAGGAGATGATCCTACGTCTGACCTCGATAGTGATCATGATGAGGATTAGATCGCTTAGTACTTAGTGGAAGGTCTAATGTATCACCTTTATTCATGTAATGGACCTGTAGTTCAAATTTGGCATTAGTAACCCGACTATCATGTAATGTTGATTAATCGCACGTTTGGTTGAACATCAATGCAATTCCAGTCCTTTGTCGGTGATCACGATTTAAATTTGCATGCGTTATGAGCACGATGAGTGGTCAATTTGGGGATGTCATGTTGCGAGAATGAATTGTTATGCCTCTATTTTTATTGTGATTTTGAGAATTTTCTCCAGTAATTTCAGTTTGGCATGAGTACCTAATTCATCTGCAATCTCTTGACATCAACCAATAATCGCTTATTGTTGCAACATCGCAGATGACGCGCACCCATGCTGGAGCTGGTGGCAGCCAAGATGGCAACCATGATGACTTGCCACCCCCACCGCCGCCTTCTGCTCAGGAGTTATTTACCCAGTTCCTGGGGAGCCAAAGGACAATGGAGGAAGCTTTGCGCCTCATCGCGCAAAACACTACTTGTGGCCACCCACATCAGCTAGGGGCCGAGCCAAATCAGCACAGTACATTCAAGGAATTTCTAGATACGAAGCCTCCAATCTTCAAGGTGGCTGAGGAACCACTGTAGGCTGATGAGTGGCTAAATACCATTGAGCAAAAATTTTGTCTGCTGAGGGTCACAGAGCATCTAAAAGCTCAATATGCTTCTCATCAATTGCAAGGACCAGCAGGGATCTGGTGGACACATTTCCTATCGTCTTTGCCTGCTAACGTGTGAGTTACCTGGGAACAGTTCAAGCTGGCTTTTAGGGGACATCATATTCCCCCGGGCTTGATGCGCATGAAAGTAGCCGAATTTATGAGGCTCACTCAAGGAACAAAGTCACTCACAGAATATATGCACGCATTCAACAACTTATCAAGATATGCTCCAAGTTTCGTGGATACTGAAGCGAAAAAGATAGAGAGTTTCAAGCGAGGTTTGGGTACTAAACTGATGAAGACCATGGCCAATTCTAGGTGTGCCATGTATAATGAGTTTATTAGTGATGCCTTGACCCAAGAAAACCATAACAACATGCATGCAGTTGCCAAGGGTCATAAGAGGGCATATGAGGCCGGTGCATCCGGATCCTTCCAGTCAAAAGTGCCTATCACAGCTAGGCCACAATTCCGTCCACCTGCACCCAAGTTTAGGCCTCCACCACCGAAAGCTCAGAATAATAGGCCACAGAAACCATTCCATAAGGCGTTTACTATTGCCTTACCAAAAGGAAATGGCAGTCAGGACAGCTCCACTGGATTTAGAAGTAATCAACCATGTTTCAACTGCAACCAACTGGGTCATTGGTCCAAGGAATGCCCCCACCCCAAGAAGAATAGCAACCAGAATTAGAACAATCAGAGATAGGCGAATGCTAGGGCACATTAGGGACAAGTGCATTATACCGCTGTGGAGGAAGTGCCCGCCAGAGAAGTTGTCACGGCTAGTATGTTTCTCGTCAACAAGCATCCCGCTGTTGTTTTATTTGATTTGGGAGCTTCTTATTCATTTATGAGTCAAGCATTTGCATCTAGACATGATCAAGAAATAATTGAAGTAAGCAAAGGGGGTTTTAACATAAGTTCAGCAGGGGGAACTATTACTACCAAAAAGATAGTCAAAAATGTACTCATCTCTATACAAAGGAGGGAGTACACAACAGATTTGATAATATTGCCGGGGTTATCGATAAGTGTTGAATTGGATGAAGGATCATGGTGTTCTTATCAACACTAGCACCCATACTATTATGTTGAGAGAACCCATAGGAGGGAATGCTTTTCTAGTACCACTCTCCCGTGATTTCGAACCCCAACATTTAGCCTGTGCTATCCAAACCACCATAATATGTGGCATCCCCGTGGTTTGTGAGTTTCCGGATGTATTTCCAGAAGAATTACCTGGTCTACCACCGGATAGGGACGTGGAATTTAAGATTGAATTAGTGCTAGGTACGGCACCCATATCCAGAAGGCCCTATAGAATGCCACCCAATGAGTTAGCGGAACTTAAAGTTCAATTGCAAGATCTATTGGACAAGGGTCTTATCCAACCTAGCTCATCTCCGTGGGGATGTCCAGCCTTGTTTGTGAAAAAGAAGGACAAGTCACTGAGAATGTGTGTAGATTACAGACCACTCAATGCTGTGACCATCAAGAACAAATATCCGTTGCCCCGCATCGACATCTTGTTTGATCAGCTAGCGAAGGCAAAGATATTCTCCAAAATTGACTTGAGATCAGGCTACCATCAGATAAAGATCAGACTGGAGGATATACCTAAAACTGCTTTCTCTACTAGGTACGGCTTATACGAGTATTTGGTTATGTCTTTCGGACTAACAAATGCTCTCGCCTACTTCATGTACCTGATGAACTCGGTATTCATGCCCGAACTTGACAAGTTTGTAGTCGTGTTTATCGATGATATATTGATTTATTCAGAAAATGAGTCAGATCATGAAGAGCATCTGAGGATTGTCCTATCCAGATTGAGAGAGTATAAGCTATATGCCAAGTTTAGCAAATGTGAATTTTGGTTGAGCAAAGTACCTTTCTTAGGTCACATTTTATCAAAAGATGGAATCTCTGTAGACCCATCAAAAGTACAAGAGGTCATGGATTGGAAAGCCCCAACTTTGGTCCATGAAGTTCGGAGTTTTCTAGGGTTAGCAGGATACTATCGTCGGTTTATTCCAGATTTCTCAAAGATAGCTAAGCCTATGACCAGACTACTTCAGAAAGATGAGAAGTACAAATGGACACCAGAATGTGAAACAACTTTTCACACCCTCAGAACTTTGTTGACTACAGCACCTGTGCTAGCACAACCAGACATTGAAAAGCCTTTTGATGTATTTTGTGAAGCATCGGGAATAGGTTTAGGATGTGTGCTTATGCAAGAAGGAAGAGTAATTGCATATGCTTCTTGGCAATTGAGAAAACATGAAGTCAACTACCCTACACATGATTTGGAACTTACAGCCATTGTCCATGCATTAAAGATATGGAGACATTACTTGTTGGGCAATGTATGTCATATCTATACTGACCACAAAAGCCTCAAGTATATCTTTACCCAGCCTGAGCTGAACATGAGACAACGAAGATGGTTAGAATTGATTAAGGACTACAATTTAGAAGTGCATTACCATCCGGGTAAAGCTAATGTAGTAGCCGATGCACTCAGTCAGAAGTCCCATTGCAACATTGTGCAAGCATTATTGGAAGATGGATTCAACTTGTTACATCCTGCTATACTACACAATATCACAATCAGTTGTTCACTTGAGGGCAAAATGATAGAGCTACAACAGACAGATGTAGGAATAAGTCACATCAAGAGAAAAATGCAAGAGTAGGAAACCAAACATTTTAAATTGGACGAAAGAGGTGTATTATGGTTTGAGGACCGGCTAGTGGTACCAAAAGACCGTGAGCTAAGGAATCAAATTTTAGATGAAGCTCACTCATCCAAATTGTCTATCCATCTGGGTAGTAGTAAGATGTACCAAGATTTGAAAACCCGTTTTTGGTGGACTAAGATGAAGAAAGAGATCGCAGCCTATGTTGCTAGGTGTGATAACTACAGTAGAGTAAAAGCTGTCCATATGAAAACTGCTGGATTACTTCAACCATTGCCTATTCTAGGATGGAAATGGGAGGAAATCAGCATGGACTTTATCACTGGCCTTCCAATGACGCCACAAGGTCATGATTCAATATGGGTAATTGTTGACCGTCTCACCAAGTCAGCACACTTTATACCCGTGAATACACGGTATATAGTTGGAAAATACGCTGACATATATGTTTCCTAGATTGTGAGACTGCATGGAGTACCTAGGACTATAATCTCAGATCGAGGACCATAGTTCATAGCTCGTTTCTAGGAGCACTTACACCAGGCTTTGGGAACCAAGCTAATCAGAAGCTCGGCATATCATCCGCAAACTTCAGGATAGACAGAGCTAGTGAACCAAATCCTAGAAGATTTACTTAGAGCTTGTGTTATATCTTCAAAAGGTTCATGGGAGAAATGGTTACCTTTAGCTGAATTCTCCTATAACAACAGTTGTCAAGCGAGTATTAAAATAGCTCCATTTGAAGCCTTGTATGGCAAAAAATGTAGAACTCCATTGAACTGGATTGAGCCTGGTGAAATGAGATACTTTGGTATTGATTTTGTCAATGAAGCCAAAGAGCAAGTACGTATCATCCAACAACATATGAAGGTAGCTCAATCAAGACAAAAGAGTTATGCTGACAGAAGAAGAAGACCACTAACTTTTGAAGTGGGTGACTATGTATACTTGAGAGTATCACCCATGAAAGGTGTGAAAAGATTTGGGATGAAAAAGAAGCTTTTGCCAAGATATGTAGGGCCATACAAAATTGTGGAACGAAAAGGAAATGTTGCGTATAAGTTATAGCTTCCACCAGAAATGAGTACAATATTTGATGTGTTCCATGTTTCCCAGCTGAAGAAATGTCTTCGAGTACCTGAAGAAGCTATTGCACCCACCAACGTGCAGCTTCAATCGGATTTGACCTATGAAGAAAAGCCAATTCGAGTATTAGAGGAGATGGAGAGAGTAACATGGAGTAAGATTATTAAATTCTATAAGGTGATGTGAAACAATCATAGTGAACAAGATGCTATGTGGGAAAGAGAAGATTATCTATGAGAAGTTTATCCTGCCTTTTTCCAAGAATGGTAGGTCTTACAAATCTCAGGATGAGATTTTTATAAGGGGGAGGGGTTGTAACACCTCAGGTATTAGCCTTGCATAACTTGACTTGCATAGCATGAGCATGATCATAAAGCATTCATATATAAGCTTTGACACTTGAAACATTGGGTTGCAACATCTGCAACGTTTGCTTATTATCACATGTTTCTTAAACATATGCAACTTTTCTCGTTATTTCATGTCTCCATGTGTCTATGCATATGATCATGAGGGGACACATGTACTGGGTGGATGTGAGTCACACAAACATATAGCCACACCTAGGGTAGCAAATAGAACCTTGTTCATGGTTACATTTCATGAACCAACACTTAAGCTTTCTTGTGATTACACTAACTAGCTCAATGAGTGACTACTACATGAAATGATTGGATAACCTTGCAAATTGCCTAAACATGTTTAGAGTATCATTATGAACAACTTTGATATTCATGGTTAGGGGTAAAAAGGTCATTAAGCCATGCTTTGGTGTGTATCATCATGTAAATGTGACATGTTTGACCAAGTTTGAACTAGGTGTTAGAGACCTTGCATGGAGGAGATCACTAAAGCAAAGTTGTAGTGTTTGATATAAGGAACAAATTTTATTTTTGGGTCACTAACTGATTCAGCTCCTAACATGTGTGAAATTGGATCACAAAAATCAGTAAAATCAACATCTCATGACTTATGAAATTTTGCTAAGTCCTGGATCACTGACAGCCTGACAAGCCGACCTTGATCATGATTTTACTCAGTTTATGTTGCGAGTTAGCACGAGATCATTGAACAACATTTGGAGATGGTACTTAGGACTATGACTTTGGTTCTAAAAGAAATCACTGAATCGCTTTGCATAGGGAGTTATTTCGATTGCAAAACTCATCATCAGGCTCAGCCTTGCTTAACTGAATTGACTGAATCGACTGAATCGAATCTTCAGTGGCCAACACCGGTAGGAACCGCGCACCGCGTGGAGGTCGCGGTGGCCGCACATCGCCGTTGCCCTAACTGCGTAGGCCACGACATGCCTGAGCGCGGCATTATCACACCAGCATCCGCTCGCTCCCTCCCGTGCTCACCATTTTCATTTCCTCGACCTCTTTTCCTCGTTGCAGCAGCAGCCGAGCGCCTCCTCGCTCTGCCGTCGCCATAGCCTGCGCAGGCTCATGATGAGCCATCCATTCTTCACCGCAGTAGCACCACTAGCTCCCCAGCAACCTACTACCTCCTCCCATGTCTGTTGGTAGCGCTTGGTAAGCCACCACAATGCGTGCGAGCTCGCCGGAGTTCCGCCGCTAGCCCTGTCTCTGTGGCCACGTCGCCACCGTCCACCCCAAGCCGCGATAGGGCGCTAGCTAGCTCCACTGTAGCTCGGTGATGCTCGGCGTAGCGTTCGATCGAGCCACTGTAGCCCCCACCGGCGTACCACCGTTGTTCGGCTCCACCGTGCCGCCATGAATGCCGCCACCGTACTTAGCTCCATCAATAGGCTCGGTCAAGTAGGTCACTAGGTCTGGGAAGTAGTGGGGGTCATGTCTTGAAGACATCACCACCGGTAGACTCGCTAGCGACGAGCTTTGGTCGCGCCAGCGTTGTGCAGCACCGTTGCCCTGTTTCAAGTCACTGACTCGTGGGGTCCCCTGACCAGCGGGTCCCACCGGTCAGCGATAGTTAGAGTGTGTGATAGTTCATTTCATCCAGTTTTTGAATTCTTTTGTGATTTTTATATATTCAGTTTGCTGGCTCCAAAACTTGTGAAATAAATTTGTTAGTGTTCCTTAGGAAGTGTAGTATTTAGGAAAAATATGCTTTTAACATTTACAGTAGAAATTTTTGGAGATTTAAATAGGGATTTGAAATGTGCTTTTGAATGCATTCAAATTTGTTTATTTTATATCTAGAGTTCTTTTGCTTCAAAAATTATGAAATTTTTGTGGTAAGCTAGTCTTAGCATATATGAACTCTGGTAAAAATTTGAGGACCAATGCAAGTGTAGATTTATAGTTATAGATTTTTCTTTTATGAATAGTTAATCCTTGTGTAAATTTTTATAAATTATTTATGATTCCAAAATTCATGAAAATGTTTGGAGGTAATCCTAGTAGTATATGGATGCTAAGAAAAATAGGAAATCTATTGCTTGACACTTTTCAATAGGGCTTTCCATTTATGCTATTTCAAGCCTTGCTGCCTTATCATTTTTGTATAGGATGTTCTACTAAGTAAAATGCCATGAAATTTTTATAGTAGTCCTTTGATAGCATTAGTAAGGCACTGTAAATTTTTAAGAATTTTTAAAACACATCTGGTATATGTTTATTATTTAACCTAGATATCTAAATAAAATAATAAAGGCATTTAAATAAATAGTTTGGGCTTCACCATTATATTATCTAAAATGTATTTGGTATGCTTAAACTGTTGGTAGATTTTATGTTGTCAAATTTGGAATGAATACATGAAGTAGAAGTATTGTTACTTTGTATTGCATATTGAATAGTTTCCGAACAGATTCTGGAGTTTGATGAGTTGCATGTTGAAAATGATGTGTACTGTAAAAATGGTTAATAACAAAGTTTTAGAGAATTTGTTAAGCTTTCCAGAAAGTCTAGGATCACTGTATTTGGATTAGTAGAACTCCAGTTATGAGTGAAATAAGTAGCTACTATTTTGTGGCATAATCGATGCATTGTGCAAGTAGATGATTAAATAATCGAGAAGAGATATGCACCTACTCAATAAACATGATGCACTTGTTAACATATATGCATTCGTAATACTTATGCCATACTCATGCATCTAGGATTGGAGGAAGAGATAACATTGCTGTTATTCGAAGAAGCAGAGGAAGGGGACCAGCAGGAGAATCCGCAACCCGCTGCTCCCGAAGGCGTGGAGTAGAACCCTGAAGAGCTTCTGGAGTGTCCTGACCACCGCCCTACTTCCTTTCTGTGAGGCAAGCCCCGGAGCATTCTAAGTCTCCTAGTAATTTACAAATGTTTACTTAAGTACTTATGATTGATGCATTAGGTTATAAGAGTTGAATGGAACCACTTGATGCATGTAAATTCCTTGTCTAGATATTAACCCTTTAACCGGTATAGGTCTAGGATCGAATAAATGCTTAGCCATGCTTAGACTGGTAGAAGTCGGGTGATGTCCTGTCACCTGCGAGATATAGGTGGATACCGGAGCACGGTTGGCTATATTTGCTATCGTGGAACAGAACCATGGGGTAAAAGAAAATTGAGACCGGGCGGGATGTCGATAGAGAAGCAACAAGACATGGAGGTCTTGGGTGTGGATCTATCCCCGTCTATGTTGATTAAGGACCGTACCGTTGTTGGCGCTTCTGACAAGATTGAACGCATGCCTCTCACTTAGCTAGCCGGATAACTCGTTCCAACCGTGAAGCCGAGTAATTCAACTCAGGCCGGGACCCGTTCTGTTGTGCGCTCCTTCCGGGGAATGATCAGACTAAGCCCAAGGGCAGGCTTGGCCTAAGCATCATGGCATCTAGTGTTCCAGATTGTGCGGCATGATACGGACCCATGAAATGTGTACCTGAGTTGTACCAAAGGTGACCTAAGGCTATCATGGCTGGTACACCTGGGTTTATGTTAGGAATAAATTCCTAGCTGGTTGAAATCGATTCGAATCGCCGTCTCTCCCGGATAGTGAGAAACTTGGCTAGTCCCAACATCGTAGCAATTGTGTTATGAAACATGATGGTTTGGATGAATATGGAATTACAATACCTGCTATGGTTACTATTGTATGCTTCTAAATGATATACCACATGTTTGGCACAGGATAGTTGCTAATCTAGAAATGGATAGTTATAATCAACCTGGTAAAGAATTTGTAACTGTACCATGATTCATTTGCCTTTTACGCAAAATGTTGTCAAGTTACGTCCACTTATACAGCCTTGCATGATCCTTGGAGTCATTTTATTTCTAGTTCATGACGGGTAAGTCTAGCTGAGTACTTTCTCGTACTCAGTGTTTATTTTCCCATTGTTGCAGATGGGACTGTGTATCACGGTTATTGCAAGAGTTGCTTCTATCCTGCCATGGATGAGGAGTAAGCCTTGGGCAGGCTTCTTTATTAATTCCTATCCTTGCTTTTGTGGACCGTGATCCGACTTGGCACTGTATTAAACTATGTTGGAAACTTTATTTTTGAACTTAATTGCTTCTGCTTTATTTATCAAACTCGATTTGTAGTAACTTTTATTCGTACTCTGATGATGAAATGTATCTGTGAACTTTATGTAATATGTGGCATGTATGTTGAATCCTATACGATCTTGGTTGTTGTAAATCGTTTATCGAGACCCGTCGTGGTACTCGACGGACTACCGGGTTTATATGGGTTCAAGTATGATAGTGCGACCGCTTACGGGCTGCCATTGTACTTGTACTCTTATAAATTGGTCGGTTCTGTGACAGGTATTACAACCAACCCCCCTTAAAACGAATCTTGTCTCGAGATTCAAAGCAAGAACCAAAAGGGGAAAACGCGATTACATTTCGTAGATCAGGGATTACACGACTTCGAATACTAAACCACACAGGGATCTAGGGATACATGGTTAAGAGCAACTTGGTACAACCGAGACCTACTCCAGAAGTTGAGATAGACGAGGACAATGGAGAAACAACAAGAAGATGATTATCCAAAACATGGCATAGCACCATATGGTCCAAAAATAGGACTCCCAGAACTCAAACATCGTGAACCCTAAGAACAACTAACCATAGGGAACTTGAACTTCTGCGAAGAACAAAACCCTTTCTTCTCCTCAGATTACACCATCACCTTAGACTGACGAGCCTAACTCCATGAGTGACGATTGGATCTCGTAGCTCTACTCCGAATGCGAGGGAATGGGATGAAGAAGAAGAAGAGCAAGGACCAAGGGTATTTATAGGGGCAAACAGAGGTGGGGAGAAACACACCGGAGGTGGGTACAGCGGTGATGGGATACATAGGCGGTACATGCTGTGGGGATAAGGTCAGAGACATGGTGCACTTCCTACGCGAGCAGCGGAGGGGGGGGAATAAAGGAGAGTAGATGGGGGGTCTGCTCAATGAGGTAGGCGTGCGGGTGATCGTGTCCACAAAAAGAAGAAAGAAAGGAAGAGGAAATGGGGGGTCCAGTATGGGGATGAGGCATGAGGGTCGAAAGCCGACTGGATGCTAGGGAAAAGGAAAAGCACACAGTGCACAAAGACAGTGAGTGCGGCACGATGCTGCGGCCACGCGAAAACGGGGAGCTAAGGACCCGATACAGACAGCGTTCGTAGGACACACAGCGAAATGGCCCAGCATGCGTAGCACGGTCAACTAAACACAGGGCTTGGGACATGACGTCCACTCGGGCTTTTACGATGATCCACGGCTAACCTTTCATACTACTCTTCTTTCTCTTTCCTTTACTCGACCAGATCTGTCTTTCATGTAGACTGAGACCATGTCATACTTTCTTCCTCTAAAACCACCTCTTGTTTACCTTGAGAGAACACTTCTGCATCAACCTATTATGGATTTCCCGTTTGAACACCTGAACATTTCTAAGGAAATTATTTGTAGCAAAAGTGGTATGGCGGTGTAACTTGGTAAAGGTACTTGGTCAACAACCTCGATACCAGCACATGCCGAGCAATGTCACCATGTGGCAGTTGTTCCATAGGGAGCCCTCGGTGTCGTCGTGGCACCATAAGCTATTAATCAGGCAACTATTACCAACTTACACGCCATGAAGGCAGTGGGGTCATAGACCACAAAGTAAGGGGAGTATTGCAAGGGAAAATTCAAACAACATAGGTTCCCTTCACAACAAGGGACAAGGAGTTTAAATCCAATGACGGATTTGTTTTAACGAGATTCAAGTGTTCTGTTAGGACATCCACCATTAGTCGATATAGTGTCCTATATTCATGGCTGATCTGCTGGCATCTGAATGCCAACTTCTCTTATAACCCGCTTAATATCACCCTAGAAAATTTTGAGCACGTCTAACGAACTGAGGGTAGATGAATGCAATAAACATAGCGGACTAAATAAAATGCATGTTCCAACGGTCTTATACGGTACAATGTACAGGCATTCAGGCTCCCATTCATGACATAGCATTCACCTATGGTCGAACGAGCTCAACAACTATGGACGACAATAATGACAATAGTATAATACAGAGGACAGTGACAAAAAGAACTACTACTATGGGTACAACATCCCAAGGCAACTAATCTACATCCTCTCATGGCAATGGCTAAGTGAGAGGATTCAAGGGTTCTTCTTCTGACACTTCCAAGGGTGGAGGTGCTGGCGGTGCTGCAACACCAGTTCTCCTTCTTTTCTAGCGGGTGGATAGGGATCCCTTCCAAGATCGGGGCATCCTGCCTTTCAGCAGCCAACATCCTCCGCTCGGCCCTGGTGACAAGATAGGCCACCCATAGCTGATGGACATGCCAATCTTTAGCCTCCTTTAGAGCTTCCTCCATGGCAGCCTCCCGACTCTCAGCAGCTGCAGCACCGGCATGCGCTTCGGCGAGCTACACTTGGAGCATCTGGTTGAAGATCTCGGCTTCCTCGATGTACCGAAGGCACACCCTTAGCTCCAAGGCTTGCCAATCATACTGCTCATCCAGAGCGAGCAGGTACGTGGTCAAGTGCACCATGGTTGGACTATCCTCTTGCGCATCCCACCCTTGCAAAGCCTCCATGCGAGCCCTCCATGCCCGCCGATTCCTATCCAAAGGTGGAAAGAACCGCATGGGGGTATGGGCAATGAGCTCTTCATAGATCTGGCAGAGGTACCGCAAGGCTTTGTGGGCCACAACCTATCACAGAACCAACCAATTTATAAGAGCACAAGTACAAACACAATCGCCGAAATGATCAAATTCTTGAACTTGAGCCCATATAAACCCGGTAGTCAACCGAAATCTCGAAGGATTTCAAACCAACTTGCATACAACCAAGATCACAGTAATTCAACATAACATATCATACGTTACAACATTTTGCATATGTTCGCAAATAGGTTACATCACCATAGAGTCATTGTTATTACAAAACAAGTCTTGTAAAACATGTGGAAGCAAATAGTTTAACTCACACACCGAGTTCAAATACACATACTGGTTTGCTGATCATAGACCGCAAAAGCATTCAGATAAGAGAAAAGAGATCATGCCCATGATCAAGTCTTCATCACCCGCCGGGTGGAGACAATACTTGTAGAATCCCTGATATAGAAGGTCATCTGCAACAAGAGGGAATAAACCCTGAGTACGAGAATGTACTCAGCTAGACTTACCTGTCGAAAACCAACAAATGACACCAAGGATTATGCATAGCTTAATGTAGTGGAGCTGGCTGACACTTTCTTTTTGCAGAAAAGCATAAGTAGTATGATCAACTCTTATCCTGACTAGCAGTGACTTTTTAGCCATTAACCTATCATCTATATTAGCACCTGTACTAAGCAATCATTTTATTTGGGTGCAAACATTAATAACCATATCAGGTATTCATTATGGCAACCTTATCATCATCCATTTAACCATATCGTTAAATTAATTAAATCTACGTTGCTGCTGCTCAGTCAAGTTCTCACTATCCGGGAGAGATGGCGATTCGAATCGATTTCTATCTAGCTGGAGGGGTATTCCTAAACACAAACCCTGCTTCCCCCGTCAGGGTCGCAACAAGTCACCTTTGGTACAATTCAAGAGTCGCGGGTCCGAACAGATTAGCATTCTCAGAGAACCACTCTGCCAAGGTTGTTCGGGACTCTAACCTGCCTTGGACTTATGCCAATGGCTCTCCGCACATCCTTACTACCTCTAGAGTGCCGCCACTGCTCGCGTTCCCGGCCTAAATCGAGCTACTAGGCTTCGCGGTCAGAACGACTTATCCAGCCAGCTAAGTGTTAGGCTGCGTTCAACATGACATGAGGACGTACAGTGTATCGGTCCTTAAACGACTCAGACAGAGTCACTATGTTCAAACCTACACAAGACCCCGCCCGGTCTTAATTCATTATTCATATGGTTCTTTTCCACGATAGCAAATATAGCCAACCGTGATCCACCTCATCCTAAAGCTCGCAGGTGATAGGAAATCACCTGATTTCTACCGCACTAAGCATGGCTAAGCATTTAACCCGTTCCTGAACTTAAATAGGATTCTAGTGCGATATCTGGACAAGGAAGGATATATAATGCAGCAATTGGTTCCAACCAATTCCTATACTTAATGCATCATCAACAATAAAAGATACTCATTGTATTTGTAAAAACATGAGAGGCTTAATATGCTCCGGGGCTTGCCTTTCAAGAATGAGGAAGGCTGGTGGTCAGGGCACTCAGGCAATTCCTCTGTGGCGACTGCTTCGTTGGGTTCCTGCACCTCAGGTTCCTCCTCCTGGTTGGCTCCCTCGAACTCCAGCAATGTCACTCCCTCTGGCACACCTATTGCATGAATGCGCAAGATAATTATCATGGATGCACATGAATGAATGTCAGGGATGCTCGGGGAATGCACATGTTTGCTGTAGTTTGCATATTCCAACTTAAGCCCTATTCAAATCACTTTCACTTACCATGTTTATACAACCTAAGGTATAATTGTTCATCTTCTGTTAATGACCTAGCACCTGCACCTAAGCATATTCTCAAGTTAGGCTAACCCCTAAACAATCAATGAGAACATTACACAAGCATACACTCAAGCATTTGTATTACAACCAAATGGAGACTATGTATCAGTACAGTAAACTAGCCATAACTGGAGATTTATAAATCCAAATGATATGCAATAAGACAATCTGGAAAGATTATAAAATTATCTACAAAACATTTTCAGACCTCAAAGCATGATTCAAACCTTTACTAGGTCGAACTCATAAATCAACAGAACTCTGTCCTCCCAAGGCAGAGAATAAGCAAAGACTAGAACCTAACTTTAAACAGCTGTAGTTTCTAAACTACTAGGCCAAATGCCCTCAAATTTTGACAGGAGCTAGATACATAGATTATCTACAACTCTTGTATTCATTACAATCACAGAAAACCAAAATATCATGGGGAGCTTTCTAAAGTCCCCAGATCTATCTAGAGGGACATAATGCAAACGAAATACTTAGTAACTCATGAGGTAAACATATAATTGGACAACACTAAATCTACTCACATGTCACACATATCACAAGAACACCAGAAAGTAGGGTGTTCATTCCCAAAACATTTCCTCTAATACCTTTCTTAATTTATTTAATTAATTATAGGAAATAGTAAACATATATGAAAGCTACACCATTAAATCTACAAAAATTACAGTAGACCCTACATGCCCTAAGTAGACTACCATAAAAATTTCACACCATTTTAGTAAGTACAACAGCCTACACAAAAATGGTAAGGCAGAATGGCTTAAAATGGCATAATTAGGAAACCTTAGTGAAAAGTGTCAAGCAACAGATTTCATATTTTTCCTAGCATCTTTAAGGTACCAAGATACTTCCTACCAAGTTTCATGGCCATAGGATTCATAGATAATTTACAAAAATTCACCCAAGTATCTACCAATGATAAAAGAAAACTCTATAACTCAAAAACTACACATGCAATGACTCTCAAATTTTAACCAGAGCTTCTACTATACAAGACTAGCTTACCCACAAAATTTCATAATTTTTGGATCACAGAAACTCAAGATATGATTTAAACAAGTTTGCAAGCATTCAAGAACACTTTTCAAGTTCCTATTTAATTCATCCAAAATTTCTACATAATGTGCTCAAGACATATTTTTCTTAAATACTAGACCTAACTGTGAGTCTAACAAAATTGGAACCATCCAATTTGGATCTAGAAAACAGGAGATACAAAAATATCAAATCAGCATTCAAAACTGCATTTTTGAACTAGCCCTATGAACTACAACCACTGACAAGCGGGACCCGGGTGTCAGCCGACCCCACCCGTCAGCGAGACGAAAACAGAGGAGGCGCACGCGATGGCGCGGCACATGGTGAGGCTCGCCGGCGGTGGCTCCTCCGGTGAAACCAAGTGTACCAACATGCTCCCCTAAGTAACCCGCACCGACTGGTACCAAGAACATGACCTATTCCTAGCCCTAGCCTTGCCGGCGGCGAGAGCAGCGGCAGTGCGCAAGGTACGGCAGTGCTCCGATGACGGTGGCCCGCCATTGTCCCGCTCGAGCTCGGTACAAGCTCCGAAAGACCACGGTGAAGCTTCCTAGGTGAACTAGGGTTCCGAGGTGCAGTGTAGGTGCCTGGCCATGTGCGCCGGCCAGCGGCGGCGCTCTGGGTACGCCGACGAGGTCAGCAGCCCGACGTGAATACCGCGAATCACCGAACTACATCTAGAGGTTAGAAACTATAGCTAATAGGGAAGCTCATGCTTGTGCTAGCTAGAACGGAGACGAGCCAGGCATGGCCAGTGATGATGAGCTCGTGTATGCGGCCATGGCAGCCATGGCGAGAGCGACCGGCCGTTCCGGCATGCACACACGGTAGCGTCTAACGTTACTCCTACCCGAGCACTAGCAAGCTAGGAGGGTACTAGGATGGTAGAGAGCTCAGCGAGAGAGGGAATAGGGAGATGGGGCCACGACGGCCGTGCGAGCGGCGGCGCTCTGGTCGGCCTCCCGCTCGAGCGCATCGCAAAATGTGGCTCACCTAACGGGGCAACACGAGCGTGAAGAGGTGGAGATCGTAGAGGTGATGGTGGTGGAGCTATGGCCGTGATCAATCGGACAATGGTGGTGAGGCGAGGGAGCTGGACGGAGGCGGAGCTCGTGGTGGCGGTAGCAGTGGTGTGCTCGGTCGCGAGAGAGCGAGAAAAGGAAAAATGGATGGCGAGCAGGTCAGGCAGGCGCGCGGCTTCAAATGGGGGACATCGGCAGCGGCGTCAGGCCAACCACGACGCGTGGCCGCACGGTTAGATGGCCGGTGACGGGTGTCCACATGCGTCGGCTGATTTCTATTGTCAGTCGGCCATGACCGGTCTGAAGCTCGCGTTTCAGCGTTCATCGAGTCCGACTGACAGGCGAACTTTGACACTGATTAACTCCTAAACCGTGACATATTAGAGGAAACAACAAACATGAAAGTTGTAGCCCGTACTTCCATCTTCAATTTCTATGTAAGTGCCAAGGACTAAATCTCAACGAATATAGAGTAAAATCAAGCCAAAGTCCAGTTCATGAAACTAAAATCCAGTACAACACTTAGAAAAATTTTCAATTGTTGAAACAGCTTTCAATCCTGACTTGTGGGCTATTTTTGAACATGTTGTGCACATTTTCATGAGATGGTCATAAAAGAACTTTTGTTCCACATATAATTCTCTACAACTTTGCTTTAGGTTGCTCAAGCATGCATAGACTCTAAGTTGCACTTTTTAAACAGTCAAACTCAAGAGCTCTAGGGGTCCAAATTGGTCAACCATGACTTGGAAACCTAATTAGGCAAAATGATCCACATTAACATTGTTCCTAATGACATTCTAGGTGTAACTAAGTTACTTAGGATGATTATTAACCACACCACACATTGGTCACACAAGAATCAAGCATCACATGTATTGAAACAATGAAAACACAAGAAATGTTGCAAATGTTTTATAGTCATGTTTCATGTGATATAAGTTCACGAAGGGATGCATGATGCTCATGTTCATGAAATGCAGTGCAAATGTGGAAGCTAAACACTAGGGGTGTTACAGCCCTCCCCCTTATAAAAATCTTGTCCTGAGATTTGAAAAGCGTACCATTGTTGATAGAATTCCTTATAACCATCCCTCAAATAGTCTTCTCTTTCCCACGTTGCATCGCGTTCACTACCCTGATTGCTCCACATGACTTTATAGAACTTGACTACCCGACTTCGAGTCACTCGCTCATGAGTGTCAATCACTCGAACCGGCTTTTCTTCAAAGGTCAAATCCGATTTTAACTTGATATCCCCCAATGGAACTCTCTCTTCAGGGACGCGAAGACATTTCTTCAATTGGGATACATGAAAGACATTGAAGATAGCACTCATCTCAGGAGGTAATTGAATCTTGTACGCCACTTTACCACTTTGTCCAATGATTTCAAACGGACCAACATATCTCGACGCAAGCTTTCGCTTCACACCAAAGCGTTGGACACTCTTCATAGGTGAGACTTTCAGATAAATGAAGTCTCCAACTTCGAACTCAATAGGTTTCCTACGTCGATCAGCATAACTTTTCTACCTAGCTTAAGCTGCGGCCATGTGGGTTTGGATAGTATGGACTTGTTCTTCAGCTTCTTGAACGAAATCAATTCCATAATATCTCCTTTCACTGGCTTCTACCTAGTTCAATGGGGTTCTACACTTCTGGCCATACAAAGCTTCAAATGGTGCCATCTTTATGCTCTCTTGATAACTATTATTGTACGAGAATTTAGCTAGGGGTAACCATTTTTCCCATGAGCCCTTAGCTGAGATGACACAAGCTCTCAACATATCTTCTAAGATTTGATTCACCCGTTCAGTTTGCCCATTGGTTTGCGGATGATAGGCAGAACTTCTTACGAGCTTAGTCCCTAATAATCTGTGTAAGTGCTCCCAAAAGCGAGCAGTGAACTGTGGTCCTCTATCTGAGACAATAGTACGAGGGATCCCATGAAGTCGGACTATCTGGTTGAAGTACAACTCCGCATAGTCAGTTGGACAAAAGTCTATGCGGACCGGAATGAAGTGTGCCAACTTGGTCAGTCGGTCCACAATTACCCAAATTGAGTTAAAATTCCTCTGAGTGGTAGGGAGTCCAACTATAAAATCCATACTTATCTCTTCCCATTTCCAACCTGGAATAGAGAGTGGCTGAAGTAATCCAGCTTTCATGTGTATAGCCTTGACCCGACAACAAGTGTCACACCTAGCCACATAAGCGGCTATCTCTTTCTTCATTTTGGTCCACCAAAATCGAGGCTTTAAATCATGATACATTTTACTACTACCAGGATGAATAGATAGTTTAGAGGAATGAGCTTTGGATATGATTTGATTTCTAAGCTCTCTATCCTTCGGAACTACCAACCTATCCTTGAACCATAACACGCCTTCCTCATCTACTCAAAAATGGTTGGTTTCTTGCTCTTTCATCTTGCGCTTGATGTGAAACACACCTGCATCTGTCTTCTGTAGCTCGATAATTCGACTCAGTAGAGTACAACTGATAGTGATGTTGTGTAGGACTGTAGAATGAAGGAGCTTTGACAAATGGACATCACTCTCAATCAATGAGTGGCAATGAGACTTTCTGCTTAAGGCATCCGCGATGACGTTTGCCTTGCCAGGGTGATAGTGCACTTGGAGGTTATAATCCTTGATCAACTCGAGCCATCTTCTTTGATGCATATTCAACTCTAGTTGAGTGAAGATGTACTTGAGACTTTTATGATCAGTGTAGATGTTGCACACATTGCCAAGTAGATAATGTCTCCAGGCCTTCAAAGCATGAACAACTGCAGCGAGTTCCAAGTCATGCGTTGGATAATTCACTTCATGCTTCCGAAGTTGGCGAGAGGCATAAGCGATGACTCTACCCTCTTGCATAAGAACACCTCCTAACCCAATACCTGATGCATCGCAGAACACATCAAAAGGTTTCTCGATATCTGGTTGCGCCAAAACCGGAGCCGATGTTAGAAGAGTTCGCAGGGTATGGAAAGCCGCATCACACTCAGGAGTCCAGACAAACTTCATGTCTTTTTGCAGCAATCGAGTCATAGGCTTAGCTATTTTAGAGAAATCCGGGATGAAGCGACGATAATAGCCAGCCAACCCCAGAAAACTCCGAACCTCGTGCACCGAGATGGGAGCCTCCTAGTTCAATACTTCTTGCACCTTGGTGGGATCAACCATAATTCCACCATCGGACAACACGTGTCCAAGAAAAGGTACCTCACGAAGCCAAAATTCACATTTGCTGAACTTTGCAAACAGCTGGTGTTCTCGCAATCTAGTAAGAACCACCCGCAAATGTTCAACATGATCTTCTTCATTCTCAGAATAGACCAGGATATCATCTATAAATACCACCACAAATTTGTCCAACTCGGGCATAAACACTGAATTCATTAGATACATAAAATGTGCAGGGGCATTGGTCAATCCAAAAGACATAACCAGGTACTCATATAGACCATATCTTGTAGAGAATGCGGTTTTTGGGACATCCTCAGGCCGAATTTTGATTTGATGATACCCAGATCTCAAATCAATCTTGGAAAAGACTTTTGCCTTAGACAACTGATCAAATAAGATATCTATGCGTGGCAGAGGGTACTTATTCTTGATTGTAACTACATTCAAGGGTCTATAATCTACACACATGCATAGAGATTGATCCTTCTTCTTCACAAAGATGGCTGGGCACCCCCACAGAGATGAACTAGGATGAATAAGGCCTTTCTTTAGCAGTTCATTCAACTGGGTCTTAAGTTCAGCTAGTTCATTGGGAGGCATTCTATATGGCCTTCTAGAGATGGGAGCTGTACCAGGAAGCAACTCTATCTTGAATTCTACTTCTCGATCCGGGGGCAATCCAGGCAAATCATCAGGAAAAACATCCGGAAAGTCACACACGATAGGGATATCTGCCAGAGACTTTGCTTGCACCGCATTGGTCGTGTAAGAAAGATTGATGTCCCTAGGTAACTGTACTAGAAAACCCTCCTGATTGCTAGGATCTCTGAGCATAACTACCCTAGTCGATGTATCGATAAGCACTCCATGACGGCTCATCCAGTTCATTCCTAATATCACATCGATACCTAGCCTCGGTAAAATTACCAGATCAACCTGATAACTTCGCCCCTCTATCACAAATTGTACATCCCCAACTACTAGCTTGGTTGGGATAATACCACTAGCAGCCCTTATACAATAACCCTCACCCTCAACAGTATATGTTTTCTGCATAAACTTGGATGCAAATGATGGACTAATGAAGGAATGTGAAGCACCTGAATCAAATAGTACAACTGCGGGGTGTTGGTCAATCAGAAACTTACCGGCAGTCACTACCTCTCTTGAAGGAATCTCAATAATATTAGTGTGGTTCACTTGTCCCTAACAGCCACCCTGGTAATTATTCTTCTTAGGGTAAGGGCATTCCCTTGCCTAGTGGCTTGTCTTGTTGTAGTTCCAGCACGGCATGTTGCTTGGTGGAGCCCTGGAACTACCCTGACTGGTAGTGCCCTTGGGAAGAGCAACTGTAAATGCCTTGTGAAACCCAGTCTTGGCGGGATTCTTCTTCTGCGGTGGGCGAAACTTGGCGGCTGACGCTGGAGGACGAAATGGAGTCCTTTGTGCGACAGGAGCCTTAGATTGCGAGGCACCCGCCTCATAGGCCCTCTTATGACTTTTCGAAGCCGCATATACAGCATTGTTGTTCTCTTGTGATAAAGCATCACTCACAAACTCATTAAAATGAGCGCACTTGTAATTTCCCATGGTCTTCATCAGTTTGGGGCTAAGTCCTCGCTTGAAGCTTGCAATCTTCTTGGCATCTGTGTCCATAAACTCGGTAGCATACCTTGCAAGGTTGTTGAAAGCTTGCAGGTATTCATTCAGGCTCTTGTTTCCCTGAGTCAGCTTCATGAACTCTGTATGTTTGATCGCCATAAGACCAGGAGGAATGTAATTTCCCCTGAAAGCAGACTTGAACTGATCCCAAGTGATCTGGGCATTAGCAGGCATAGTGGACCGATGATGACTTCACTAGATGCCAGCAGGCCCATGAAGTTGGTGCGATGCGTACTCAGTTTTTAGCACCTCAGTCAAGCGGAGCAGACGGAACTTCTGCTCGAGAGTATTCAACCACTCAACAGCTTGTAGAGGCTCCTTAGCCTCCTTGAAGATTGGGGGTTTCGTGTCAAGGAAATCCTTGAAATCACTGTATTGATTTAGATCCGGTCCTTGGCATGGACCACGGCCATCATGATTCGCAATCATATAGAGGGCATTGGCCATAGTGCGCTGTCCTTCCGCAAGCATTGCTATTAGTTCCGTTGGTGTGGGTGGTGGTGGCGGAAGATCATCATCATCACTCACACTAGTGGAACGAGTACGAGGCATCTGCACAATGCGCAAAAAGTAATTATTGATGATGTTAGCACATTGGAGAGGAACAATATAATCATGCCAAACTGTATTTACTGACGAGAATGAAAACTTCATACAATAAACAGAGGCAATAATTCATTCTCCAATCACCACATCATCAAGTAGATTACTAGCGCCATATGCAGTGCATTCCAACATGACAAGTTTTAAACTTCACCATAACGTTATGCATCCCGAAGGGAGCGAATTAAAGTACATTACAAGTATGACTGCAAAAGCTTAACTAGTGAGACTTGCTAACGAACTACTCGTCGAAGTGATCACTGTCCACATCGGAGACACCTTGGACTTCTTCTAGGTATTCCTCTTCTTCTAACTCTAAAGAAGCATCTCAGTGATGGGTCACACGATCCAATTCTTGCGCAGCCTCATCTCTCTCAATAGTGAGGTTTGACCCCACTGTTGCAGACGATAATTTGCAATACCGCGAATCTCCTCAACTTTTTGCTGAGAGATTGCGCTTTATACTTGGGATAAGCAATTATAAGGGAGGGAGTAATGCAATATGAATGTCATGAGTGAATATGATGCATGCTCGTTCCGTACGTCCTCACAAACCTAAGAAAATTTAAGCTTTGGTAGAATATACGGTGGCATACATATGTTCTCTCAATTAGCGGTAACTAGTTGATCTACACGGTGCGTTGTTAGCGTACCTGCAGAAAAACTTCATTGCAGCACAACCCAACAAGATATAATGCTAATTACACAAGTAGTACTAAGATACTTTCCATATATACATCCCCCAATATATATACTTCGGCACCCAAACTACCCAAGAAATGTACCCACAATTAAGTACTTTCATATATACATGTATGCAACATGTAAATACTCCAGTAACCACAACTAGCTCTCCCCTAGACCGACGGTTGGACGGTCATGCTCTCACAACTCACTCTTACCTTAGCGTAGAGGCAATTGATCCATACATTACCATTCAAATGAATGGCCTCCATGCAATATCATGCCGCATGGACGACGAAATAGAAACAATCAATTCCCCCAAGTTAGTAATTATATATTAGCCACCTAGAAGTCCTTAAGTGGGCTATAAGGGATGTGATCACCAGTATACCATAAAATTTTTGATTTTTGAACACTTATATATATAATTATAAGTTTGAAAACCATTTTTACAACAAAAGCTTTTGTTTTAAATAGCCATAAGACATGTTTAATGTTGAATCTAGCTCTGATACCAGCTGTCACAGAACCGACCAATTTATAAGAGCACAAGTACAAAAACAATCGCCGAAATGATCAAATTCTTGAACTTGAGCCCATATAAACCCGGTAGTCAACCGAAATCTCGAAGGATTTTAAACCAACTTGCATACAACCAAGATCACAGTAATTCAACATAACATATCGTACGTTACAATATTTCGCATATGTTCGCAAATAGGTTACATCACCACAGAGTCATTGTTATTACAAAACAAGTCTTGTAAAACATACGGAAGCAAATAGTTTAACTCACACACCGAGTTCAAATACACATACTAGTTTGCTAATCATAGACCGCAAAAGCATTCAGATAAGAGAAAAGAGATCATGCCCATGATCTAGTCTTCATCACCCGCCGGGTGGAGACAATACTTGCAGAATCCCTAATATAGAAGGTCATCTACAACAAGAGGGAATAAACCCTGAGTACGGGAATGTACTCAGCTAGACTTACCCATCAAAAACCAACAAATGACACCAAGGATTATGCATAGCTTAATGTAGTGGAGCTGGCTGACACTTTCTTTTTACAGAAAAGCATAAGTAGTATGATCAACTCTTATCCTAACTAGCAGTGACTTTTTAGCCATTAACCTGTCATCTATATTAGCACCTGTACTAAGCAATCATTTTATTAGGGTGCAAACATTAATAACCATATCAGGTATTCATTGTGGCAACCTTATCATCATCCATTTAACCATATCGTTAAATTAATTGAATCTACGTTGCCGCTGCTCAGTCAAGTTCTCACTATCCGGGACAGACGGCGATTTGAATCGATTCCTATCTAGCTGGAGGGGTATTCCTAAACACAAACCCTGCTTCCCCCGTCAGGGTCGCAACAAGTCACCTTTGGTACAATTCAGGAGTCGCGGGTCTGAACAGATCGGCATTCTCAGAGAACCACTCTGCCAAGGTTGTTCGGGACTCTAACCCACCTTGGACTTATGCCAATGGCTCTCCGCACATCCTTACTACCTCCAGAGTGCCGCCACTGCTCACGTTCCTGGCCTGAATCGAGCTACTAGGCTTCGCGGTCGGAACGACTTATCCGGCCAGCTAAGTGTTAGGCTGTGTTCAACATGACATGAGGACGTACAGCGTATCGGTCCTTAAACGACTCAGACGGAGTCACTATGTTCAAACCTACACAAGACCTCGCTCGGTCTTAATTCATTATTCACATGGTTCTTTTCCACGATAGCAAATATAGCCAATCGTGATCCACCTCATCCTAAAGCTCGCAGGTGATAGGAAATCACCTGACTTCTACCGCACTAAGCATGGCTAAGCATTTAACCTATTCCTGAACTTAAATAGGATTCCAGTGCGATATCTGGACAAGGAAGGATATATAATGCAGCAATTGGTTCCAACCAATTCCTATACTTAATGCATCATCAACAATAAAAGATACTCAATGTATTTGTAAAAACATGGGAGGCTTAATATGCTCCGGGGCATGCCTTTCAGGAACGAGGAAGGCTGGTGGTCAGGGCACTCGGGCAATTCCTCCGCGGCGACTGCTTCATCGGGTTCCTGCACCTCGGGTTCCTCCTCCTGGTTGGCTCCCTCGAACTCCAGCAACGTCACTCCCTCCGGCACACCTATTGCATGAATGCGCAAGATAATTATCATGGATGCACATGAATGAATGTCAGGGATGCTCGGGGAATGCACATGTTCGCTATAGTTTGCATATTCCAACTTAAGCCCTATTCAAATCACTTTCACTTACCACGTTTATACAACCTAAGGTATAATTGTTCATCATCCGTTAATGACCTAGCACCTGCACCTAAGCATATTCTCAAGTTGTGCAAGGACCTCAAAGCATGATTCAAACCTTTACTAGGTCGAACTCATAAATCAACAGAACTCTGTCCTCCCAAGGCAGAGAATAAGCAAAGACTGGAACCTAACTTTAAACAGCTGTAGTTTCTAAACTACTAGGCCAAATGCCCTCAAATTTTGACAGGAGCTAGATACATAGATTATCTACAACTCTTGTATTCATTACAATCACAGAAAACCAAAATATCATGGGGAGCTTTCTAAAGTCCCCAGATCTGTCCAGAGGGACATAATGCAAACGAAATACTTAGTAACTCATGAGGTAAACATATAATTGGACAACACTAAATCTACTCACATGTCACACATATCACAAGAACACCAGAAAGTAGGGTGTTCATTCCCAAAACATTTCCTCTAATACGTTTCTTAATTTATTTAATTAATTATAGGAAATAGTAAACATATATGAAAGCTACACCATTAAATCTACAAAAATTACAGTAGACCCTACATGCCCTAAGTAGACTACCATAAAAATTTCACACCATTTTAGTAAGTACAACAGCCTACACAAAAATGGTAAGGCAGAATGGCTTAAAATGGCATAATTAAGAAACCTTAGTGAAAAGTGTCAAGCAACAGATTTCATATTTTTCCTAGCATCTTTAAGGTACCAAGATACTTCCTACCAAGTTTCATGGCCATAGGATTCATAGATAATTTACAAAAATTCACCCAAGTATCTACCAATGATAAAAGAAAACTCTATAACTCAAAAACTACACATGCAATGACTCTCAAATTTTAACCAGAGCTTGTACTATACAAGACTAGCTTACCCTCAAAATTTCATAATTTTTGGATCAAAGAAACTCAAGATATGATTTAAACAAGTTTGCATGCATTCAAAAACACTTTTCAAGTTCCTATTTAATTCATCCAAAATTTCTACATAATGTGCTCAAGACATATTTTTCTTAAATACTAGACCTAACTATGAGTCTAAAAAATTGGAACCATCCAATTTGGATCTACAAAACTAGAGATACAAAAATATCAAATCAGCATTCAAAACTGCATTTTTGAACTAGCCCTATGAACTACAACCACTGACAAGCGGGACCCGGGTGTCAGCCGACCCCACCCGTCAACGAGACGGAAACAGAGGAGGCGCACACGACGGCGCGGCACACGGTGAGGCTCGCCGGCGGTGGCTCCTCCGGTGAAACCAAGTGTACCAACGTGCTCCCCTAAGTAACCCGCACCGACTGGTACCAAGAACACGACCTATTCCTAGCCCTAGCCTTGCTGGCGGCGAGAGCAGCGGCGGTGCGCAAGGTACGGCGGTGCTCTGATGACGGTGGCCCGCCATTGTCCCGCTCGAGCTCGGTATGAGCTCCGCAAGACCACGGTGAAGCTTCCTAGGTGAACTAGGGTTCCGAGGTGCAGTGCAGGTGCCTGGCCATGTGCGCCGGCCAGTGGCGGCGCTCTGGGTACGCCGACGAGGTCAGCAGCCCGACGTGAATACAGCGAATCACCGAACTACATCTAGAGGTTAGAAACTATAGCTAATAGGGAAGCTCATGCTTGCGCTAGCTAGAACGGAGATGAGCCAGGCATGGCCAGTGATGATGAGCTCGTGTATGCGGCCATGGCAGCCATGGCGAGAGCGACCGGCCGTTCTGGCATGCACACACGGTAGCGTCTAATGTTACTCCTACCCGAGCACCAGCAAGCTAGGAGGGTACTAGGATGGTAGAGAGCTCAGCGAGAGAGGGAATAGGGAGATGGGGCCATGACGGCCGTGCGAGCGGCGGTGCTCTGGTCGGCCTCCCGCTCGAGCGCATCGCAAAATGTGGCTCACCTAACGGGGCAACACGAGCGTGAAGAGGTGGAGATCGTAGAGGTGATGGTGGTGGAGCTATGGCCGTGATCAATCAGACAATGGTGGTGAGGCGAGGGAGCTGGACGGAGGTGGAGCTCACGGTGGCGCTAGCAGTGGTGTGCTCGGCCACAAGAGAGCGAGAAAAGGAAAAATGGATGGCGAGCAGGTCAGGCAGGCGCGCGGCTTCAAATGGGGGACATCGGCAGCGGCGTCAGGCCAACCATGGCACGTGGCCACGCGGTTAGATGGCCAGCGACGGGTGTCCACATGTGTCGGCTGATTTCTATTGTCGGTCGGCCATGACCGGTCTGAAGCTCGCGTTTCAGCGTTCATCGAGTCCGACTGACAGGTGAACTTTGACACCGATTAACTCCTAAATCGTGACATATTAGAGGAAACAACGAACATGAAAGTTGTAGCCCGTACTTCCATCTTCAATTTCTATTTAAGTGCCAAGGACTAATTCTCAACGAATATAGAGTAAAATCAAGCCAAAGTCCAGTTCATGAAATTGAAATCCAGTACAACACTTAGAAAAATTTTCAATTGTTGAAACAGCTTTCAATCCTGACTTGTGGGCTATTTTTGAACATGTTGTGCATATTTTCATGAGATGATCATAAAAGAACTTTTGTTCCACATATAATTGTCTACAACTTTTCTTTAGGTTGCTCAAGCATGCATAGACTCTAAGTTGCACTTTTTAAATAGTCAAACTTAGGAGCTCTAGGGGTCCAAATTGGTCAACCATGACTTGGAAACCTAATTAGGCAAAATGATCCACATGAACATTGTTCCTAATGACATTCTAGGTGTAACTAAGTTACTTAGGATGATTATTAACCACACCACACATTGGTCACATAAGAATCAAGCATCACATGTATTGAAACAATGAAAACACAAGAAATGTTGCAAATGTTTCATAGTCATGTTTCATGTGATATAAGTTCACGAAGGGATGCATGATGCTCATGTTCATGAAATGTAGTGCAAATGTGGAAGCTAAACACCAGGGGTGTTACACAACCTGGTAGGTGTCGACGAAGCAAAACCTGGTTGTGGTCACACTCCAGGCTTCAGTGAGGTCGGGGAACTCTTCACTCTTCCCGATGTAGATGGTAACCTCACACCGCTCGGTGCCATGCTCCTCATACTCATAGCCCTCATACTCGGGACGATCTCTAACTCTGAGCTTTTGCACGGTGGCATGCAGGATTCTAGGAAAACCCTCAACATTTAGGCAGTAGGTACTAACCCAGGCTCCTGCCATCTCTGGCGGTGGTTGCAAGGAAGGATGAGCGAAAAGCTGGCTCAACGGAAAAGCTAAGCGAGCTAAAGTGTGCCGAGTGGTGGTACCGACGGCTAAGCCAGGCTCTACTTATAAAGGTGGAATGTTCAGTAGTCCTGGAGTGGTTCACCAGGGTTCCCGCGCGGGATCACTATGGTGAATCAACCAAATTCCACGTGTTCGAAGCAAGCGACGCCTGAGGCCATTACTAACTAGTACGACTATAGGGCAAGGGTCCGACTAGAGCGCAGAAAAGGGGTATGGGGAGACATGGGTCATGACCAACATGAACCATGAGCGAGCGTGAAACACGAAGCCACAGTGCAGACCTAACTCTGGAACAGGAACAAGTCCATCGTGCACAAATATAGGGCAACCGTTCTCAGATTTTTGGCACATCATTCTCTCCCTATAACTAGTCGATACTATCAGACTATGCTCGAGTCAGTGTACCTGTAGAAATTTGATTAAGCCTATCGAAGTCAACAGAGTGTCATCTATCCTTGATACATAACCATAGTAATAGGGCTACTTATATACTTCGCATATAAATGTCCTAACTCCTTGAAAAGAATTTGTTGTCAAATTTTAGTTTAGAAAAGGTTTTCAAAGCCTTATTTTCTCATTTGCACTCTGATACCACCTGTGGTAGAACCACCTAATTTAATGCCTCACAGAAGTGCTTGTCTTCCATTAGACACTAAGCACTCGAGGGAGAACACTAAATTACTCGGTTCCGTCGGGCACACCCCAGGGGAGAACCCGAAAATCCACATTTTTGCCATCAGGATCACAAATGAGAGAATAAAACTTACATCATTCATAACCATTTCTTACATTACTTTTAATACAATATCAGAGTATAGTATTTATTAATATAATAGCGGAATGAATTCATATTATCAGAGTTATGAACAATTTAATTAAACAGCAGAATATAAATATGTGATCAGAATTACAGCGGAAATGAATATCTAATCATGACATGATGAAGTATGGGTATATAAACTATGACAACAGATTATGAAATTTCATTTATAAAAGCAATTGGTGAGAGTTATAAATAACAACTACAATCGTAGCGTAAAGGAATCCTCGCTGAGCCCACCAAGAGGCATCCACACATAAGGGTCAGCTCTAGCATCCACCTGTCACCGGCAATAGGGGGAATAAAATCATGAGTACTCAATTGTACTCAGCAAGACTTACCTGATAGGAGGAAAGAAAAGACTCTAAGGATATGCAAGGCTATCTGGCTTATGGGTTTATTGCATTTACAGGAAGCATTACTAAGCGTGCGTCCTTATATTTGATTTTTATTAATAGCCGCATTGGTTCATTAACTAACCATTCTATGTAGGCACCTGTGCTACTTTCAAGTAAGTGGTAAGCAATCAGATTTCCCTTGTCCACCTTCCATCTTTCATCTTTCAGTTCTTACTATGATGCTAAACCATAGACAAGCCGTACTAGATCGTCCGGCGATTCGTGAATCAATGCCCCCAGCTGGGTACCCTAAAACCACATGCCCCGCTTGTACCCTAGGCATAAGCAGGACCAACCCATCACTCTCCTATCCCGGGTGTCTAGGTCCCCATCCAAACTGGGACTCCAAGCCCCCGCCCCTAAGCCCCGGACTCAGTGCGGTGCAAGGACCTCCTCCACCAAAATAAAACCCTAACAGTCGGTCCGGAAAGAGCCAGATCCGCGACAAGAGAGCAATAAGTCTTCCAAGCGCCCATACACAAGTATGTGCTCAGGATAATAAGTCTGTGACTTGCCTAGAATCTTATGCAATGATTGGTGCTTAACCGACCAGACAGGGAAAGCAGTGTAACAAAGTTATGCCCCGTGTCCACGGCGACACAACCTCTTACACCCACCAATACCCAAACCATATCCCTGCCCAGTCACCAATTTCCTTTCCACCATTTTTATATTTTCCAAGTGATGATAATCCAATAATATATTTCCTATATCTCGCGAGTGACAGACAATCACTCGACTTCTACCGGAGTCCTATAGCATAGCAACCTACCCAATCCTATCATACTAGTAAGACTCATAGGATAAAGATATATATGCAAGTGGGTTTCATTCAACTCCTTAAAATTTAATGCACAAATATAATTTAAACTGTAGAAAAGTAGGGGTTATGCACCGGGGCTTGCCTGTGTAAGATATATTAAAAGTTAGTATCTGCATCGTCAGATCATCCACCATCATCCGAATAGAAAGCTCATTGCATCATCTCCTGGAGAGAATACCCTTACACCATCTTCGAATTCCCAATCATCCTTCAATTGATCGGTTGATCCATCATCGTACCTATATAATATGCATGCGATGCAATGCAAAGATGTAATTAGGCAACTGTAATCATTACTCATAAAATATGATTTATGCCACTCGAGTTAACGGGCTAGTTCTAACAATGACCGTACTTAGGCTACATATACACGTTGTCGGATAAGGCGTTATATCCCAACAATAATTTTAGTTATATAAACCAAGGTGTTTATTTTTTTTTATTCTATCGATTTAATCATTATTCACAATAGGACATCATTATCTACCTAGCAAACTAATTATTATTGAGCTACCAAATTATAGTTAGCAGCTAATATTGCTAGGAACCTACTGTAAAGATTTCAGACCCAATACAATTACCCATTTATCACAACAATTCCTATAAGTTTATGTTTTTACAATGTTAAGTATCCCAGTTTAATTATATAGGTTCCAAGAATAATATTATCCGATGTGAACAAACTGAACTAACAGGGAGATCATGATTTTAGGAACCTATTAAAACTGGTTTGGCCTTTTTATTATTTTTCTACATTTTATTTTCAATTTTTGAAAGGCACTGAATTAACAAAACCGAACCACGCACAAGACTAGGCCTGGACGGCCAACTCAGCCCACAGGCGCGCGGTGGGGCGCTAGCGGCCTAGCTCGCAGTGGATGGCCTAGTAGAGCGGTGCGGCCCACAGGGGGGGCGTGGCCTTCCAACCATGCGGGAAGCCGAGCAGACCGGCCCAGCGCGCAGCGCGGGCGGCCTAGGCGTGGCTTGGCGGCTAGCCCACGTGCTGAAGCAGGCCGGCCCAGTGCACGGTCAGCAAATTGGAAGCGGTCGGCCCAGCAGAGCGCATTTTTGTAGAAATGACCCTGCAGTTCTATGAAACCGCTCCGCAGTCTAGTAAACCCTATTCATCAAAGTCTAGCATTTCGCATCTGGATCTAAAGAAAACTTCTATTCCCATTCCTCACCTTTGCTTTCCTTCCCCAAAAATAGAGGACGTAACAGGGGAGCACCGGCCGACGGAAAAATCGGCCGTAGGGCAGCGGCGGGCGGACCGGCGATGCACTACGACATGGCACCAGCGATGCTAGCGTGACATGAACGCGGGAAGCAGGCCACCGCGACGCGACAGCACGTGACCCCGGTAGATGCACGGTAGGCAGCGCCTCGGCACAGTGAAGTAGCAGCCAGCGCGGGCAAGAAACGGGGTGGTGACGCGCGCGGAACAGTAGGGAGCACCGGCACTGGAGGAAGGAATGGTGGCGCTCACGCGCTGTGCATGGCAGCTCAGCGCCGTGGAGCTGCGGGTCCGAAGCAGTGGCGGCACGTGCTGTGGGCAGCAGACCAGCGTAGGCTGAGGCTCGCTCGTGGGGAAAGCATGGGCGGTTGTGACTAGGATGTGCAGCACCGGCCACGGGCAGCAGGCAGGGCCACGCGGACGACGGCGGGCGGCAATGGTGCCTGGAGAACAGCTGTAGCGGCCTGAGCGAAATGATGTGACCACGGGCACAGCCAGGCAGGCACGGTGGCCACACACGGCCGTGCAGAAGAGGAAGAAGAGGGGCACGGTGGTGATGTGGCACACAGCTGCGGACCGAGGGCGCGGGCCAACACGAGGCCGAGGTGTGCGCATACGCGAGTGGATGGAAGGTGGCGGCGCAGGTGGAGCAAGGTGCTGCGGCTCGGTGATAGGAGGTGAACGGCGGGCGTGCATGCGTGGCTAGCAGCGGGGTGTGGAAAGGAGCAGGCGCTGGCACCTACGCGGAGGCAGGGCATTGGCGGCGAGTCACCATGGAGCAACCGTGTGCGGAGGAGGTGGCATGGACTATGGAAGAGGAGGGCGATGCGGAGGTGCGCGGAGGAGTAGCGCTCACAGCTCGGTCCAGCGTGGTGTGGCTCCCGGTGGGCGCTTCGAGGAGCGGTGGAAGCTGGCTTTCTTTAATATTGCTGATTGGTCATGGCAGCATGGGCAGTGGGCCACAGAGCCATGCGCGACGTGGACGGCGTCGCTTTGCAGTGATGTGCAGGCAAGCCATAGCACGGTGATCGGCCAACAAGCGAGGCAGCGAGTCGGCACGAACAGGGCAGTGCAAAGATGGGACGAGTCAACCCGGCGATACGCGAAGACAGAGAAGACAGCGGAGCACACGCACGCAGAAACAGACGAGACCAGCAAGGCAGGCCGAGCAGAGAAAAGAAAGAAGGAGCAGTCGGTCAATTGTATAGTCAGAGAGGAGAGACACAGACAGAGGCAGCAGAGGCGCAGCGATGGGGCTGACATTATGATTGTGGACAGTGACGAGTAGAGTAGAGCAGGCAATAGCATTTCAATCATCAAAGGAGCTCGTGACGGCCCTTTGCTTTACGTAATTGATATATACCTATATATATACATACGTACATATATATATATATATATATAACAGTTTACTAATTTACACAAATTGTAACGTCTAGGTGTAGGAAAATTTTTAGCAAAGCTCGAATTTAAATTTGATTCAAACGCTATATATATATATATGTATATCGTTCTATTTATTAATGGATTTTATTTGATTTATACAAGTTGCTTTTCTTGCTTAATCTAACAGAACAATCCGCTTGTCATTTACTTGCTAGAATCATTATCGGACAGTCCCAACTATCTTTACACACTGAGTAATTTAACTTGGCATTGATTTGAGTCCATGAAACTAAGTCACACATGATTCGCTTATCGCCTCAAGTATGTTTAAATTAAAAATTCCGAGGAACTCGTTTTGAAAATCTGACTTAGGCCTAAATTGTGGTGCTAAATAAGATCGTAACACCAGGGGTGTTACATGTACCTTCCCCGATGTAGCACCAAAAGGTAACTCTAGTGGATTGCTCATGTCATTGAGTTACCTCACTTATGGGTAGGTTCTTGCGGTGTCCAATTGTGTGGACGAGGTTTGTGCAACACCTCTTAGCCGCCAAACCACCAAGTGTTGGTGGACACAATGGGGACTAACGTGTTGGCAAGCACGTGAACCTTGGGAGGAAAATTGGTTGTCTCTTGCCCTTTGGCATTCTCCTGGTGATTGATTTAGTATTCATCTTGTGATTGGTTCACTCCCCACGACAGTATAATCACCCTACTCACTCATTTATATTCTTGCAAACTAGTTGTGGCAAGCTCTTTAGTGTAATTAGAATTGAGAGCTTGCTTTGTTATTTTAAGTTCTTCTAGTGGAGCTCTTTAGAGTAGCAAGATTGAGAGCTCTTAGTGAGTAGTAACATTGCAAGTTGTGTGCCTTGTAATCACTGCAACTAGAATTGTTGGATAGGTGGCTTGCAACCCTTATAGAGCTAGAGCAAGTTTGCATTTCGCTATTTGTCATACTAATCAAATTGCTCTAGTTGATTTGTAGATTTTTAAATAGGCTATTCACCCTCCCTCCAGCCATATTAGGACCTTTCACCTCTGACTACACTGGTGGCTATGTCTGCTGTTGTGGCTCCCCCTAAGGCTGAGTCTCCTCCAAAACAACACACCATCCCTCAAGCATGATAGTCCTAGCTAGACTACCATGATGATGCTCAACCTGCTCAATGGCTACACTCTGTGCTGGTGAAAGCTAATCTATAATGACAACACCATTCTGAGCACCTCCTCTCTCTGCACGCTCTACGACGGCTGCTACTGCTGCTGCTCTCGTTGTATCAGCATCTGTAAACTTCTGCTTCTTTAATGTAGTCTTCTTTGTCCCCTTGCCTTTCACCTCAGTAGGCAAGCGAGGTTGAGGCCTCGGATCCTCATCACCTGGACCACCTCCAGCATTCTTGACATGTGCCATTGCTGGAGCTGAAATGAACTGCAATCACAGACAAGAACCAACTATCACTGACACTTGCAAGGCTTGGCCTCGATCCGTACTCATGAGCTTGGCCTCGAGTTGACTAACAACTACCAATGTGACCTCAACAACACCGACGTGCTGCATGAAGGAATAGATTGGATATATGAATAATTTAAATATACATCTAGAGATACAAAACCCTAAGAAGCAAGCATTAGATACAAAATTAGAATCGAGGGCTTGCTACCTGATGAACTAGCGATCCGAAGAGTAGAGGAACAAAACACGAGGGCACCACCGGGAAAACGCCTAGGGTTAGGGTTCCGATGAGGTAATGCGGCGACGCTAGATGGGGCTAGCGGTGCTGGCACGGCAATGGGGGTGTTGTTGCAAGTGGCTAGGGCACCGGCGATTCTTAGGCGACGACACTGATGTGGGCGGTGCTAGGGCACGGGCTCGTGGTGAAGGGCGGCGTGTGGCACGGGAACGTGCAGCGGCATAGCAGGCGGCGCAGGGTGAATATGGTGAGGAAGACGCGGCGCTTTGATGCGTGGAAGCGCGACTGTGGGTAGGTGACATGGGCATGGGAGCTTGTCGGCTTGGGGGCGGCAATAATGTCGGCGCGAGTGGATGCGGGTGCGGGTTATGTCAAACAACGGCGACGTTATATGGTGGCCCTCCATGAGTTGGATAAGGAAAGGAAAAAGAGTCTGTGATCCAAACATTTTCTACTGACCAGATGCTCCGGTGGCAACGACTGAACGCTGCCACCTAGATTTCGGTCAACTCCAGAGAGGTCTAAATCCCCTCGAGTCACGATCAGACATGTCCGATCACCACTGATCGGACGTAGCTAGAGTCTAGTCGATCCTTAGATCTTCTTTGCTTGACCGGACGTAGGAACGCCATCTGACCGGACACAGGGAAAGAACTATTTTAGCATTCGGTTACTCTTCTGTAGCAACGGTTCACCTCCTGTGAACTGACTGGACGCTGGACTCCAAAGTTCGGTGCAGCATCTGGTCACTCTTTTTTAGTAAATCTTCAAAGTTCCTTCGTGCTGCCTGTTATCAATCAAGTCCCAACTTTAATAAAACCCAAATAAACACCAGTTGGGACTGATGTGAGTGACCTCTATCAAACCCTCAAATTTTTCAAAGTATTTTGCCTTAGGTTATAATTATTTTTAAGAAAATAGGCAATAAAAGGGTGATTGAAGAGAAATGACAAAATAGCATACATGCATATGCAATGCAATACTTGAAAGTAATTCTAGTTGCCTGTCAAGTTTGATCTAAGGTTAAGCTTCTTCACACGCTTTTCGCCGGTTATCTTAACCATGTTAGACAAGCCCTAAATGCATTACCAAAAATTAAAAATGTTGTATATTACAATGCAATGCAAGAGACAACACAAGCTCATTTTCTAGTGAAGTTGCTAAAATCAAGCACATTGAGCTCATTCCTCAACCGATAAAATGTAGCCTCATCTAGCGGTTTAGTAAAGATATCCACCAATTGATCCTCGGTCCTTACACCTTCTAGTGAAATATCATTCTTAGCAACATGATCTCTAAGAAAGTGATGGCGGATATCTATGTGCTTGGTGTGAGAGTGTTGAACCGGATTATTAGCAAGCTTTATCGCACTCTCATTGTCACACAAAAGAGGTACTTTTTCTAGAACTACTCCATAGTCTAGCAAAGTTTGCTTCATGTAAAGTATTTGTGCACAACAAGCACCCATGGCAATGTATTCCGCTTTGGCGGTGGACAAAGCCACACTATTTTGCTTCTTGGAAGACCAAGACACAAGTGATCTATCAAGCAAATGGCACCCTCTGAATGTGCTTTTCCTATCAACTTTGCAACCGGCATAATCCAAATTGGAATAGCCAATTAATTCAAATCTAGCTCCTTTGGGATACCAAAGGCCAATGCTTGGTGTGTGCTTAAGGTACCTAAGGATTTTTTTAACGGCAATCAAATGAGTTTCCTTAGAATTAGCTTGAAATCTAGCACACATACACACACTAAACATGATGTCGGACCTAGATGCGGTTAAATATAACAAGCTACCAATCATAGAGCGGTAGAGAGTTTGATCAACCATTTTACCTCCCTTATCTAGGTCGAGATGTCCATTAGATGGCATTGGTGTCTTGATTGGCTTACATTCATCCATATTGAACCTCTTAAGAAGATCCTTGGTATACTTTTCTTGAGAGAGAAAAATCCCTTCTCTCATTTGCTTGACTTGAAAACCAAGAAAGAATGTAAGCTCTCCAATCATAGACATCTCGAACTCCTTTGACATTAATTCACCAAACTCTTTGCAAGAATCTTCATTTGATGATCCAAAGATGATATCATCAACATATACTTGACAAATGAAGATCTCTCCATTAGGCTTCTTGGTGAATAGTGTGGTGTCCACCTTCCCAATGGTGAAGCCCTTCTCAATGAGGAAATCCCAAAGGCATTCATACCATGCTCTTGGGGCTTGCTTAAGCTCATATAGCACCTTGGACAACCTATAAACATGATTTAGATATCTAGGGTCTTCAAACCTGGGAGGTTGATCAACAAATACTAGTTCATTAATAAAGCCATTTAAAAATACACTTTTAACATCCATTTGATATAATTTCATTTCATGATGCGATGCATATGCAAGGAGGATACGAATGGCTTCAAGTCTTGCAACTGGTGCAGAGGTGTCTCCAAAATCCAACCCTTCAACTTGAGAGAACCTCTTTGCAACTAGTCTTGCCTTGTTCCTCACAACAACATCTTGATCATCTTGCTTATTGCGGAACACCCACTTTGTTCTAATGACTCTTACACCTTGTGGTCGCTCTTCAAGAGTCCAAACTTCATTGCGGGCGAAGTTGTTCAACTCATCATGCATGGCATTTATCCAATCGGAATCTTGAAGAGCTTCTTCTACATTCTTAGGTTCAACACAAGAGACAAAAGAGTGATGTTCAATAAAAGAAGCAAGCTTTTGAGATCGAGTCATTACACCCTTTGATGGACTCCCTATGATGAGATCTTGTGGATGAGCTTGTAGTAGAGGTGAATTTCTTCTATCAACCACTTAAGGGGGAGGTTGTGGAGCATCAACATCTTCTACTTGTGCCACCATTTGATCATGAGAGACATGAGTATCTTCATTTTCTACTCTCCTATCTTTATCACCATCTTGTGGCATATTTGATGAAGAAGGTGGATCAATCACTTGTACATCATCTTTAGGCTTGATGTCTCCAACCAGAATGTTCTTCATAGCCTCCCTCAATGGTTCATCACCTACATCATCAAAATTCTCATGTGCTCCTTAGGAGCCATTAGATTCATCAAATTCCACATCATATGTTTCTTCAACCAAGCCGGTGGCATGATTAAATACTCGATATGCTTTGAACTTTGATGAGTAACCAACAAAAAAACCAATATCACAACATCTTTGAAACTTCTATAGGTGTTGTCGCTTCTTGTAGATGTAGCATTTGCAACCAAACACCTTAAAGAAGGAGACGTCCGGCTTTTTCCCATTGAACAACTCATAAGGTGTCTTGTCAAGAAACTTTTGAAGGAATAGGCGGTTGGATGCATAACATACGGTGTTGATAGCTTCCGCCCATAGAGCTTCGAGTGTGTTGTACTCATCAAGCATTGTTCTTGCTAGAGTGATAAGTGTTCGGTTCTTTCTCTCAACTACACCATTTTATTGAGACGTGTATGTTGCGAAGACCTCATGCTTAATCCCAACTTCATCATAATAGGCTTCAATGTTTGTGTTGTCAAACTCTTTTCCATTATCACTCCTAATCTTCTTGAGCTTCACTTCAATCTCATTTTGTGCTCTCTTGGCAAACTTCTTAAAACATGAAGCAACCTCGGTCTTGTCATGAAGGAAGAACACCCATGTATATCTTGAGTAGTCATCAACAATCACAAGATAATAAAGATTTTCTCCCAAACTCTTGTAAGTTGTTGGTCCAAATAAGTCCATGTGAAGGAGCTCTAGCACTCTTGTTGTTGACATGAAAGCTTTTGTAGGATGAGTGTTTGCAACTTGTTTGCCGGCTTGACATGCACTACAAAGCTTGTCCTTCTCAAATTTCACATCCTTCACCCCTCTCACCAATTCATTCTTCATAAGCTTCTTGAGTGAGCTCATCCCAACATGAGCAAGTCTTCTATGCCATAGCCACCCAAGTGATGTTTTGGTGAATAGGCATGTCTTCAAGTTAGCATCTTCGGAGGTGAAATCCACTAGATATAGGTTGTTGTATCTAAATCCCTTGAATATAACTTGATCATCATCTTTCTTAGATACAACCACTTCCTTCTCGGTAAACAAGCATTGGAAGCCAAGATCACACAATTGTCCAACGGATAGCAAGTTGAATCTCAAAGAAGCAACATATAGCATATTTGAGATAGAATGATCATTTGATATTGCCACTTTGCCCAATCCTTTGACTTTGCCCTTTGAATTATCTCCAAATGTAATTCTTTCTTGGCCATCTACTCCTTCATCTAGTGAGGTGAACATATGAGGATCACCGGTCATATGTTGTGTGCAACCACTATCAATTACCCAATGATTTTCACCGGTCTTGTAGTTCACCTACACACAAGAGATCAAGCTTGTTTAGGGACCCAAACTTGTTGAGGGCCCTTGACTTTCTCAACAAGTGACTTTGCAACCCAAATTCTTAGGCCTATTCTTGTTGGGAGGTCCTAAGAACATGACTTTCATTTTACCACTAGAATCATTTCTAAGTATGTAATGAGCATTGAAAGCAAAAGGTCTAGCATGCTTAGGCAAGGGTTGTGGTGGTGGAGTTTGACACTCATGGGCAAAGTGACCTTCTTGTCCACACTCAAAACACCTCTTTGGCTTTGGCTTTGACTTGTGTTGTTGGTGTTGAGCTTGAGCCTTCTTCTCTTAATTTGCCAAATATCCAATTCCACTTCTATCCATCTTCAAGATGGTGTTCATGAGTAGCTCACTTTGAAGATGTTGGCCTCTTGTGAATTTGCTCAACCCGGTCTTAATATGCTCTTTTTCTAGTTTGAGCTTCTTATTCTCTTCTTTGATCTCATCATGATTCTTTTCCTTCTTGAGTCTCTTGTTTTCTTCTTTAAGCTTCTCATTCTCAAGAGCTAGATCACTATCATGGTCAAGGTTCGCTAACACAATGGTGTTGGTGGTTGATAGCTTCTCAAGATCTTTCTTTAGCTTCTCATTCTCATTCTTGATCTTGACATACTCATTATAGTCATCGGACTCAACCACTTGCTTGCCTTTGCTACTAGAACCTTGCTCAATGCTCTCAATAATTAAGTCATCGCATGATGTAGCTATATCAATCTTAACAACATGGTTAGTAGCATCATGTGACTCATTGGATAAAAACTCTTGAGAGATAACAAGATTATCATGATGGATCTTAAGATTTGTATACCCTTCTTTTAGCATGTTATAGCTAGTGATGAGCTCATTATGTATCCTCTCAAGTTTATTATGTTTATCTTTAAGCTCTTTCGTAGAAGATTTTAGCTCCTTGAGTTTGGATGACATACCATCATTTGCTTCTCTAAGCTCAACACTAGTCTTTTTGGCTGTCACATTTAGCTAGAAGAGAGTCATTCTTAAGTTCAAGCTTTTCATTCTTAGCTCTAGTCTTTCTAATGATCTTAGTATATTGATTTAGCAATTTAACAAGATCATCATATGAAGGTGACTCAAATTCATCATCATCACTATCACTGTCATCATTGCTAGCATGTTCATCACCACTACTATCATCATCATTTGATACCTTTCGT
This sequence comes from Miscanthus floridulus, assembly GCF_019320115.1. Lineage (NCBI taxonomy): Eukaryota > Viridiplantae > Streptophyta > Magnoliopsida > Poales > Poaceae > Miscanthus > Miscanthus floridulus. The sequence continues at coordinate 127,058,908 of NC_089581.1, read as the reverse complement.
TCACCCTTGGCCATATGGTATAGGTGTGTAGAGGATGATGGCGGTGGTGTCGGTGAAGATGATGAAGAGTCAATCACAATGGCGGCCACCTTCTCGTTGTCACTATCATCATTGGATGAGCAACTTGATGAATCAATGTCCATGAGCCAATCACCGACGATGTATGCCTTACCATTTTTCTTCTTCTTGTGGAAGTCCTTCTTGCCATCCTTCTTCTTGTATGGCTTGTTTTTCTTCTTCTCATCTTCATCTTCATCACTTGAGTCATCTTTCTTTCTCTTGTTCTTCTTCTTGTATTTATCTTTCTTAGGCTTGGGGCATTGATGTGCTAGATGACCAAGTTCTCCACAATTATAGCAATCCATCTCGGAGATTGACTTCCTTCTAGTGCTAGTGAAGAACTTCTTTTTCTTGCCATCAAACTTGACGTCGTTCATGTTGAGCTTCTTTAGCATCTTGGTGGTTCTTCTCACCATGAGAGCAAGACTTGCATCATTAATTTCTTCATCACTTGAGCTCTCATACTCAATTCTTGCTTTGCCTTTCTCTTGGCTAGCCTTGAATGCCAAGTCCTTGTCTTTCTTCTTGTTAGAGGATGAGCCATCTTGTGGTGTGATGTGCATGTACATCTCATGAGCATTGATCTTTCCCAAGATTTGAGTTGGTGTAGCGGTGGAAAGAACGCCTTGATGAAGCATAGCCACAATATGCCCATATTTGTCAATGGGGGGGACACTCAAGATCTTTCTTCCAACATCGGATGGTTGCATTTGCGTAAGTCTAAGTCCATTGACTTCCTCTATAAGAACATTTAAGCGTGAGTACATTTCATTTGCACTTTCTTTAGGAAACATCTCAAAAGAATTAAGCTTTTTCATGATGAGATGATAGCGTTCCTCATGCTCACTCTTTGTTCCCTCATGGAGTGCACAAATGTCCGACCATAGTGCATGGGCATCCTTGTGGTTCCTCACCTGGTTAAACACATCTTTGCAAAGGCCTCTAAAGATGGTGTTTCTAGACTTTGCATTCTATTTTTCGTAGTTCACTTCATCGCCTTGAAGGTGCGTGGGATCCCTAGGTTTTAGGAAACCTTGAGAGGCGGCTCTAAGAATTCCAACATTTAGAGCTTGTTGGGTTCATAAACCCAGGGTCCCTTGGGGACTAGCTTCCACACCAGGGCTTGGCCCAGGAGAATGGCCTTTCATTCTTCTAGACCGGCCTGAGAGTCTAAACTCAACAGATCGGAGCACTCGCTTCAGGCCCTAGCCACCTTTGGCCCATCTTTCCGACCGGAGCACTAGCTTAGGCTCAGGCCAACTCCAAACGGCCTCTTCAATCGGAGCGCTAGTGTCAGGCCCCAGCTACCTTCGCATGGCCTCCACTCGGAAAGCCTGACCCGAGGACCGCCTCTGATTCTGACCCCGTGTCTCCGACCGGGGTTCATAGAAAAACCCTACCCATCGCTATTCTCCGACTAGCATGCCAGAACCGACTGGGGCCATCCGACCGGGGACGCCCGCTTGGAAAGAACCAGGAGGCATACGAAGGAAGGCAAGATAGGGCTCATAAGTCAAACCACAGCACCAGGGACCATACCCTGCAGAACAGTACTTTACAGCCGCCCTGCTACAAACAGTATTGTAGGCACCAACAATTACTTCTACAGTATTGTAGGTATCAGTCAAAACACCCGTACAGTAAGACCCCCCATGTGCCTTTGGGCATCAACAGTATTGTGGGCGCTGGAATTCACCGTACCAGGTGAACGTGGTAAAGTCATGCCTCCAGTTGGCGAGATAGCATTTTTGCAGGTACCGATGTCCTCCAGCCTTGAAGAAAGTAGCTCAACCTTCCACGTGTACCTGACATTTCTACAGTGACATCAACAGTATTGCGGACACCCACCATTATCATGTTCCCATTGGCGTGGGCAACAAGACTTAGAAACGTCCGTACTCTCTCTCTCCCTTTCACTTGTAAAGCCATCCCCTTCTTCTATAAAAGGAGATGTGCTCCCTCCAAACACAGGGAGTTCAACCAGTCGACCTCTTCAAGTTCAAGTTCATTAGATCGATAGCTCGCAACCCCTCAAGCACACGCTAGGACACTTCGTTCATAGCATAGCTCCTGTCGATCTTGACCCTTCCGACCGGACCGACTGGACACCCCGTCTTTCTCTCTCTCGTTTGTAACCCCACTACAGACTTCGAGCACCTAGGCTCAAGAATAAAGTCATCGACCGACCCACACTGGACGTAGGGCACATTGCCTGAACCAGTATAAATCCCATGTCATTGAGTACTAGGCCATCTCCAATCATAACGTACAGCAAAACTATAAATATTTACTAGTTGGTCACTTTCTACACCGACAGAGCTTCTAAATACGCCTCCAAGCGGATTTTCCAATAAGGAAAATTATCTCCCTCAAAGATAAGAGGAGGTCCAACCCCGTAGGACATCTTTCTCTAGGCGGTTAAGCCTAAATACGTGAGCACGAGGCTGCGATACGAATTGAAATGATCAAGATGCCCAAGAGGGGGGTGAATTGGGCTAATTCTAAAATTCTTTACAATAATTAAACCCTACACTTAGCCCACTTCACCCCTTGTGCCTAGAATGTGTTTCTAATGTTCTACCGCATAAAAGTTTTGCAACCTAAGTTTTAATCCTACTCTAGCGTGGCAATTCTATGAATGTAAAGACAAGAATTGAATTGCTCAAAGTAAATGCTTAAAGTAAAGAAAGAAGGAGGAACACAGCGATGTTTTACCGAGGTATCGGAGAGTCGTCACTCCCTACTAGTCCTCGTTGGAGCACCCGCGCAAGGGTGTAGCTCCCCCTTGATCCGTGCAAGGATCAAGTGCTCTCTACGGGTTCATTCTTTGACACTCCATCGCGGTGAATCACCCATAACCGCTCACAACTTGAGTTGAGTCATCCACAAGCTCCATCGGATGATCACCAAACTCTCAATCATCACCAAACCGTCTAGGTGATGGCGATCACCAAGAGTAATAAGCAAAAACTCTCACTTGACCACAACAAGCCTAATGAGAATGGTGGATGCACACTTGCTACTCTCTTTTTGCTAATGAGGCATTAATCTTGGATTCTCAAATCTCAATCACCTCACTAGGCTCTTGCTCTTCTTGACACTCTCAAGGGTGTTTCTTAGCTGTTGAAATAGTCAAGAGTACTCCCTTGAATGAATAGAGAAAGTATTTATAATCCATCATTCAAAACGAACCATTATGTGGCTCTGCGGGGTCACCGGACGCTCCGGTCAGTTCTTCCTACCACTGAGTCGTTAAGTTGTGACCAGACTCTGACCTGCGTCCGGTCAGCACTGACCGGACGCATCCGGTCACGAAAACTACTCTCTGGAACCTTACTGATGTTGACCGGACTCTAGCACCCAACGTCCGGTCACTTTGCTGCTCAGCGTCCGGTCAGTAGCCGGAACCTGACCAGCGTCTGGTCAGCACTAACCGGACGTGTCCGATCAGGATTCTCCCTCTCTGGAACCTTACTGGAGTTGACCGGACTCTGGCACCCAGTGTCCGGTCATATTTCTCTCAGCGTCCGGTCGCAACTAGACGACTTCACCTTGATCAAATGAACTGACCAGACTCTGTGCCAACGTCCGGTCACACCGGAACCAGCGTTCGGTCAACATTTGACCCTCCATTCACTTCCAACTCGAAATCATATGTGAATGAAGTTTGCTCCAATTTATCTTAGGGCTACTTAGGAGCTATCTAGTGCTAGATTTGATAAATGTGCACCACACCTAACCCACTAGACTCACCTAGATCAAGCTACTAGTCCATACCCTCCTTAATAGTACGGCCAAAGAAAAAAGCAAAGTCCTAAACTACTCTAAGTGTCTTTTCAACATCAAACAATACTTAGAACTAATCCATCCTTAACCTTATCGTCCATCCTTTGAAAACCGAAACGATTTCCATCGTAGGGGCTAGTAGCTTGACCAATCATGATTGCCCAATCAATTGTCATTACCATAACCTAACTTAATTGCCTCTGTAAAACACATGTTAGTTATAGTAATTTCGTATTGTCATTAATCACCGAAACCCAACTAGGGGCCTAGATGCTTTCAGTTGTAATGCTGTCTACTGGGCCGAGTTTTTACTGAGAGACGGTCCCATCGGGGACCCTAGGTTTATGAACCCGACAAGTATCTACAGTCGAACTTTAAAAGATTGATGACTATCATCGTTTATATTTGAAACATAATATTATTTCTTTTTTCTCAAAAATGTCAAGAGAGGACATCAGAATATAATAATCTTGGTGGGTCAAATTATTAACACTAAAAATACGATAAGGCCGGATTACAAACGGATGGTTCTAACAATATTTAGACATATCCCAATATTCTCTAACACTTTGTCCAGTGAGTCTTGTTATTTTGGCGCAAATGGCAGCGTACTGCAAACACTGCTATGCGATATATATCTTGGTTGTTCTTTGCCATCAAACGTAAAAAATGAGACTATGCACTCAATGCAAATTAAGAGACCTGACAACGTAACTTTTCAAAATTAAGGAGCTCTACTGCACTTTTCTCCTGATCAAAACAGTAGATAGTCTTCAGAAGTGATTTTTTCAGATAAAGAACACTTTTCTATGCACGTTCAGAGTAATACAACCAATGATATCAGAAACATGAGATGATGGAACGCTCAAGCTTAACTTTCTCCTGATCCATGAATATGCTCTCCTTTCAGAAAAAAAAAAATCAATTTATTTTCCATGTTGATAAAATCGATTTCAAACAAATGGAAAAAGATACGGATCAAGCATGCAGTAAGAAACACATTATAATATTACTGAAACATTCTCTCCACATAGTTCTCATCACATAACAATGGAGCACTGTGAACACTCCTCACCAATCGCAAACAGAAACAGTAACGTAAACAAAACCACAAATACAGATTGAACACATCTCTCGACCCAGAAAAACAAATTATGCGGCATAATGAAACGCTAGTAATAATATTATAATTATGCATGGAACTTGATCGCGTGCCAGCCATGCGTAGTTTGTGGTTTCAACGATCACCACCTGGGCGTGGGCTTGCACACAAGGGGCTTCTCCATCTCCAGTGACATGCGGAGGCGCTCCGCCAGGTCGACGCCATCGTCGGCCGGCGCCCACTGGAAGCGGTGCAGCAGCTGTGCGAGCCAGAGGTGGACGGTGGCAAGCGCCAGCGTCTTGCCGGGGCACACGCGCCGCCCGGCCCCGAACGGCGCGAGCCGGAGGTCCCCGCCCAGCACGCTCACGTCCTCCTCCTCGAACCGCTCGGGCCGGAACGCGGAGGGCTCCGCCCACACCGCGGGGTCGTGCGCGATGGCCCACATGTTGACCATGGCCGTGGTGCCCGCGGGGACCAGGTGACCGCCGACCACCGCGTCGTGCACGGCGAGACGCGCCCACGAGAGTAGCGGGCCGGGCGGGTGCACGCGGAGCGTCTCCTTCACGACGCGCTGCAGGTAGGGCAGCCGGGCTACGTCGGCGTCGGACACGGCGCGGCCGCGGCCCACGACGGCGTCCAGCTCCGCCTGCGCCTTGGACTGGATGCCCGGGTGCAGCACCATCCGCGCCATCACCCACTCCAGCAGGATCGCCACCGTGTCGGTCCCTCGAAAGATCATCTCCTGCGTGTTGCGTATTACATTATTGTTTGCAGGAACAAATGAAACGCATGATGCTTTTTGTAACTGATCGAAATCGATGTTAGAAATGCAATATTCATGAATGTCACAATTCCCCAACTGTTCTTGGAAACGTAAAAGTGTTTATTTCTTACCCAGAGGACAGCGATCATGTCGGAGTCCGACAGCTTCTCCTCGCCCTCCAATCCCAGCAAGACGTCGACGAAGTCTCCGGCGGCCGACTCGCCACTGGCGTCGTCGTCCTTCTTCTTCCGCCTGTGCTCTTCGATGATCCTCGCCACGAACACGTTCACCCTGCTCACCAGGCTCCTGCACCTCCTCCTGACGCCTTGCAGGTCCAGCCACCTGAGCAACGGCAGGTGGTCGCCCCAGTTGAACAAGCCGAGCAGGTCGTACCCTTCCTTCACCATCGCCTCCAGCTCCGCGCCCTCCGCGCTGTCGCCGTCGTAGCGCGCGCCGAACACGGTGGCCATGACGTGGTCCAGGGAGGCCGCGTGGAGCACGCGCCGCATGATGACCTCTCCGCCGCCGCCTCCGGACGCAGCGTCGGAGAGGTCACGCAGCATGTGCTCGCCGATGGCGACGCGGCGCGGCGCCGTCGCGGACACGCTGCGCGGGCTGAAGAGGTAGGCGGAGCTGATGCGGCGCAGCGCGCGCCAGTAGTCGCCGGAGGGGGCGAAGCCCATGGCGCGGTGGAAGAGGAGCCCCCGCGCGGCGTCCTTGACGGGGCGGTCGGCGAAGGCGGCGCTGGCCAGGAGCTCCCGCGCCGTGTCCGGCTGGCTGGCCACGACGAGGCGCGTGAGGCCGACGGAGAAGGCCGACAGCGCGGCGCCGCCGGGCAGCGACCGCGACAGGGACGCCAGGGCGCGGTGCGCCACCGGGCCCGCGAGCGCGGTGACCACGCCCGGCGCCCCCGGCGGCGGCGCCGGCGTCGCGCGGGACCTGGATGAGATGAGCGCCCACGCGGGCCCGCCGGGGGAGAGCCAGAGCAGCGAGAGGGCTACGATGAGCACGGCGAGGAGCGGGGAGAGTAAGGTGGCAGCGGCAGGGAAGAGGAAGAGGAGGGAGTCCTGGGTTGTGGTGCTGAGGGTGGCGTCCATGGCGACGGCGTGGGGGAGGGAGGTGGGAAGGCTGGATGGTGTGGGTTTTGAGAGCGGGGGGCGGAGAGGGTTTAAATAGAGGAAGGCAGGCAGACCTTGTGTGCTGAGCATGACATTAAAGGGCTTTTTTATTTGTATAACGGCTGGAGGAGAACTGGAAACGCATTGTACTAATTCCCTGATTAGAGGAGAAAATGTAGCAGCTTTTGCAACTGACCTTCAGCTTTCAGAAAGAAGTGCTACAACAAGAAGTTTTAAGAAAAAGAATACGTAAATTGAACTACTTAGCAGTTGCCATATAGGGTTGCTCTTAATTTCAAAATCATTCCAATGCAAGCCCAGAGTTTGGAAAAAAAAATTTATGTGCAATTTGCATGCCTTCTTCTTCTTCTTCTTCTTCTTCTTCTTCTTCTTCTTGACAAGCATGCATGTGCTAGCACTCCGATTCGCCTTCAAAAATTTTAAACCATCTTATGCGACACTACTTGAGTAGTTAAATTTAGCATGCAATACTTACAGTTTCTTTTTCCAACCTAGCATGCTTTTGATAGCTAATAACGACTAGCAGATGATTGTATATCTAAATTAAAATTAAAATGTACATTTTCTAGAGACGTAACGCGCACTTGATCACAACCTTTCTTGCTCCGGTCATAGAATTAAGTGGATCTATTAGTCTCTGGACTAAAGTGTAGGCCCTAAGCTAAACTTTAGTCTCTACCTTATTTGGATTGATGGAGTAATGGCCATAAAAGCTGCTATATAAAGACCAAAACGTCCTAAATGCACCCAATCTTCTCGGGAGAGTCCGGGAGAGTCCAACCATAGTTGTAAATTCCATTCCTGTACCGGCCGGAATGACTCGTATCGGCACCTTGACCGGTATAGAAGAGCTGTCATTACCGGGCCAAACCGGTCAATACCTCCGTGGCTGCATGTATTTTATTTTTCCATGTATGAGCTTTGGAGTTTGAACTTTGAAATAAGGTCTTATGAACTTGTTGAATGATATGATAGTTTGGTAAAAGTGGTAATTACACCATAAATTAAGTCGATATACATTTATATACACAATGTATTATAAGTATATTCATATGTTATTATTATAATTATAAAGCCCGGAACAATACGTTGGTATAGTTAGATATTCTAATAGCCAGTGTCATGTTCGCTTGGTTGATAAATTATGATCGAAAATACTATTGGTTGATTTATTGTAAAAGAAAAATAATGTTTGTTGACTGAAAAAAATACTAACTTATAAACCGACGATCCTGTAAGCACTGCAGGTGGGCCCCGGACAGACGAGCGCCAGGCGGCTGCATGCCCCCCGCGGCGCGCCCTCGCTGGCTCGGCCTCGACCTCGGCCCCGGTCCCCGGCCCGCCGCCCGCCGCCACCTACACGACGGAAGCGCGGCGCGAGCGCCGACACCTACACGAGGGTCGCGGTACTTGAGCCGACCGGGACCGTAGCTACTCTGCTCGCTTAGCTAGGCTTCCGCCGCCCGCCGCTGCCTCCAACAGCTCTCACTATTAGAGTGGGCTTTTCCATCGCATGCAAAGATGCAAGAGAATACAAACCACATTTGCAATCAAGCCACAGGGAGCTGGCAACTTTCTGGAGTAACATTTTTGTTTTCGGGCGGTATCACCAAATGTTATCGGCCTTGTGGAGCAAACAAAAACTCTTTTTAGCAAACATTTCTAGTGACAGTTTTGTTGTAATTAATACATTCCTCTAAAAGCCCCAAACAAGCATATCATGTCCGTTTGATTGTTTATGTAGCTTATAAGCCGGCTGATGTTGTTTTGTTACGAGAGAAAAACACTATATAATAGCTGATAAGCATAGCTAATATGATCAAACGAAGAGTGAATAACGTTTAGTAAACATCTCTGGTGACAGTTCTGTTGTAATTAACTCATTTTTGCAGCTCCTGTTCCTCAGTAGCAAAACAGATCCAGTCATCCAGACTACTAATTTCCAGGACTTCTTCGCCACAACGGTTTCTTCGATGACCATTTGGCAAAGCTTCAGCCATTGCCGAAGCCGCTTCAGAAGCCCCGTCAAGCTATACTCTGCTATGCCAGGCGAGTTGGCATGCAAGAACACTTCACCATACGCATTGAAATCAACAAGGGTACAACATTTCAAAGGGAAATAAAGAAGCACAGATTGATCCCATGGGCAACAACCAAGCCATACCATCACAGAGGTGCAAACGAAACACGAAGCTGGGTACAACGACAACTTATGATGAGGGTTCAGGCACACGATTTGCCCTGAAATTTTGAGACAGATTACGTCCCTGTGCAGGACGGGAGGGTTTGCCACATAGAAATCAACCATGCGCACAGAGCATTGCACGGGGTACACACACATGAAACGACAACAAAGGTTGTTCACGATTTAGACATAGCATGCAGCGGGGCAGGGGAGGATAACTTGGTGAGCGCTGCTAACATGGGCATCAGTTGCCGCCAAACAGGTAGCCCAGGGAAGAGCCACCACCAGGAGCAGCGTGGACCTTGGTCGAAGGACGATCCTGCAACCATTCACAAACAACACTATCAGTTAACCAGGTCCAAGACTTAGTATGACATGGTTCCATTGCATAACTGGTAAATGAAGAAACAAGGTTTGGTTTCCCAGGAGTGATTAGGTAACCAGGTTCAACCACTCTCTATGTTATATATATAGTTTGCAACAATGTTTCATATATGAATCTGTAGTTTTCAATGAAACTGCAATAGGATCCATAATTCGGTATTCCCTGGAATGAGGATGAGGATTCATAATTTGCGCCCTTGTATTGCCCAATCAGATTCTGCGTCATGACACAACTATGGGAATGTTTGGTTCCTCAGGTTCTGGCTGATAGTTTATGGAAAGACATGGCCTGACTATTTTCTTAGGGGCACTTAATTTTTTGCCACTAACAAGGTGTTAGCACTTAGTGTTGATGCTAAAATGGTACATGGCTCATGATTGATAGTCCAAACATTCAAGACTTCAGGATGTAGCACAACAGGTCAACAACCCCACAACAATCAAGACTCAGTACGCTTTAAAAAGCAATATACGTGATTGGAAGTCTTTCCATCAACATAATTCGAGCAGGTTGTTAGAAAAAGTACATACATTTTGTGACAATGCAACACAAACTACCGTACTGCTTTCTCATAACATGATTATACCTCATCTAAACATCCCACAAAAATATGACATCATTTCTAAGCATATCAATGGATGATGGCAACAATAAATATGTAAAACAAAGTCTTATGTGAAATGATAAGAACGTAAACTAGCATACCGTAAGGAAGTTCCCGGTGTTCTGACCATCAGCCCTGTGGTAGTTATTGGTTTGGCTGGTAACCCCAGCAGCAATCTGCTTGTTCACATCAGCCTTTGCAGCAGGTGGTTTCTCAGCAGGTGGAGCACTTGCAGCTGGTGCCACTGCCGGTTTGGGGGGCTCACCGCTTCCAAAGAGGTAGCCCAGAGAACTTTGACCACCACCGGCGCTACCTCCACGGCTCATCTTGGTTATTGAAAAGAGAAACTATACAAGGATTTAATCAGGGATCGAGCATTATTTCAACACACATTGTACAAAGGAACAAGAGAGACAATGCAAATCAATTTAATATCAAGGACCAACAGATAAATACTGGAAATGTCAAAGCCTGTTTGGATCTGCCAACAACACTTGGTAAGGATGTAGATCCGCCGCAGCCAGGGGCCCCGGGAAGGGGATACCCTGCGGATCGACGTCGATGGCTCACAAACGCCAACAGATCCGCGTCTACCGACAGGCAGCGGAGGCTCGGAATCCAGAAATAGGCGCGGATCTCACATCGCGGGTAGATTCAGGCGCTTACGGCGCAAATCAGTGCAGGGAAACGAGACGACGGACCGAGGCTAGAGCGGTCAAAGGAGGGGGCCTTACCGAGAGGCAGCGGCGAGGAGATGGATGGCGACCGGCGGCGGGATCGGCGGGGTCGGTGGGACTGCGGCTGCTCCGGTTCTCTCTCGCTTTTGCGCTCAAAATGGAGAGGCCTGAGGCTGGTTTTGTATACAAGAGGGGACGGTGGGCCCAGGACCCCGGGAATGGATGGGCCCAGCACCTGCAGCCGGCCGTCCGATCTCGCCACTGACGGTGGAGATGGCTCCGGGCGCCCGCGTGCAGGAGACGCTCCTCGATACTCCCTGCCGGCTGCTACGGCCGGAAACGCATAATGTTTTTTTCTCTCGAAAAATACACGCATCCGCGCAATGCTAGGCCTTGCTTAAATCCAGACGTGAAATTCTAGGGTACGACATCGGATGTTACGTGGGCATCGCATGGAGTGTTCGTATACTAATAAAAAAATAAATTATAGAATTCGTCAGTAATCCGCGAGACGAATTTATTAAGCCTAATTAATCTATCATTAGCACATATGTTACTATGGACTAATTAGGCTTAAAAGATTCGTCTTGTAAATTAGTCGTAAACTATATAATTAGTTAATTTTTTAGTCTATATTTAATACTCTATACATGTGTCCCAATATTCGATAGGACAGGAAGTAAACTTTAGATGAACGAAATAAACCAGGCTAATAGTTGCTGCCTCGGTTTGCAAACGTTTAACGTTTGCCACCCGCCTATCAAAAAGAAAAACGTTTGCCACCCATGATATTTTCCAGCAAATATCTAACATTGCAAAATCACCATTTATTTCTCAAATATTCATATGAATTTTGTAGAAATATGAAATTTAGCATTCAAATGAAGTTGGAAAAACACCCCGTATTCCAAAGAGCTCGAATGACACCGAGGAAGGTTTCCACGCAAGCACAGTAGACAGTACCCATCCACAGCCATCAACGTGGCCCTTGTTTTTCATTTCATGCGGCTGGCAAAGGGAAATTCACCCTACTGTAAGATGTGATGTGATTGCTTCCAGAACGGTGAAATGCTTTGAACTAAATCACACAGATCAGATCCAAGGGAGCTTTAAACACACCAGAAATTCACCATCGTTGTAAAAATTACATCAAGGCGAGCGTTTGATACACTTCGTGAATGGTGAGTTCTGTGCGGGAAAAGGGTAGGAGGGGTAAGTCAAATAACACGCACGAAGCTACAAATCACAAGCTGAAAAAAACTGTTCCGAAAAAGACTGAGTATAAGATAAGCGAAAAGGCCAAAATGCCCTTGTTTCCCCTGTAGTAGCACACACCAACTTCCCATTACAAAGTAAGGATACACACACAGCTACCCCTTAGCTAGTCGTCCTAGTGTACATGGAAGGGGGTGAAAGTGAAACAACTAAAACGTCCTGGAATACTTCTTGATTTCGAACAGGATGGAGGATATGGACACCAGGTCCTTGTTGAGGGCAGAGCCGCCGTTGATCCTCTTGACACACTCGGTGAGCCTGGTGTAGTATAGCAGGAGCTGCGCGAGTGTCGCTCTCAAGATCTCCATCCCGCACAGGAAGTTGCTGAAAGATGTGATCACGTCATAGTGCATCAGCTCGATCGCGGCCTTGTACCGGCTCGCGAAATCCTTTACCAGTGGTTCGACTTCGGCAATGCTGGCCTTCTCCGAATTTGTAGCCGTTTCGTCCGCTGATACAGTTCAAGGATGAAATGTCATTCGAAAGTAAGAAAGAAAAAGGGCATACAGTTGCTAAGAGATCTCAACTCACCTGGACGAGATTTGACGAATTTGATCAAACTACTGAACTGCTCCAGGAGCAACTCTTCCTGCAGAAACATGCATGCGTTGTATCAAGAAACTTCGGTAGAGATTTTTTAGGAAATGCTAGTGTATTAATGCATACAAGAAATTGGACAAGACATGAACATCATAGAAGTCCTTGAACAGAGACAAACTGCAGCTCCCTCTAATGTCATTAGCATTAAACACATGAACTTTTATGTGTTGCCACTAGGTAATAGCAGTCAATGGGCTTATCCTAGTTTACTTTGTACAAATTTGCCATATTTCATTCTGTCACAAAGCCTTGGCAGTCATATAAGAAGCTAATACCCCAACTAGATTTATGTATTTATTTGTTTTAACTCTGGAACTCTGGAGGTTCCACCAGCAAGCTAAAGAAATGCAGTGAGTAGTATTTTGCCATAGAGTTGTTCAAGCTATATTCGTTTCAAAAAATAAAAAAGAAAAAAAAAAGAAAGATGTTCAAGCCATAAAACTGCATACCACATATATTGCAATGTTGCTCTTAAGAACCTCCTCGAAGTGTTGTTGTGCCTTGCCACCCTCAGTTCCAGCTTCCTTTATGTTGATGATAAGGTTAAATTTGAATAAGGCAATTGTAGTATTATTTTATAAATTCCTAACATACTGGGAAGTTACTATAACAGAAAAGGTTACCATTTAAAATCAGCTCGAGAATTTCTACCTTTAAAATGGAAATTGTTAAATCATAGTTGTTTATCAGAAAAATAGTTTGCAACTTCGGTTTAGCAAACATCTTGGCCAACTTAACAAGCAAGTCCTCAATAGCCATCCGCAATCGCTCCAAATTTAAATCAAGCTGCACATAGAAGCCAAAATTTGAAATTTTGATGAGCTACAGAGAGTGTACTTATGGCATGCGGTGAGGGTGAAAGAAATTCAGCAAACAGTAAACAATTTTGTTTATGTGATCAACTAACCTGACCATCCCCATGTTCAACATTGAGATGAGCTAGAGAAGCTGTAAATTCAGCATATCTCCTTGTAACATAGTGTGGATGGACATCATCCTCCCAAAGAGTCTTAATATTTGCATTTCGCAAGCTGTTCAAATGCAAGTCGAACACCATCTTGAAGCGAGGCCAGAGTGACATATTAACCTGTCCATTGTCCATAAATTGTGCTCTGTCATTCAAAATAATGGAAATGGAGCAGAGGAAAGACTCACATAAAAAGCAAAGAATGGATTCAGAACTGACCTTGTCTAGGTAAGAGTCCAAACATGGGATTCGCCGCTTAAACATGATGAGCTGCACAAAATACACATTTCATTGAGATTTAGCTACATATATACCAGCTGCTTGCACCAGTTTATGCACTAAATGAAAGCAAATAAATTTCCGATTAAATATAATGTTTAAAAAGAAACACCAAAAAATACAAAAAAAATGGGTAGATTTTCAACTACATGGGACTGTAAGACAATCCAATACATACAGTTTAATCTACTGTCTCAAAATAGGTGAAAACTGATAGCTTCCAACTAACCGAACAGAGAAATTGGATGGGTGAATCAATATCTACCAAAAAATTGATCACAACTCACAACCACTGTGAGAACAGAAAACACAATTGTCCTCAGCTTTATTCTTAATAAGACATATAAATGTCGATATCACTTGCTGTTCCATCATAAGGTAAATCAAAGTTCACCTGGTGCTGATGAATTATTCTGATCATAAGCATTATGCCAATTGCATCATAACAGTTCAGGAGCACAGCATTGAAATGTTCATCTACAACTTGAATCGGTCCTGAGGGGGCAAAACGCAAAACAGAAACAGACAACTAAAATTAAAAATCATTTGCAGTCAGCATAACAGAAAATATGCTAATCTTTCTACAGAACTTAAAAATACCCTAATATGCTCCTTAATGGGGAGAACTATATTATGATGAAAATAAGAAACTCGGCTTAGTGATATGGTAGCTAAAAAAACTCATAGATAATTCAACTAATCAGATCCTATTTTTTCTCCTCACTCATTGGATGTATGCATGAAACTTTGATACGTGTATCACGCATATGAGATTGATACATTAATGCAATTGGTATGTTCGGAAAAATAGTGCATGAAAGCAATATTGGACAGGCAAGGTAAGGGCAACATGCTAGCAGTTAAATATAGGTGTACTCTGCACAAGATAGAAATAAAAGTGAAACAAACTTGATGGAAGCAGGATGAAATACCTGCAAATATATCATGGAATATGGATTCTTCGCCAAAGAAATCATCAGTAAACAGGTATCTGCAGTTTGTTTATATATGTCACACTAGCACTTTATCATCATGAATAAAATAAAATGTGGACTAGATGGCAACCCAAAGCTTACTCTGAAGTGGCAGTATCAATAAGAAGTTTCTGCAAGCTTCTGAAAAGAACTTCATATGAGTATTTCTGTGACTTCGCTTCAGCTATATGAGGTATCAATGCTGGCTGATCAATTTCCTGGTATAATAAAGCGAAAAACAGAACTTACACTACTACACTTGGTACTTGGTAGTTTGAGCAAATAAATCCTTCAGCAACAATATACAGTTCAAAAGATAAAAAATAAATAAATGCAAGGCCACATTGCAATAAACCAACAAAAACTGATTTATCTCAAATCCTTAAACAGTTCATTTATTATAATTACTACCGCTTCATGGGTGTAAGTACAGATACAGGCAAGCTGAAACTACAGACATGTAAATAATCAAACAGTTTGGTTTGAGCATAATGGCCTAATGGGCTATGCTCTGATGGCAAATGCTAAACTTCTATTGGCAAGCTTTGTCCACAAATTAAACATCTTATTAACAGGTAGAAAGTTCTGATTAGTTGCCACTACCACAATAACTGAGTTAAGCTCCCACTACCATGATTGAGCCACTTATGAACTTCAAAGTTCTGAACATTATGTCATTATCTGAATGGAAGTGGTAATAAGTTCACCTTTAAAATGTTTATTCGTTCACCCAGAGCAAACACTGAAGGACGTGTTTTCAGAGGTTCTTTTCCAATGGAGAAAATGAAGCCTGTGCTTCTGGTTTCAACACCAAGCAAGTCGGTGGAAGTTGCTATGTCCATCTGTAGTTTCTCCAACGCTTGTATGTAAGCCCGAAAATGTGCACTTAGCACCTGAAAATTGGTAGGAATAACAAAAAAATCTAAAAAAACGCCAAACAACTACAGTTGATCATGCACACATGCATAGGACTTTTATTGTTCACTTTTCTGCTACATGGTAGCAGACTTACAAAGTTTCAAGTGGAAATTAGAACAACACTGACATATATGAAGGTTGGTGCCAGAAAACTAAAACAAGTAATTAGCACAGGAGCAGAAAGAAGCAAAGGCAGGCAGGAACAGATGCCAGTGCTCCAGGTCCCAAATTGGGTAAAGCGGTATTATCCTCAACCCCCAAGTGAAGCAGTCTATTCAAACACATAGCAGCCCCCTCTTGCTTTTGATCAAGAGAAGTATATAGTATAAGTTTGAACCCTTAGGCATTAGCGGTCAGCAGTGAAACCGAAAAGAGAGGGGGCGTTAGGAAAAAGTTTAAACAACCCCCCCACAGTTGCAAGCCCAATACGCAACACCGACCCTCCAAGTCCCAATAGGAGGCTGCTGGGAAGGCGCACAGTCACAATGCCACTGCACAGCAGGCTGATCCATAAGGATTGACTGAACCTTCTCATCTCACTTCAGAAAACCATGACACAACCAAAGGGATAACAGCTAGCAGGGTAGGGTGACTGTGGAAGCAGGTGTGCAGTGATGGATGGTAGCTTGCCTTCAACAGCGATTGATGAAATCACGAGTCATGGCACCAAACAAGCGCAACATACTGAAGTCAATCCGCAGTCTGGTGCTTCTCGTGCTCAGCCTCAGCAAGTAGCCCGCGTGGATGAACTAAGCCCATGTTTATCCCAAATTCATTTCTCTATTTTCTTAATTAATGCAAGGATCTGCAAGTTGTGTATATCTACGAAGCATGGTTAAACAAAAAGTAAGACACAGACACTTTACAGCCTGTTCGGGAGGCCGTATCGTATCGTGGATTATTTACTGCTGGCTGGTTTGGTGTGAGAGAAAAACACTGTTCCCGGCTGGAAATTTACGATCGTTTACGAGCAAGCGAACAGGCAATTATTCTTTTTACCAGAAGATTGAAGGTAATGGGTACATTTGGTGATGTACAAGGGCAAAATAATTTGGTTCATCAAAATGCAAGTGTTTCGGTAGCCGAATGTGGTCTACATTGCCAAATGCGGGATTGTAATCTTGATAACTGGTTCCACTATTGTTAGTACTTTGTACTTTTGGAACTGCAAGCATCATAAGAAACCTCCACACTACCTACTACCAAATGCAATAAGAAGACTGCTCAAAAGTCAACACACAATTGGACAAGGGGGTTACATTGACTGTGTGGTACTCATTCAGATCACATTGCCTTTAATGTGAGATTCACCTTATTCATGGTGTCAATATACGCTGCACGAACTTCTGCATATATCTCCTTAGCATGTTCCTTAAGGAAAATTATCGTGTACCTGCATTTGGATAGCGTTATGGCCAAAAGTTAGAAATTACACAAAAGAACATAATAACACAGATACAGCACATAGCTATGAAATAATTTAACCACATGGGCTTCTGCAACATTCGAAAAATTTTATACTCACACAATAAAGGTATAAATAGTAGCTAGCTATTAAAAATAGGCCGGCAAATAAACTGGTAGAATGATTTGTTGAATGGTTCACTAATCCAACCGGTGGTTTATAAGCCAAACCTGGCAGTTTGTTGATACAATGTTAGCATTTAAATTTTTTATTCATACTTGTCAACAAATGCTACCACTTAACGTTTTTATTCTCCACATAGACAACAAGATCTAAACTTTAACAAGCTATCTGTCAAGTTTTTGTTCAGTCCTCCATGAGTAAGACACTACTGATGACAGCCTATGCATGGTTACCGAAAATAGTAGTATGACTTTTCCATAGGTATATGTAGACACACATACTATCACCACAATCTAATGCGCATTTGATGCAACCTCCCATACCACCATTGTCTGTAATGTCCCTACAGATATCTTGAGGTGTTTCTGAGACCTTTGTACATGAGCCTACATGTATGAGTGATTTCCATAATCATAAGGAATGATGCGGAACTTTCTCCACAAGTTAAAGTTTTTCTCGAACACTCCACAAGTTAAAGTTGGTAATTTAGTAGGATTTTATACCACAAACAGATGAAACGACCTACATTTTTACACAGTTGAAGATTATGTAGTACAGATGAATCTCTACTATTTCTAAACCGATTGATTCTGTGGTCCGTTTACGGGCCTGGGCTGATTTGCTTTTGTCTGTCTGTTTTGGTCCTGGGCCAATTCTTCATCACCATCCATGTCTCCTCCAAGCAGTCTCAGCCACCGCCTCTCCTCCTTCCCTACGACCGCTACACTGAAAAGATCTGCGCCATTGCCCGTTGCCCTGCAGCCTACCCTTTCCTTCTTCATGAATCATGATTATGAGGATGCGCCATCTCAGAAGCAGCAGTGGCATGAATTATAATATTGAAACCATTATTTAGTTCACAGAACTTTTCAGAGACATGGTGAGCGAGACAGGTACTGAAAACAGAAACAACAATACAAGGCTACAAGCCAAATAGGTGTTTGATAAGAAAAATTGCCATACTTGTATTTAAGAAGAACACTCTGCTGTAGAATCTGAATATTAGTCTTTGGTTTTCTCAAGGCATAGAACTTTTGGATGACAAACTCGAAAATCTGCATGAAAAGTTGGACATGCATCAATAACTCTGTGCTGTAGCCTTATACTATTTAAGAAGAACACAGATAAATAATCAGTGAGGAAAAGGTTCAATCATAGATTCCATTATAACTGCCATGTATTAATGCAAATTAAACGAAATATCAAAAAATCATGGTTATTCATGACAGTTTATTAACTAGTATGGCTATTATGGGCTATTATGGCTTATAAGTGACACTCTCCGATAGTAATCCATTTGGTTGCAATATATTTTGCTGCTCACACTTCACCATGTACGAACATAGTGCAGATAAAAATTCGAAGAACAGCACAGGAACTCTAATCAGAAAGGTTTGATAACTCATTATCACTCCAGATCATAGCATCGCACTGCAACTAATTGTCCATCATCACTTGCATAGAACAATTATAAGTTCCTCATCCTGCAAAGAGATTGCAAGTTGGAACTTGTAGCTATGTGCCACTGGCCCTAGGCTCCAATTGTCAGTGACATGTGTTACCCAATTCATATACTACTGCAGTGCTACTAAGTTTGTTCCCTTTTCAATATGACTTAAATGTCATTACATAACATACATATGGCAAGTTTACCATATGATCTGTCAGTTCACAACCATCATGATTCATGCATCAAGACAGCAAGATGCACTAGCTCTGATAGTCACATCATGCTGACAAAGCATAGACATGGGAAACCACAGAAGGAAAATAAATAAAGTGGGTAGATGATTGGCCAACAGAACTTAAGAACCAACAATTGTTTTTCAAACCTTTGAGACAGCTTTCTGTCGTAGTCTCTCAACCTCAGGCTGAACATCTTTTAGAGCCTTGGACGATTTAACCATGGGATCAGCATCAATGAATTTGATTTTTTTGCTTAGAGTCTCAAGTGTTTTCATATATTCATCATTGACCTGCATGGTTGTTGAATAGAATATTTTCATAAGTCTATTAAAGAAAAGCTCACGAACACTGCTCCAACTACAGAAGAAGCTATGCTGGTGGAGCAACACGGTAAATCCGTGTGGCTTGTTTTTTCTCTTAACGTAATCCATGTGACTTGTGATATGTCAAAACTGACAAAGAAAGTCTTGTATAGGTAAAGAAAAACAGTGAAAGATTGAGTGAACCAATATATGCAACAGCAAAAATAATGTCACCAAAACAGATACAGTATCATCTAAGATAAGATATGCTTCGCTAGTAAAATGGTAATTTATAGGCTTCTTAGAGAAGCAAAGGGATAAAATAAATGATCCCATCATTTAAATTTAACACACTAACCCAAATAGCAGAAAGTTGCATTATTCGTTGCAAATGAATGCTATACTAATTCCAGAAAGGACTTTGATCATAGAATAGAATAAACTAAACCAAATCAACACTGTAAAAATAAACACAAAAACCAGTATTCTCAAAAGCTGGCATAATTAAAGAGTGTAAGTAATAACCTCTCCATCAACAATTATGTCAATCATTCTTGGAGGTACTATTATATCCTCAACAAATTTTGACAGTTTAGACTCTGCAGCCTGCAATTTATTTTCCAAAAGAGAAGAGCCAACATAAGGATCATAAAGATAGCTGAAGTGCTGAACATGAAGAAAAGAAAAATATTATGCATAAAAGCTATGAATACTGGGACCATTTCGAAAATGAACTATTTACGAGTTCTAATGGACCAGAGGATAGTGCCTCCACTTGAAATATTATGGAACTATTGCTTCATATGATTTTAAGACATCTCATTTCTAAATTCTAATAAATGTGAGCCAAAAAGCAAAATTGTGTTATGTGATAGTAGCACTTATACTTAAGTGTTCATTGGTAAACATAACACCTAATAAGAAACATCATCTAATCTAATATTTTCCTAACCATGTCACTTTCGTAGTTGCGTGCACAGAAATCAGACTAGAACACCAGCTAAAGGGATAAGACAGGTAAACCATAAAACATGGGATATGGACAAAATCATGTCCAGCATAAAGCAGCCTTAACAAAGGAACTAATGGCAAATGAAATCTAAGAATGAAATATACAATATATGCAATGAACCAGACCTTACGATTTTTCAGCTTTAATCCCATATCCATAGATTTCTCCTGAAGGACCTTTATCTCCGAACTTATGGAACCAATTTCTGTCTACCACAGAAGTCAAAACATTGAAATATGACTTAGTAAAGAAAGGAGGGCCAGCCTTTTTTATCTAAAGGTGCATACATACAGAGAACCAGTAAAGCCTGAATAGTCTGGCATTAAAAAGGGTATTTTCCATTACATTTAAAACAAATTATAAGTCTTGAACCATTAATAATCCAGAAAAGGTGTCATCCAGAGTACATCACTGAATCTATTAAATGGATCACATAAATTGAAATTACAATCCTTACAAAACGCATGGAATGCAGAAGATAAAATGCAGAACTTGGTGTGCATAGCTCCATCTCTAATTATAGTTACTACATGACATGTTGAATGTAAAGGGTCATACCCTAGGTAAATTTTCGTGTAACTAACAATCTAAGTTCAGAAACAATTAATTGAACTGCTAACAACAAAAAAATGCATAGCCCAAATTTGACATAGGTTGTGTACAGCTACTCTCTTGGCTATCCAGCATTTACAGGAATGTCTCATGTAGTATTAACACAAAAAAAGGGATATGTAATTACCTGGAATCCAGTCAGAACCGTTTCCATTTGTGACAAAATATTGTCACAATCGCGAATTTGATCATGCAGAGAAACTAGATTTTCACTTTCCTTAATGTAATCCTACAAACAAAAGGAAGACAGAACCTCTTAATGCCAAGACAGTAAACACTAGTGATTTCTTTTTCAGCAGCGCTATGAAATCTCAGCAGTCCCAAGTCCATTGTGGCATTGTCTACACATAACTTCACTACTCTTGAACAAATGTTTGGTGATTCGGCATAAAATTTTGATCAAGAGAATGATCATATCAGTTCAACATAAAGTTATTCAACAAATCAGGTTGACATTCAAATCTAACATTTGATTGCCCAAAGCATAATTGGCATTAACTACTTAACAAGAAAGAGAAAAGTGATAACAATGCCTAAAACAATCACCTGTATAGAATCCAGCTCAATTTGGCGTATGTTATTTTCGACGCCTTTTGTGTACTCACGCAGTTTGATGCCATTGGCCAGAATGTTTGCGACTTCCTGCGTATGCGAAGAATGAAAAAAACAGTGATCATCAAGACAGAGGCAAGGGGACAATGTTTCATACAGTGTGCTGGTACCAAAACATTGCGGCAAGCTCAAAATGGCAGCAATGCAATCCACTTACTTCAAGGTCTCAGTGAGGCGTAAGCTGACTATCTAGTACTATACAGATATCATATATTATAAGCTGGAGTAAAACACGACACCTGGTCATTCTTGCAGTTGTCAAGCTCCTGCTGCAGCCCCTCCAGGGACTCGTCGTCACTGGCAACGATGAAGCAGCGCACACTTCAGAATTGCAGTTAGAACGATAGGGACATCAGACAGCACACGACGGAATCAGAGACAGAACAGCCGGCGATCGTAGTACCTGGTGACTTCCTCGTCGAGGGCGAGGTCGTCTACGAAGACCCCGAGATCGAACCTGTCCTTGTGCCCGTCAAGGGTCTCCGCAGCAGGGGCGGCCGCCATCTCGGGCCGGAGATCGCCGGGACGGACGGCGGACGGCGTCGGCCGGCTGGCTGGCTAGCTCCGATCTAGATCTGCCACCGGAGGAAGGCTGGGATCGGATTGGACGGGGTCCCCGGCAAATGGAGGAGACCCGGAGCAGTATAGATGGCAAATGGGCCGGCCCGGCACGGGCCGTGAAAGCACGGCCCGATAAGAGTCGGGCCAGCACGGTACGCTGGGCCTTTTGGGCCGTGCCTCTTAGGACCATGGACCTAGCTTTCGGCCCAATCACGATACTATGAGTCGTTTTTCGTGTCGTATCGACCCGCGAAGCATGGCCAAAATTACGGATCGTGCCAGCCCACGGCCCGTTACCCTTGTATTCATAGAATCAATGTCGAAATGTCCCATACTGTCGGTGTAGAAAATGACTGACTAGTAAATATTTATAGTTTTGCTGTACGTTGTGATCGGAGGTGACCTAGTACTCAATAACACAGGATCTATACTGGTTCGGGCAACGCGCCCTATGTCCAGTCGGGGTTGGTCGGCGACTTTATTCCTGAGTCCAGGTGCTCGAAGTTTGTAGTTGGGTTATAAACGAGAGGGAGAAAGATGGGGTGTACAAGAGGTTTGATCAGCTCCGACCAAAAGGGCCGAGAGCGACAGGAACTTTGCTATGAGCTAGGTATTCAAGCGTGTACTTGAGGGATTGTGAGCTATCGATCTAGTGAGTCTGAATTTGAAGAAGTCGACCTCCCCTTGTTTGGAGGGAGCGCATCCCCTTTTATAGATGAAGGGGATGGCTTTACAGGTGAGAGGGAGAGGATACGGATGTTTCTAAACCTTGTTGCCCACGCTAATAAAGATTGGATAATGGTAGGTGCCATCAACATTGTTGATGTCGCTGTAGAATATCATATGTGCACGGGAGGTCGGGCTATCTTCTTCAGGAAGGATGGACGCTGGTACCTGTAAATATTATTTGATGCCGAGTGGCATGTGAGGAGCCGCGCTATGTTCACCCAGTACGGTAAATTCGGGTGCCCATACTACGATCGATGTCTAGAGACATGCGGGGGGCTTACCGTATGGGAGTTTTAGCAGCCCCTACAATACCGTAGGGGGAGATGTCGGCGTCTACAATACTGTTTGTGTCAGGGTGGCTGCAGAGTACTGTTTTATGCAGGGTATGGTCCCTGGTATAGTGGTTTTGACTTGTGAGCCTTGCCTTGCCTTTCTCTGCACATCTTCCGGTGCCCTCCAAAAGGGGTGCCCCCAGTTGGATGGTTCCAGTCGGCTCTGAGTGCGCCGGTCGGAGAATGGCGATGAGCAGAGCTCCCATGAGCCCCGGTCGTGGGATCAGAGTCAAAAGTAGGGCTCCTACGAGCTCCCGGTCGGAGGGACGCGGGGTCGAAGTCGGAAGTAGGCTCGGGGCAAGCCTTCCGACCAGAGAGGCCGTCCGGAGGCGGCTGAAGCCTGAATTGAGTGCTCCGATCGGATAGGTGGGCCGAAGTAGCCGAGGAGCGGGCGTTGCTCTTCTTGGGCCTAGCCTTCCGATCAGTTGCTGGACCGTTTCTTTGCCCTGTTATTTTTAGACTCTTGGATCGAGCCTTGGCGCAGAAGTCGGTTTCCGAGGGACCCCGAGTTTATGAACCCGACAGGAGCCCTCGAGCCCCCGGGCGATTTTGAGCCGAATCGTCTAGGGGATTTTTTGTCTTACCGACGGGTGCGCGCGAGCACATCCGCGTTTGTAGCACTGAGCCCCCGGGCGGTTCGGGAGGAACCGGCTGGGGGGTTTTCTATGTTTGTCTGCGGCAGAGGTTTTGTGTTCGGTGGGTGCATGCGAGCGCACCCGCGGGTGCCCCCGGGCGGTTCGAGTGGAACCGTCTGGGGGTGTTTGGAGCGTGTGTACGTGTTTTTTAGTCTAAGATAGATTTTCATTAATCCACGGCGTCGTTGTGTAGCCGATGCGTTTTTAGGCATGGAGATTGGTTTGAAACAGAACTTACTGATCCTAGTGTCGATTCGCGTCGTGGTTTTGAAATAGTTAGTTCCTGAGATGGATGAGACGAAGCCTATGGGTCCTGATGTTGGTGCGGCCTGGGCAGCCGAGACAGTTAGTTCAGTTAGTTTTTACGTGAGTTCAGAGTTATGGTCCCTGGTCAGGGTTTCTTGGAGTGCAGTCGGTAGTGAAGCCGTTATGCGAGTTTGGAGTCGCGGTCCTAGGCCGTAGCCGGATGTCGTAGATCCTGTCGACGCGAGCTCGGGGTCGCGGTCCCAGGGTTTTTGTCGGAAGTGAAGTTTGTTACGCGAGTTTAGAGTCGCGGTCCCATGCCATAGCCGGATGTCATAGATCCTGTCAATGCGAGTTCAGAGTCGTGGTCCCAAGCCATAGCCGTATGTCATAGATCCTGTCGACACGAGTTCGAAGTCGCGGTCCTAAGGTTTTTGGCATTTGAGCCCCCGAGTCTTGTCGGCCCTTCATGGGGGTCAATGTGAGTTGTTTTGCGCTACCCCATCCGGTTCCTCATAACCGGAGGGGCTGAGTTTCGTCGCCTGTCCCGATCGCTCAGGCTCGAAGACTAGCTCGATGAGCTCGCTAACGGGTGCGATCGAGCGGAATCCAGGTCCGTCGTTCGTGACGGGGTTAGCATAGCCCTCTTGTGGTATTCCACTGCTCCTTTACCTATAATCCAGCAGATGTCTAGGTCGTTCTAGAGACCGACCCAGGTGGCCTAATGGCCTCCTCTCGATAGAGATTCTGTGGGCTTGGCGAGAGGTTTCAGATCAAACGAGAAGGTTGAGATGACCCGGTTTGCCAGACCAGGCGAAGGCCGCACGGTGCTCATCTACGGTTTTCTCCCCTGGCTTTGTTGTTTGCTCATGTCGAATGAGGCAACCGTCGCTTCGTGGCGCAACATGGAGCATTCTGGTGTATTTCGCTGCACGTGCGATGCTTAGTTCCCGAGCCACTAGGCGATTTAGGGCCCGAATCATCCAGGGGGCATGGGTGTATGGAATGAATACGCGTATGAATGTATGAAATGATTTATAAAGAAATAGAGGGGGTCAGTAGTGTTACCTTGATGACTCGAATGACGGGGTTCAAAGAGCTCCAATTAGAAATGTTCGACCGAGACCCATGCTCGTCGTTCGTGATGGAGTCGGCATGGCCTATATGGGGCGTCCCTTCGCTCCCTACCTGTCTCTCGGTGTGTTTTTCTGAGCCATATACACAAGTCTTGCCATGGGGTGATACCTGAGCACCCTTGGAAATGGATACCTATGGTGGGTAAATGGTATATGAGGTGGTCCTGGGTGTGAACCTATGATGGGAGAAGCCCGGGGTGGAGGTGCTATGGTGGCACGGTAAATGGAAACCCTGATGAAGACATTCTGGCTTGGTCATCCCTAAGGACTTACTAGTACTTAAATTCACCGAGAAGCCTTACGTACCACTCGCCCTATATGGTGCGAGATGGCCGGACTACTTGGTAGGATGTTGCCACTACTGCTAGGCTGATAGCGGACAGTGTAAGGAGGTACGGGGCGCGGAGGATTCCCCCACACCCTTCCGAGACTTCATGGAGACCTTGTGGACCTAGCTCATGACTCACAGTTTCAGCCACCTCAGACTAGACTTAGGGTGTACCAGGGCTAAATGGTAGAGTGGCATTATCCTAGGCTAGCAAGCGGCTGGAATCAGCCCAGTTGGCGACGGTCAGCGAAGAAGGCAGATCTTGTGGTTATGTAAAACCTCTGCAGAGTGTATGGTTGATCGATCGATACATGAGCCGACTTGTCAGCTATGGACCTTTCCTAGGTTTCGCTTAAACTAGATAGAGAGATGAGTCATTCTCTTCTTCCCCCGTGAGAGAGTGTCGGTCATAGCCAGGGGCTATAGGCCTTGAGACAGTGCCGAGAGGGAGTTGGCCTATCGACTGAGTGATGGTATGGTGATGGTGTGGAGATGGTAGTGTATCGATCCCAGGATCAAAACCTGGCTCTGGATGGAAATGTGGTGGAATAAGTGTGGGAATGATGTTAAAACTTGACCAACTATTATTATATACTTGATATGCTAAAACATAGGAAACCCCAGCCTTATAGGTTCCTTTTGAATATATTCAACTTGCATCCAATTTCCACAAAGTAATGCTCATAGGGTGGGAGTGGCCAGTACAAATTGTACTGATAAATTTTGGCACACAGGTTCTGCTGAGGAGTATAGCTCCGAGGAGTTTGACGGTTGAGGGGTTCGTTCCTATGCTTGAGTTTGGCAATCTTATCTTCAAGCTATTCTGAATGAATGCTACTTTTAATTCCGCCAATACGGCGATGTAATAAATTATGTAATTCCGCACCATTTGTACTCTGATATTATCATTGTATGGATGTGGTATTCGACTGGAAATTTGGGTAATATGATCTACAATAGTCTTATTACACTTCGACTCTATGGATTTCCCTTCGTGGAAATCATGTCGTTTCAGTTGGTATCAGAGCCATACTTGACCATAGGACGAAACCCTCAAAAATGGACGATAGAATAGGACGTGAATAGCCCTTCTTTCGGTTATATACCGACCCT
Organism: Miscanthus floridulus; assembly: GCF_019320115.1. Lineage (NCBI taxonomy): Eukaryota > Viridiplantae > Streptophyta > Magnoliopsida > Poales > Poaceae > Miscanthus > Miscanthus floridulus. The sequence goes on along the minus strand of NC_089581.1, from coordinate 127,032,305 downwards.
GCATTTACTTTTATGCAAGGCTTATCTATTAATGACCTGCTAACACTTGTTTCCTTAAAACATGTAGATGGCAACGAACGTCGACTGGCCGCCTCTAGGACTGCTACCTCTAGACCACGATAAGCTTACCTTTGACCTACGTGAGCTCAGGGGTTTTGCACAGACCCTCTACCGAGTTCTCGCCATGTTAGGAGTCTCTAACGAGCTTGTCAAGGTCACCTGCACCGGGAAGTTAGCTCAGGAAGGAGGAATCGAAGGGCCAATTGTCACCTTAGTCGAGTTCCTAGCTAGCACTACCTTACCTTCTGTCCCAGCTTTCACCAAATTAACTATAGAGGACATAGTCGAGGAGGGACTGCAAGCTATCTCACACAAGGCACTTCAGAGAGTGATGAGGGACCACTACGAGCACCTGAAGATGATAGAGTTTCGTCTATTTCCCTAGGCCCTCGACCTCAGCCTTACCCCTAGTGAGCAGAGTTTTGTAGCTGGTAGAGTTATCTTTGCCGAGGAGGACAGATGCCTTCACGTCTCAGCTATTCACCTACTAGAGCAGGATAGGTACGTGACCTAGCTAGAGCAGAGGAGACATCAGGATCAGGCCCTTCTGTGGGAGTACCAGGAGTGAGACTCATAGGGAGCACAGGAGCGAGCTAGTCTACTTGAGACAGTTGCCAAGCTATAGGACGAGCTCAACTGTCATGAAGAAGTCCATAGAACCGAGGTCGCAGACTTACAGGACAAAGCCACTGACCTAGGCAATAGGAACTGCTACCTCGATAGCAAGGTCTTGGAGTTGCAGAGAGAGTTGGATGACAAGAAGGCCGAGTTCAACCGTAGAGGAGACAGAGAGAGGTCCAAGGGGATTGATATGCTAAAAATCCAATCTCAGAACAAGACCATGACTCAGGATCTAGAGGAGTTCAGGAAGAAGGCCGTTCGCAACCAGGGTCACCTGATCGAGGCACTTAGGCAGAACGAGTACCTACAGGACAAGTGTGAGAGGACATGGCAGGCTTGGCAGAAGTCTGACAAGAAGCGCCTCAGGGAGATGAAGGGTATGTGGGATCAGTTACCTAAGGAGATTCGTAGCAAGACAAAGCCTAGGATAGAGGAGTTTGAGTTAGCCCCGACTCACCTCAACCTAGACGCCTGCCCTACCCTACCTGGAGCCAAGCTTATCAAGGAGCTCATCGAGGCCTTGAAGTACGTGTCTCGACTTCACAAGTCTGATGAGGAGATCGAGATCAAGAACAGTCGTATCCCAGCTGTGGTATACGAGTTAGAGTAGATGACCCTACGTGGTCATGAGTCATATCAGTTGCTTCCATAAGTTGTACCCCATGATGTACCCCTTATGAGATGTAATATGAGACACTATGCGTAGTACGATCTTCGTGAGTCTCCAAGTGTAGCCACTGGAGATGATGCTATGTAATAAAACCCATGTAATGAATGTTGTGGATCTTATTGCATCTTATGGATCTTATTGCTTCTTTGTAATGAGTGTTGGATAGTATAAATGTTTTTCTTTAAATCGTCAAAATCATGTAATCATACTGAATTATAAGCACTTAAGGCACAAATACTAAAATTCCTATGATCCATGTTGCAGGTGCCGAACCACTGTGGCAGAACCTCCTAAGTTATAGGGCCCACATGCACCTATCACTGTCCGGCGACCTTTGACATCTATGCATATGTTTCCATGAACTTAAAAAGACTATCGGGTGTCCTCAGGGAACCCCGAATCATCCACGATTTCCGAGCAGGATCACATTACAGAGTCATTACAGTATTACAATATTTTTTCAAATATCAAAACCAGAGTAAAAACAGCGGAAGTCTTACGATAACATAGTTTACAAACCAGTTATTTCAAACCTTACAAACTAAGTTCTTTAATTATTACAAACCATAGTAGTAGTGGAGTGGCATAATTAATATATACATAACACATAAAATAAACATCCTGCACAAGGATCACACATTTACTTCTCATCGTCAGAACGAACGATAGTCATGCAGCACGATCCAAAACAGATCTGCTCATGAGGTTCACCTGCAACAAGGGGTCAACGAACCCTGAGTACAAAAGTACTCAACAAGACTCATCTGAAATATTAACTGATAAACTCAGTAATGCAGGCTCAGGGATTCAAGGTATAGCTTTAACAATGATCAAAGTTCTTTTGCATAAAAGCTCTTTTAACAACATTCTTTATATAGAAAACTTCTCAAGAATTATATATAAAGCTAACACGATCCGCACTGAGATCATGAAACTTCATATTCAGCACCTTCACAAGCCTTATTCAAGTTCCGGTTATTAATTCTACGATGATGAACAGTGAGTTGAGTCTCCATAACCGAGGAGCAACGACGATTCGAACCGATTATAAACTCAGCTGGGAATTCCAGACTTTCATCGTTTATAAACTCAGCTGAAAACTAGCAGGTGGCAGGTAGTCACCTGACTTTCATCGTTCTACGCATAGCTAAGCAAAACTAGGCATATATGAGTTTAAAACAGGTAATATGGTAAATATAGAATAACAAGGGTGATAATGCACCAATTAGGCTTTTACTTAACTCCTAATCACTTAATGCAGTAACAGAAAGCAAAAGCAAAATTAATTTATAAAATACAAGGTAGGGTTGTATGCATCCGGGGCTTGCCTTCGTTGACAGAAAAGTCCGATTCCTGCGGACGT